>NW_020884904.1:262481-649678 GCF_003945725.1 Corapipo altera | reverse complement strand
GCATTATTATGCCATGAAATGACAGAGTGCATTATTATGCCATGAAACAGGCATTTTCATTATTCCATGACATGTTCGGTGCCAAAAAAAGCACGTTTCTCATTCCAGTAATAAAGTATATATTTCTGTTATGATAATTTCGTTTATATTTCTTTAGGTCTCCAATAAACTCTCTTCTAGTAACTCTGTAATCAGGATTGTGCAGTGTTAGAATTGTTCTCAGTTCTTTTAAACCATGTATCCATGTACAGGTATTTATTTTCCTTCATCCTTTATTTTCTCTCCCTCAAGTCCTCTCTCATACCAGGCTCCTACTGGGGGATTTCCAGAAGAACACTGAACACAACATCATTCTCCTCTTTATTTTTACAAAAATAGCAGGCCAGACTTGTCCCCACTGAAGTTCTAATTCTAGGTGTCAGGTTGCTTTATTAAAATGCTTTGCTATTCCTTAAAATAAAATTAGGTTGTTTTCTCTTTATCAATCTCTAAAGAGATTAGAACTGCGCTGTTATTGCAGAGCAAACTTCCAAAGTGGTTAATAATTGGAGCAGCAAAGCATGGTAAATGCCACGTCTCATTACCAAGACAGTGCCTGGACTCTATTCACTGGGGTAACTTTAAAGACACTCCATCCTTTGGCTAATCAGAATGGATGTTTTCAGCATTCATGTTTCTAATGCAAAAGCATGCAAAATTCACGGGGTTGTTCCATCCTGTCTTCTCCTGACACTGCAATTGTACGCTGAAATAAACTGATGGAAATGTTCTCTTATAACAGAATTGCTGAGCTGTTGCACCACAGTAACTACTGAGAGTCTATTAAATATGCAATTACTGTGGCATTCTCTGAAGTCTGATGAGCCAATTAATAGCACTTTGTATTTTCACAGCACCTTACCTCAACAAATTTTAAAATGCTTTTAAATAATAACGTTTTAGAGCTCTCCTGTAAATCATTTGCACCATCATACCCAAAAATTACTGAAAAGTTAGCAGACCACTTACAGCTCAGAAAGTTTTTTTCCAAGCACCCTGACAAAGTGGTGTCTGTCTGACTGACAAGACTCCCACACTGACCTCAACATTATGATGATACAACAACATGCTTTACAAAAATAAGCCTGACAATTTATTGTCACTGGTCTTATCTGTAACTCCAAGGAAGTGACACCAGCTAACCCATAAGTAAAGGTGGAGACACCAAGCTTTGCCTACCGTACTGAATGACTTGTTGGTGACCTTTCTGAAAACCAAAGTAGCTACATACAGACATGGCACCATCTACAATCTGGACTGTCAATTTGAACTCATGGTTAAAACATTAATTAATCCAGCAAGCACAATCTAGTTCTCTGTGAAACACATCAGCTATATTATTCTGTTATAAAGTAACAAACAGAAAAAGATAATCTGTGGCTCAAACCACATCTGTCACAAAATCAAAGCCCATGTAAAAGCAACCTAAAAGGCTGGCTATAAACCAGACCCTGAGCAGGCACGCTGTCAGCTTTGAAGAGCAAATGCATCTCTTTTGATATGCACCCAGCTATAGTGGGCTTATTAATGAGGAAACTTGTCTAAGGAAGAAAGATGAAAATTTTGAACAATCCCTTTCCCCCAGTACCATCCACAAAGCTGGAGGCTTGCTATATCTCATCCTGTCCTGGAATCATTGCGATAAGATCTATGCTCCAAAAAAAAAAAAAGTCAACCATGACAGAAAATTCTTTCCAACCACAAATTCACCCTCATTCATCTCTACCTCAGTCAGAAATGACCTTTTGCCATGCCATCCAGTCTTGACAACTGAAATGTCAAAACTAAGTTTTCTGTACTCGAATAGACTTTGTACTGTGCTATATGCTGTGCCAAAATCCAAGCAGAAGTCATAACATTTCACAGGAACTATGCAAATGAAATAAAAGAGAAAATATAATACGATCTAGAAAGAAAGCACACAGCCAAGAAAAATGGAAATCCAGTCTCCATTAAGATCTATTCTAATGATTAGGAAAACCTACAAAATCTTTTCAAAGCCTGGGAACTTAGATCCAGAAATCTCTGCTGATGAACTATTCCTGCTGTTTTACTTCTCCTCCCCACCATCCAGCTGGCTAATTATTAAACATAGTCAATGTTCAGCTTTGGAATTACTTGAAATTTTAAGTCCTATCTTTTCCTGTAAACTCTCATCCCATCAGACAAACATTTGTGAAAACTCTGGGAACAAAACCCAGTTCTACTAAGCCAAGATTTAGTGCTCTGAACCACCCAGCTTCAATTTCTCCAAAATGCTCTGCTCATTTTAGAGATGAAAGCAAACTTCTTTCTCACTCAAACATCTGAAAAGATCCCAATTGCTAACAGGCTTAGACCTTATCAATTATTCATT
This sequence comes from Corapipo altera, assembly GCF_003945725.1. Taxonomy (NCBI): domain Eukaryota; kingdom Metazoa; phylum Chordata; class Aves; order Passeriformes; family Pipridae; genus Corapipo; species Corapipo altera. Next base: position 647,283 of record NW_020884904.1, on the reverse strand, counting down.
TTCTGAGTCAGAGTTGCTCTATACAACAGGCAAGAACATTTGAAAGGGCAGATATTATTCAGGAATTAGTTTAGTTCTGAAATAACTGAATTATACAAAAGTTACTACTCTTTTTGAAGAAGGTGCTACTTGCTATAAGCATGACCAGGTGAGCCTGAATTTAACAATTACTGGAGTAATGAGGAACTTTTTTCTTTCCACCTGTTTTTCATGTTTTCCAGGTACGGGTATCTCTAAACTGCTCTGAATTCCTCTCTTCCTGTTCAGGGATGCAGTTCCAATTACATCGCCCCTTCTCAAAGACTGTTCTCTTAATCACTACTTCCTACATCTCCACAGGAACTTACAAAAAGCCTTAAACCATTTACAGTTTCTTTTTTTTCTGCTTTCAGGTCCACATTTCTCCTGATTTGTTCTGCACAATTCTTCTACAATAAATCACCCAGCATTATTGGTCCCATGTGGCTGCATGCCTTTCATTTGTGTGAACTGACATCCAACCACCTTATTGACTGCAGCTGCTTTTAAATACACTTTGGTGTCAGCAGTGATTTACTTTTTAATTATATTGTTTTATTTTAGATGAGTGGTCCTATTGTTTCCTTAACAGCTACGTTAAAGGCAGTGCTCAAATAAATGAAACCTCAGCATCTGAGCAAGGAAAATAACTTAGTTCACAATTCCTTAACAAAAGAATTTCCTACAATAACATTCCTGATGAAAATATCACCACACTTCCCAAGTCTTTTACATTTTAATGTGATGATAAAGGGGGTCATTTCCTTGAAGAATGTTCTAGCTGAGCATTCTTGGAAGATTCTTTCGCTAAAAAGACCAGCAGGGACAGTACAAAGATAAGATTATTTCTGTCTCTCTTCCAAAATCCTGAGAGACTGTTTTACCAGTTTTCTATTTCAGCTGCAAAGACAAGCTGTGAATCAAATGCTCACCAAAATTAAAGACTAGGGATTTGATCTTTGGAGAAGGTTCATTTTTGTCCTCTGATATGTGTATGTCATTTGTCTGCAGGAGCACATTTGTGCTGTGTCTGGGGAAATATTGAGCATACAGGTAAACAGGTATTTCTCCAGGGAGATATTATAATCAGTAAAACCAAAACCACCACAATTCATTGCAAACATGTACTCTCTGCAATGGAAGTGGGAAGCAAGAATACATTCCTGAATGTGGAAGGTACAAGTTTACCCATGTTGTGTTGCATTGATTTTAACCAGTATTTCTTGAAAAAATACTCTGGGAATGCACTGCATATTGTTTCTTTCACACATGCATGAAGTATCAGATATTAATAATATTTATGTAATCTTATTAAACATACAGTGTACTTTCATTACACAGAAATATTATGACCACAAATGATAAACTTGTCCACCAGTTTCAGACCAGGTAATTGCTTTCAATTTCTACACTACTGGCCTCTATTAAATCTGATTGAATAAAGAAGAAGGTATCGTGCATTTTTGTACCAGTATTTTTTTTAATAGGATATGCAGAATTGAAAAGTAACCAAATAGTATCTATGGCCACTATTTCTTCTGATTCTATGCACCTGCCAAAGCAACCCAGTGCAGTGCAAGGGTAACCCCATAGTGGGCTGTGATTTTTTTTCTATTTTTTTCCAGCTACCTTAATCCTTCTGAAGGTCTTTTTCTGTTCCTCACAGCTACCATCTACAAAAGAACAGAGAGGAGGGGAAAAAGGGAAAGAGCAGATGTTTTAGGCTAATGAGCAAACAACAACAAAGTAGTTGCCGTGAGGGTCTTGACATTACTTAATATCTGGCCCTTTTTTATTCAGTATTAGAAGCATGTTTGGTTGCTGAAAAATAATTTTCCAGGGAGCAGTTTTCAGCCTTTGTCCTCCTCTGCCACTGAACTCTGAAGGAAGTGCCAGGAAGAAGCCAAAGAGGTAAACCCTGCAAGACCACCCCAAGAAAGCATTAACCACCAGTGTCTCCATTTACCCACTAGCCAGACACAACTCCAGTTGGAACTGAGCTGTGACAGTCACTGCCTTACTCTTCCAGAGATATTCAAACTGCAGGTGCCCTCCCGCTCTCCCTGTAGTTCAGAACAGCAGTGGTCTGGTTTTAGGTGTTTTCTGACCATTTTCAAAGGGCACACTTACATTCTTCAGCCATGGACTGCAAGTAGAAAACGAGCCTCAGATAAATGCTAAACATGTAGTCCATTTCCTTTTGGGTCCAACCCTTCCTTTCAGATATAAATATTTACCTGCTGGAACTGAAAGCTTCACAAGCATTTCTGAGGATAGAATCTAACTTTTGTTATTAAAGACAATAGGTCGAGCATTTGTTCCTACTGCAATCTCTTGCTAGCATTAGAGTGGAGAGCTCTTGAAGTATTTATTAGCTCTCCCTGGTTTGGTTTTTGCATCTGTTTGCTTACCTAGGCAAACAAGGGAAGATATATTTAGGAGCTCCATCATTCTGCAACCCACAGAAGGCTTCATGAACACACAGTGCCAGCATTTTAAAATCTACACCACCTACATACCACTTAATTCCATTGTCTTTACAACAACATTGGCTCTGATGTGTCACAGAAACCTCTAGGGCCTAGAAATGACTTATGAATTAATTACATGAAGCATAATCATTAAAAAAATAAATTCAAACATCATGATTTCTCATTCTATTTCATTAACATGATAGGAAAAAAAAAAAGATATTCAGCGTTTCATGTGCACGTTCACAAATTTTTGTTCCAGAACAACACATACAAAGTTGTTTGTTTGTACCTATTGCAGTGAATACAGAATTTCAGTCACATGGATTTATGCTGGGCATCATAATACATGGTTCTATGAAGCTAGACAAACCCTCTAACAAAATGTCATGGATTTTTTTTTTTGTTAGTAATGCCACAGAGTTAAAGACAGGATCCAATTTCCAACTTTGGAAAGTTCCTGTAGTGTTTTGGGCTCCAAGCCTAATAAAATAAAATAGATGTGTTCAGCATCTCAGGATGTTTGCAACTTTAGATGGTCAGATGGGCCTTTAGATGGTCAGATTGCACATCACAGTCACTCACATATTCCAAGTGCAAAGAACCACCTGGCTAGATGCATGAAATCAAGTTATATTTGTAATCATCCTGGTTAAAAGAACTATGATAGATTCTTGAGGATAGCATCCTTTTCTCCCTTTTATTATGCTATATCTGTATGTTCTGAAAAGCTTCAAAAATGGTTTCACCTTAATTCATTTAGAGAGGAAAAGAAGAAAAACAAAACAAGATTCAGAGAAGTATTAAGGTTATTGCTGACATCTGTCTCAGAAAATTTAAAAAGTTTGAGAAATAGTAGATTCAGTTATCTCAAAATGATACCTGTGAAATATAATGCTAAAGATTTCCATGAGTCAAAAAGGATCATTCTAGAAAGAGATCGGAAAAAAGGAATAATGGTCTTCAGCCTCACAACTGGAGAGCCAGTTGCAGTGGGACAGGGTTGTCTTTTATTAGTCTAACTTCCAGACCTCGCAGAAGACAAATAAATTCTCAGAAGAGACATCTAATAGGAATCACTGCTATATCCATCTAGAAATTTATGTTTGTTTGTATTTTAACATAAGGCCCTTTGGATGCATCTTTGCTCTCTTGAGAAGCAAGAGGCCTGTCATGTTTGTAGAACTTCAAGTATTTATTGTGTTCTTCCAAAAACTTGGGGTTTTATTCCAGGCTGTGAAATTGAAATCCTCTACAAGGAATTTGGCCCTGGAAAAACCTAGTTCTTAAAATCACCCCAAGCTATAGCTATTAATAAGGTGTGATTAAGAAAGCTCAAGATTGTCAGTAGCTTGCAATGCTGGAAGACGGGATTTTCTGTTTTAGTAGGAGATAGCTTTTCTTAAAATAACTTAAGTGAAAATAATCAATTGCTTATTCATCTTTGAAGCATAATTTCTTCTGGAATACATTATAACTCGAGGAGTTATTGTTAAACAAAACGCCTGAAACAATTCCCCTACCGCATTCATCAGGCTGATTTCCATCCAGCTCAGCAGGCAGCTGATGGCTGGGGGTCTGTAGAACAGTCTCTTCCCAGCACTGTCAACTGATCAATTAGTGTGAAACTGGTTAACACCTTCTCCAGTCTTATCTTCCTATCCACACATTGCTTCTTGAACATCTGCCTGAGGGGTGTTTTCTCTCATGGCAAGTAAAGGACTTATTCTCATCAATGTATGCAGGATTTGAGAGAACTAAAATTCAGTAAGAGCTAATTTATCCAAGTGTTTGCCATTCCTTTGCTGTTTTGTAAGTGAGGGTCCTAGCACAATAAAGAATATAATATTGTTATTTGGTAAGAACTGTTCATTTATTCATTACACACACACATCTGTAGGCAAAGTTCTTGTCATAAAGTTGTTATTGTCTGATGAATGGAGAAGTAACTCTTGAATTACAGCTATTCTTGTGCAGACTAATTTATAATATAGTACTTCTAATACATTGCCTTGAAAAGAACCATGCTAATAGCTTGAAATTATTTTAGAAGAATCAGATCTCTGTTTATGGAAATAACAGAGTCCTAGCCATTAACAGTATTTAAAAGTTAGTATTACTGTTATAAATCTGCTATTTTATATGTCAAGCATAAAATCAACTTTTCAATAGCACATTTTGACTTGCAGTTAAAGTGCTGTAATTTCTTACATGCATTCAGCCAATATACTATGTAGCATAAATATGCAATTTTATCACACAGCAACTACAGCATATGTGAGTGCTTTTATTGTATTGTTTGCATAAATAGGATTCTGAAACCCTCTGTTTACACATACATGGAGGTATTTTAAACAACAATAAATAGAAAATGATTGGTTTCTTTTCTAGTATGCTTCAAATAATCATAGCACAGATGTCTTCATTCAAGTATTTGCCTTTATTTATTGTAGTAAGTTTTTTTTACAAATTGGACTTTTATAAGCAATTCCTTCTTTTGCCACGGGAGCATGGAAAACAGAATGCATGAAAACTGAAAGACATAGTCAATGAGGGGTAGGTAAGATTTTTAAGAAATAATAAGTAGATATTAATTCAATGAACACACTGAATCACTGAACACTGAGATGCTTCACTACTATAAAATATAAAGATGCAGTCTGTGTATATACTCTTAAAATCTGCAAGTCCTAATCTAGTTTCCAACATACCCTAAATCCACAGATAATCCACGCTTGAAATAGAAGTGCAAAGATATATTCACAATAGGTACAAGACTGATAACTGATGCTTAAAAATAGGCTCTTATCTCTCTTGGTAGCACTTTTCTGGGATGACTCTATAAGACAGGAATGCCTGCTTCAGTGGGAAGATGCCACCAGCGATTCAACTCACTGATTGTCTCGACCCCTCTATGGTTACTCAGGCTCAGACAGCCCAGTGCTCCCAGTGAAGGGCAGTGCTACCGACTGAGCTGTGAGAACATTGCAGGAAAAGGGAAGACAAAGAAGAAACATTTGTCAGCAATTACACTAATTGAATAAATGAGAACCAAAAATTGAAGTCAACATTTCAGTGCTTTAAGGCAGAGCAAGAGCAGAAGTTTCCAGGGTGCAGTTCTCTCTCTGTTCCTAAGCAAAGACAACTGAAACAGGGATATTCAGGAGGATATCCCTGACCTGGGAGGTTTGTATAAGTGCAGTTATCAAAACAATAATTGTTAGCTGAAATGAACCTTGACAAATTACACCACCTCCCTGTGTGGAGCTTCATTTCAAGCAGTCATATTAGTAGTCCTTTCAGCTTTGAATATGTGTTGCAACACAGAATAAAATGTGACTTCTTGGGTTTTGTTTCAGATACTTTCAATAGCATTAAAAATGCTATCCCTGTTACTTTGTCTCAGCTAATTAATATCCCAAAACATGATGAAAGCACACCAGTGTTGATTCATTAACAGGATGGTATTTGGTGGATATATAGTGACCTGTTGTACGCCTGTTGCAAGAACAAGAGAGTCTTTTGTTAATGAACACATTCACATCCTAAGCACTAAAGTCACTACTTTATCCTATAATATTGCAGTGATTAACATTAATTAACTTTCACACATGGTATGAGAGAAATAATAATGCAACTTCATCTTCCTGTTTCAGTATTATTCTTCTTGTCTACTAGTTCATGTGCAGTTTTAACGATCTTGTTACTCCCCTTTTCTTCCCATATATTTTTAACATCCTGTTGGTTTTTGACTTGATAGCTGCCTAGGGCATGGATTATCTCTGCCTTACATGCCTATAAAAATATAACACATCTATATCTAGAGGCACTGGTCAGGTCTTTAAGGCACTGCTGCAGCAGCGAAAATCAATAATACTTGGTATAGCCGAAATAAAAGAAGGTTATTATATGTGAAACCATTCAGGAATTAACGGCTTTGTAGGTATGGCAACGGAGTTCCTTCCTAATTCCCTTCCTTTGTCCTTGTTGATTGTCCAAGGGGATTTAAACTGAGGGACAGGTGATGGTTTCTCTCTGTAGGATAAATTAGTTTATCCAGGTCCTTTGCTGCCACGGGTAGCCCAGTTTAAAGCTAGTTTGGGTATTTGTGCACCAGGTTGTGATCACAGAATGATGGAGTAGACACATAGAGGTAGATTTCCCTTCTCAGAACTCGGCTCTGGGGGCTACTTAGTCCCTGACTATCTGGTTAAACTCCTGCGGTTTTGGAGTCATCTCAGGTCACTGAGTGCTGCCCACAGCCCAAAGCCACCACGTTTTCAGAGGAAGCATCTCTATGTGCCTTACTCTCCCACATTCCTTACAGTCACATCAGTAATACCCTACATGGTCAGAAGGATTTTCAGCCAATCTAGTCCATCAAAGCAGCCACTGTGCTGTTAAATACCAGAAACTGTGCCTGGTGGGAAGGGTGAGTAATTTGCACAATAAACACAAGATTTTGCCATCTCATCTAAAGTCACAACCACTGGCTGCTCTTAGGAGTAGTGTGCTCTCAGTCTTCTTATCCCAGGATCACAAACACTGACAGTAACAGGAGGAGAAAGAGAGAGGAGGGAAGAGTGCATTTTGATTAAGGCAATATGTTAAGTTCATGTTAAGGCAATATGTTATATATTATCCTTTTGTTGGTGCAACCTCTTATTCCTTGTTAAGTGGTCTTCATCACATCAGTTCTGAAATGGCCAAGACACTGGCTAAATCAAGGGTTAATATCATTACAGCTGGATGACAATTTTTCAGCAAAACAATACTAATTTATTGAGGTCAAAAGGCATTGAAGAAATACATATTTCTTTTGATCAATTCCTTCAAAATTTGAGCAGTTTTCTGCTGGAAGTACGCTTGGTTTCCCATCTAGCAAACTTGGGAGCCTGGGATCTCATTTAATTTGCTCACAACTGCTGCTTAAAGGTCTGACAAATCCAGGAGGAGCACACTGCATATGTTTCTAACGGGGACTCAGTTTTTCACTCAAGCCATGACTTTTAGGATTTTTTGGCTCCCTGCCATGGAGTTGAAATGAGGCCGGTTTTCCCTCCTGTAGCTATGGGTTTCCAAGCTGCCTGTTGGCTGTGGCAGCTGCTCCAGTGAACTGGAGAATCGTGGGCTTCTTGCAACACTGGGAGCCTTGCCTGAATTTAAGGCTCTTCCATTACCCTGGCCAAGTTTCTGAGGGTTGAAGACAGCCATTACTGTCTGCCTTTTGGAAAACAAACATGCAAACAAAAACCCTCAACACAAAACAGCCCCACAGAACTAGAAAAAAATTTTCCAGTTCACTGGAAAAGCAAATATTATGCTACTGAACATCTATGAACAGCTGATGTAGCTGTCTTAGGCTGCATGTTTATTTTAGGCCACTCTGAGTTCAGTCACTATTCTGATTGCCCGTGGATGTCAGAGTGAGTCAGACTTCTTGACTGGCTGAACTAAAATACTTGAGATGCTGGAAGAGCATCTTAAAATGCTTCACACATTTTACAAAATCATGTATGAGTATTTAGGAATGCCTTTCTTAAAAACACTACTATGCCTCTATATTTCCATAGCCTATTACTGTTGATTAGGAGATTAAAACGCAGAAAAAGATCTTATTAAACAGAAAAAGTAGTTCAGTTCCATCTTTAAGCAAATTAGCATCCTAAACTGGATTTCTAAGTATACTTTAAAGAGAAACAGCTGTTATTAAGCCACTAGGTATTTTGGCTTAAAAGGGACTAAAAAGTAGGGAATAGCCTCATTTAAACAGCATGCAAAAGAGATGTGGGAGGCAGGATTATTATCTACATTATGCATGACTGAAAAGTAAGCTCCAATTCTGTCTCCTTGTGCATCTAAACCCCATTCTGTGGAGAGACATTATCAGAACAATGCACAAGAACGTGTGAGAGTGGTCTCAGTTTGGATTCTTAGTGGGGTTTTTGAGAAGCATGTGGCTCTATCTTACATGAAGAGTACATTCTGCCAACAAACTCCCTAGCAAAATTTCATATGTCTGTATCTAAGTGATGCCAACCACATCTAAATAAAATTGTTTGTACGGTCAGGTTATACATATGCACATGGAAGTCTAGCTGAAAATCTGGCCCTTAGAGTATGAACTAGTTAAATAAAAAGATGCATGTGCTCTGCAGTTGGAAAAAAAAGATTTCCCATGAGTAAAAATCTTACTGAAAACAGTATTTTACAATTTTCATATTGGAAAGGTTTGTACTGCATCCCCCTGCTATGAACAAATGAAACTGTTTTACCCTGTCAGCCCAGACACCGTGGTTTATCACATTTAGATGCAAAATTATTGCGAGAGAAAAAATCAGGTTGAATGTTGAATACAAAATGAGTTACATTCATAGATCCTAACAAATGTCTGCATGCTTAAAGATGTGTTTTGTTGACAGTCTTTAAATATTCAGTTCCCTCATTTGACTCAAAATCATTCTGCTCTCTGAAGAAAGATAAAAGTCGTAGCTTGCAACTCTTCTGGTCTGAGAATAAACTAACTGAACTGTCCAACTTGATACTCCCTTATTCTGACCTTTTTTAAATCCACTGAAAATTCCTTTTGTCACAGCTGGTCATTCACTGAGTAACACAATACAAACTCCTCTTTGTTCTGCCCTGTGACTTATTGGGTTGTACACTGCTCATGAAAATGAACATTGATTATTGTTATGCACTTTGCTTATGAATATGCTTTCACTGCTAATGTTACTCTACCTATCATCCATGTGTATCCCAATTTGTAATGTTCCCAGTGAATTTAATGAAGATGTGATGATAAACATCAATACTGCTTGTACCTGAAGATATCCACAAATGAGACGTGTGTACTTCAAGTGAACTGTCAATTAAAACATTTTGGATGCATTTCCCTTGGCAAGGAGCTATACTCAGTAACATGTTTATAAACAGGTTTACACAGCTCTTAAAATTCTATTTTTCCCAGATGATGCAGTAAACATTAAAATACATTAGTGATGAGCCATACATATAAACAAAATAAACCTCCCAATTAAAAAAGTAGAAAAACAAACATAATAAAAAACCGATGGAGTGGAAAAAATAAACCATCAGCCATATGCAGACTTAGAATATATCAGACTTATTGGCAGCTTCTCTGACTCTCCATAGTTCATTTGATCACAGTGCAGTGGAGGGACATTTAGGCTGCCAGCCTGAGCCCTGGTAGATCTGAGACTGTAAGAGTGCAAATATCCCCCAAAGTTCCTTTTACCACATTTATTCTCATTTTTGTGTGAAACGCTCTTTGCCTGCACATTCAGAACTACAACAAAACACTAAAAGAGTAGTGAGGTTTTGAGGCTGATTTGAATTTTATTCAACTCAAATTAGGTTTTACGGTTGGGGTTTTTTAGGTTATTTTTGTAATTTCTTCATTTATGGGCATTTCTCTTCAGAACTGCCAGTGACCCCAGATTTCAGTTACTGCTAGGTTTAAGTGCATTAGTCACTCAAGCAGAGTGCTGATTTGTTTTAGTGTTTATTATTTTGTTACATTATGTTATATTCCACTGTTATATTACAATATCTTATTCAAAAAGACCACAATGAACTAAGGCTCCTTTACAACAGTGCAAGAACCAAAGGGAGATGCTGTGCGTCAACACCTGGACTGAGATACCACTTACAGACAACACTCTGCAGAAAACTTATAAATCAAAGTGATGACAAAAATTTAATAGGCTTTGCAGAAAGCTGACTGATGGGAGAAGTTTCCCCTTCATTCTGTTCTGCAGGTGGCACCACGTTATTTGCCAAAATCCAGGGATTGCTATAGTCTCACAAGCCCCCGCACGGCTCTTTCCGTTCTAAGGATGCCAGAGCTCCTTAAACAACTTCAAGAAGTGAACGGGTTTGACAGTTTTTTCCTGGAGTTATTGCTTATTTCTCAGGTCTTTGTCAGTAACAGCTACCATTAATTCACCTCAGAGACACTGAATAGATGGGGTAATGGGGTTTTGGTGATTTTGATGGTCCTTTTTTTTTTTTCTTTTTTTCAGTTATACTGACCATTAGAGTATATTCCAGCTACAAGGAGCAGATGGGTAGAGGCTCATTTTTGCCTCATATGATAACATACCAGGGGAGCACAAAGCTTCTATGTGCTTTTCCATGCAACACAGCCATTTGCAGGTGAAAGAACTTTTTAAAGGACATGTTCTCAAATCAGCTACCAAATATTTCTATAATGCCCATCTAAAACAAAACAAAAAACCCCCCACAAAACAAAACAAAAAACCCCACACAAAATGCCCCCAAAACCAAAAACAAACAAAAAATCAAACCAAACCAAACCAACAAAAAAGCGCCAAACCTCTCTTCTCCACAGCATTATTTTTGAAAGTGCCCTCCCTGGTTCCTTACACCAGAGGAGGAAATGAGTCCATTTGAAATACCTTCTTATAAATATAAACTGTATTCATGTGTGACCAGTCTCTCTGGGAAATAAGGAGGATTTTAATTTATAAACTGCAACTATGTTTGTGTTAAATGTCTTTCCCTGTGGAATGGGATATCAACCAGAATGAAATTTTTGATACTCTGCAGAGTCTGAGGTGAAAGTGGTACAATTAAAAAAAAAAAAATTAAAAAAAAACCCCTCCAGAAGTCTCATACAAGGAAAGCAAAGTCTCTCACCAGTCTGATAACTGGTTTTGTGTGTAAATACTCGTATTTTCAACAGCTTTTGAGTTCTGAGGTACTAGCAGCCTAAGACATTATGGAAAACAGGGCAGTCAAGACCAAAATGGTGACATTTTAGCAAAGAAAGATGTAGCTGAGAGTTAATTCTGAAACTGAGCTACAGAATTCAGTGACTAAGTGACTGGAATCTCCTGTCACACAAGGAGAGAATGAGAGAGCTGGGACTGTTTACCCTGGAGGAGAGAAGGCTCAAGGGTATGAAAGACAAAGCCAAGCTCTTCTCAGTGATACCCAGTGACAGGGGAAGGGGTAATGGGCACTTACAGGGAATTCCATTTAAAAATATGAAAAGGTGTTGGGGGGTATTGGTTGGTTGGTTGGTTGGGTTCCCTAGGAAGGTGGTCAGACACTGGCACCACTGCCCAGAGAGGTTGTGGAGTCTCTCCCTTTGGAAACTCTCAAAAGACACATCCCTGAGCAATCTGCTTTGACTGAACCTGCTTGGAGCAGGTTCAGCTTTGGGCAGGGAGTTTGGGCAAGATGGTTTCCAAGGTTCCTTCCAACCTCAGCAATTGTGGGATTCTCACTGGAGAGTCCTCTCTGTGCTCGCACTTCACATCCTTTCAGGTGCACTGTTTCTGTACACTATGCATGTTTATGTAGACAAAGGAAGAGGTAATGGAAAGCCTTTCTTGGAAGTGCAGCAAAAACTCATCCAGCTGCAATCAAGAGCTGGGTATAAACTAGTGCTGATAAAAAACAAAGGATACTCAAAGACTTGAAGTTCACACTTCAGCAACACAGCTAATTTTCTTGTCAAAGGCAGAAAAAGTGATATCAACCCAGCTGCAAGAAGGTTATAGGCAGAGCTGTTGTCTTATGCTCATAATTAAATATTTAATTTCCAGTTATTATTAAATGTTAATTAGAATATGTTTCTGTCAGCCTGCTTTAAGCAAAACATTTCCGTCAAAAAATCTATTGCCATTCTATTGAAGATAATATTTTGCCTCATATGTGACTGCAAATAATGCTCTTGGTATTTTTTAACTCTACTGTTTCTGAATATCTTATTTCCACATCACATGGATATGCAGGATGAATAAAAGCACAAGCAGACTGATTATTATTACTATTATTTACAGTATGGTTACAATAAGGCATTTTTATACTTTGACAGTACCAAGACATCTTCATTTGATCTCAGTAACAAGGTACTGAGGAACCTTTACACACAATCTGTTTTAATTTTATGTGCAATTTGAGAATATTTTCAATACATTGAAGATTTGTGAATGAACTTTGTTTCTCTGATCTTTAGACTAACCAAATATAAAAACTAGCTGGAAAAAAAAAATCAATCAAGTGTAATTATTTTTTTCTTAATTATCTTTAACCAGAATTAACTTTTGTTGTAACTGAAGGCAGAGGTTTGCACAGAAAAATGTGTGCCTTTTTACTAATTTCAAACCTGCAATGGTTCTTACTGGAATGAATTCCAGAAGACCCAAGAATGAATTCTGTCAGCTGGTTTTTATCTGATCTTATTTATATTGAGAAAACTAAAATACAAAATATTTCCAACAAATTGCAGTAAATTATGTAGAAATTCTTCATTTTGTGGCTCTATGAATGAGGCATGAATTGTAGGTACCCCAGGACAGCTGTTTCAATTCATATAAATTTAATAACAAAAGATATAGGTTTTGTTTTATAATCAGTTTTTGAGCTGACATTTAATGCAGTTACTTACAAATTTTTATTTCAATTTAATATATATTGGGTCTTGTATAAAAATTATAAGTAGAAGAGTATTAATTATGCCTAACAAATTACATCTCCAATGGGCCAGAAAACTCATTGAAATGAAACTAGAATTTAATTTACCAGAGCCCAGGTCAATACAATATTTGGAATTCTTCATTTTACTTCAATATAATTTCTGTTATTACTCCATATAAAACTCTTCTTGAACTTTAATGTGAATAAATATCCAATATATAACTCTCAGAAAAGCATTGCCTTAGATTTCAAAATCAAAGAGCTCTAAAGCACAATTCTGTATAGATACAGAGTAAAAATTTATGTCCAAACTGGAGTACAGCTTCAACACCAGAAAAAAATGTATATATATTTGAAATTCATACTCAATTTTCATGTAGCCAGATGTGTTTAAAAGCCACTGTCAGACTGTCCTGCAGATTTGTCTATTAATAGAGTGGAGATGATCAAGGCAATAAATGCTTAAAACTAGCTCAGATTGCCTATCTCCAGATAATGGAACATTATTTGAATCTCACTTGGGCCCATCCAAAGAAATTCTTATACTGAATCCACCCTTCAGAGAATGTCCTGTGTGGATGGAAATCTACTGCAAAGAGTGAGGGACTGAATATAGACATGGTGTAGGTGTCCCTTAGGGATGGGAAATCCTAAAAGAGAATCCAGACAGCTGTTTGGGGTATGTTACCTGAAATATCTAAGCACACTCAGCAGATTTCTTCTGAGAGATTATAACTATCCAGTTAAAACTCCTATTAGTTTGTTTTCCTGTACTTCTATCACTGATTTTAGGAAGCAGATGATTTTAAAAAATAGAGGAAATGGGAAGCCACATTCAGTGACTTTACCAGTGTGAAGCTAGTAAACTTCTCAGTATAAATATGTCATTTGTATTCATTATTCTTTGTGCCAGATTGTAGGTTTTAGGCTATTGCACAACATGATTATAAAGTACCAATAATTAATACATGTTTTTAGTCTAAAACTTTTTTCTCCCCAATACAGAGCTGTTTTCTCTACAGGCTTTACAATGTTTCCTTAGATAAGGTACCCAGGTATTCTCCATTCTTTCATTACAGAAAACTTGAGAACTCTACAGAAGATATTTGGTTGTCAAAGGAAAATGACAAGTTTTTACAACTGACCACTCATGCTATGATTACTTGTTGTGGATTCTGCTCACACCTTAAAAATTTCCTCTAGAAAATATTCATATTGAGAACTATACCTCTGACATAAGTAAAAATCATTCTGTTGACTTAAAAGAAACTATGAAAGCTCAGAAATTAGTGTAATCAGGGGAGACACAAGGGTTGTGTTGGTTCCTTTGGTATTTTTCCTACTATTCTATCTCAAATCATTAACTACTCCTTAACAATGAAGTACTGATGGACATGGACAAAAATAAATAAATAAATAAATCTGTGCTATCAATTTACCTTCAGAAAAACATATATAGTTATATTTCTCACAAATATTCTCCAGTAGGTGCCTATAAGACAACAGTAAGGATATAAAAAAGCCATCAACAAGCTGGAGAACATGAAAAGGTGGCATCATTTTTCTAACAGCCAGTACATCATCAGCCTGGACTTGGCAGCACCATTCAGAGTGAAGAAATAATTCATTCCCCAGTGCCAAGGTAGTCTTTGTAGTCCCAGAAAGCAGAACAGAAGAGATAATGAGATGCACATTGTGCATACTTGACTATTTAAAAATAAGTTGACATTAGCAACTCATTTTAGTCCAGCCTGTGAATAGTTACACTTCCTGACAGCTGCCCATTTGAGTTGGGACCCAGGAGCTTAAATGCTCTGAGTACATGATTAACTTCAGTAACCTTATTTCCTCTCAGTAACTAACAATTATAAATATTTACAGACACTCATGGGCTTAAACTTGAAAAGGAGAAGATATGATGAACTGAACTAGTGAGAACCTCAGCCTTGGTCCTCGACTTTGCCTTGATTTTCTTGATAAAATGTGTTTTCTTTCACACAGCTTTGCCTGATTTATACCGACAGCATGCCAGGCTTTGGTAAAAGGATAAATCTCTAGTGTTCATCACCCAGCACCTCCAACTGTTCTCTGGCAGCTCATATGTGCTCTAAACAGGCTGATATACCACAGAAACACAGCATTCCTGGGACAGGTGAGCGGGTGAGGCTGTGAATGGAGAGGTTGGCTCTATACTTAATGTTTAGAAGAACCAAACAGTAGCAGCTCCCATCCAAGTCAGACATTTTTATTAAAAAGTTAATGAGGCAAAAGATCAATTAATATTACATTATCTCTCTCTCCTGCTTTGTCAGAATGTTTGTATGTGTCTTACTGATTTAACAGCAGAGACAGCACAGGTGGCCACAAGTGGAAGGGAAGGGGTGACTGTGGCCATTACTCCAAAGAAATCAGTGTTGTGAGAGGAAGAAATGTGTGGTTAGAAAAAAAGAGAGAGAGAATCTGGAAAGCCAGTGGTGCAAAAGGGATATAAAGCCTGTTTCCAACTGAATTGGCAGAAAGTCAAGGCCTGTCAAAGCAATAACTGCAGTAAAACTGAAATTGTCAGGCACTGTTAGTCACTGTGTTCATATGCTAGTGCTACTGGAAGCATTTAAAAGAGGTGTCAACCACTGCTATTTAAAAATACAACCTCTGCTCTATCCACCCACAGCCCATTCCAACCACCACATGATTGAAAAAAAAAATTAATCAGGCTACTCTATGTGACCTTCGTCCTGTGGGTCTCCAGCAGGGTCAGGAAGGAGACTGCTCAGGTTCTCTTTCGCAAAAGAGATGCAGAACACTGCTCCTCTGGCATGACTAGAAACACATTGGAGATGGGGATGTTGAAGAAAAGGATTTTTTAAAGGCTATACAGGAATAGAGCCACTATTTTGTATGTGGATACCTAAAATATTTTTCAGTTCATTCTTATTTCTAGCCTTTCTGATACTGGATAATGCATTTTTAAGGTATATTATTCTTCATAAACAACCAGTGACCTCACTGATGAAGACTTCTGAAGTAAGTATAGAAAAATAAAAAGGTTTTGAGATGCCATCCATGCCTGGAGCTGCCACTTATTGAGGATCCTACAACCTCTACTTCAGTGGCAGTACAAAATTGCACTATATTACTAAAATATTTATGTAGGTAATAAAGTAGGGATGATGGTATTTCCCTAATAACAAGAGAATACAGCAATTCATTAAAAATTAGTACAAGAGATACTTGCACTTTAAAGGATGATAAATAATACATGGTGTCTTTGATCACACTATTATTAAAATTAATATATAAAAATTATGTATTCTCAAACCCAATACTGGGAAAGATGGTAATTTGGGTAATTTGCCAACTCAGATAGCAAGCTCTGATCTGCAGGTTTCCTCCTTTCCCAGTTTCCTAAGAATGAGGCCTCAGCACACAGCTATGTATAACCCTGGTAGCAACTTGGAAAGAAAAATATATGGAAAACTTGCTAAAAAAATTTCATATGATGCAAAATATGTCAATGTGTTTCAGAAAGTCAAGAACAGATCAAATGTACTGCAAGGGTCACTTGCTAGAGTTCAATTCATTCACTGAAAAGGTTTATAAATACATTTAAAAGAATGCCCAGATTTTAGGAACAAAGCATGTAGAATATATAATAAAAAAATAGGGTCCCAGAAAAATAATTCTGGAAATGGCTTAGGAAACTGCAGCTAATCAGGTAAGATGAACCATGAAGACCACCAATTCAGACTTTTCTGTATCATCTTGTAAATAACAAGTAGGAGAAAGGAAATTACAGCATGTGTCATCATACTATGTGGACGAACACTAGTACTGACTTCCACATATCGGGGAAAAAAAAAAAACTAAACCAAAAAAAACCCCAGCCAAGCGAAAAAAACAGGAGGGAGAGGGACAAAAGGCTTTTTAAAAATTCAGAAATATCCAGATATTAAAGAAAACCCTCCAAATGAAAGACTTAGGACATTTCATTTCTCAAACTTCTTCGCAGAAATGTTAAGGAATTGCTTCCTGTCTTTTATATCTTAACTCTGAAAATACTTCAGATAGTTGATAGTTCTCAAATCTGATGACGCAAAAATAAAAAACAAAATCCCACAAAACCCCATGAGATCCAAACGGGCTCAAGTCAGAAAAGCCAGATATTAACCTTGACATTCTGAAACAACCTCTCCGCCTCCACCCTTTGTAAATAAATTAGAAATGTAACTTTCTCACTTGCACAGCTTTAGATCAGCAGTAGGCTAATGAATCAACTGAGGAACTTCTCGGCTGAGTAATGACAAAAAGTAAGAGGATATTTCAGGGAATGCCAGAAACATTGATGAATTTAAGTCATCAGTTTTTTAATTAGGCACTGAGACATGATGGTGAATGAATTATTATGATACATATCTCATTTGGAACTAGCAAGCTACAAATAAGAAAGCATGACAATGTTTTTTGATAATGATAAACTATGAAAGATAAACATTAACACACAATTTGCTTACAGGATGATATTTAAAACAGCTGCAAAGAATGAGATGATCTCTGCTGTGTATCATTCAGCAGAGTAAATAAAAATAAAACATCTGGTATGAAAGGTAGGAGAGAGGTCATGTAAATATTTAAAAGTATGGAGTTGAGAGCTCCTTTAAGACAGTTTCTTTTCCAATAAAATGGCTACAAAGTTGACACTCATTCAGCTTATGTTACTGCTTTTTGACCAAAAAAATAGACTCATTCAATCTGCAGGATTTATAATATATGCAAAGGTAAAGTAAAATTTTCAGGAACAGGAGCAGTGAAACACACATGTACAGAAACTGGATGTCAGAAGGTAGAAAAGACACAGAAAAATAGTCTTTTAAAGCTTCTGTGGGGATCTGTAAGGAGCCTACTTAGGTCTAACTGGGCAGTCTGCAGGTTTCTGACCCGACCTTTTGGTTTGTAAAATCAATAAGCCATTTGACTGGATAATTCTTCCCTCCCCCAAAGTGGTCAGATGTCTTTGTGAGTCAGAGATGCCTTTTCACAGAACCACTTTTCAGAGTTCAGGGACGTTGGTCAGTTCAACTACTTCAGGCATTCGAGTGTGTTGCTTTTCCAAATCACTCCATTTTTGCATCCCATTCTGTTTACTTACTTGACTACTGCACAGAATTCATCAGAACTGACCTGACATGAATTTAGACATCCTTGTTAGCAGAGGAAACTAAACTAATACTCTTTAAACAGAAACAAATGAACTGGGTGAAACCCACTTCAAGCCACCGTCCTGCAAGGCTTGTGGGAAGCACAGGCATCCAGTTTTGCAGGAGCAGATTAGTGCAACAGTCACATATCAAGCCCTTTAACTTCAGTCACTGGATGGAAACAATTTTCTCTAAGAATTAAAGGACATTAAAAAAAAACTCATGGTGTTCAGGTTCAAAACTGACAGAAAGACATGACACCCAGATGACTCAAAATGTGTGGTCCATGTCCCAGGACACCACAGGGCTCACCAAATCATTCAAGGTGAGATGGGACAAGCTTATGGAGAAGAATTAATGGGAAAACCATAAATAGCTTGGGAAGTCATTCAGCTGAATATACATGGAGTCTGGGAGAGAACCAGAACGAGGAATCACAGCAGTGCCCAGTCCTCCCGTGGCGCTTGGGGATGTTTGTGACCTTTCCTTGTCACACAGGTCAAGACTTTTCTGGGAGAGGACACAGTGGGTCACTGCCAAAGGGGGAACCTGTGGTCTCACCCACTGTAGCTGTCATGTTGTGCTCTGACCCCACAGACCGTGGTGTGTCACTGTTACCACTCTCAACATGACTTTTCTGCTATTTTCTGACCCACTGAGTCTTCTGGATGCTGAGACTCCGGGAACAGTCCTCCACCAAGCATTGATGAAGTCTTTCCAGTAGAAATAACATGCTGAAGCATCCACATTTTACAAGTAAATAGGTGTTTTTTTCAGGGGTAGCTTTTTGCACACACTTTACGGTACCAGCAACGCAGGGGCAAAAATACAAACACAGGAAGTTCCCAAACACCTTGTGCATCATTGAAATGCCACTGAACTCCACTCAGTAGGTGGAAAGCAAGGCAGAATGATTTTTTTTAATAATTTTTTAGGCATCTTGCACGTAATTCACCATGCTTCATCCTAAAACTACCCCTTGAAAAGGCTGAACTAAACTTTTCTTTCCTCCCAAGGGTTTGCATACATGTGAAGAACTTGTAATCTGTTTGTTAGTTTGTTTTGGTTATATATATATATTTTCATCTGATTCTTATGTGCATCAGATATTCAGTGGTGTTGCAATGTTTCAATAAGGCATGTTTTAAAACACACATGCATTTTGAATTTGAAAGCAAAGGAATAGCTGCTGTTGATGGATGGAGCATACCTTATCTAACAGCTTCTTTGAAAGGGAAGACCATCCAAATTGCACTACTCTCTCCCTCCATGATTCACACTGTACCTTGTTTTTCCAAGGATAAAACGCAAAAACCGCGCTCTCTAATAAAATAGATAAATTCTCTGAATCCTTTTAAAATGAAAATACCTATTTGAAAAATCATTTAAACGAGAAGAATCCAGTGAAATGAAAGCATCTCTCTGTACTTCAGCACTATTTTCTCTTTCTTGGACAGCCGTTAACTAAATTAATTACCTTGCTGCTGAGTTAATTAGGTAATATTAGTACATAAATACCCCAACTAATTATTCTAAGCTAATAAAAAGACAACCGCCGTCAAACACGTTTGACACAACCGTATATGTTGAATGTAAATTTTCCCATTTGCTTCTCAATCCAATTTTAATTAAAACATTATAAATATCAGTCATTCTCATAAAGGAGTTTTATAGCATCACAAGCTAATCACTCCAGAAAAATAAATGAAGAGACAATAATCCCTTGCATAATTATACCGCCAGTTAGAAAGAATGAGTTTAATAAATACCTCATCAATTTCCGAGTTTTAACATAAAATGTTTGCCAACCAAAGAAATGTACCTGCAGCCTAATTGCCTGAAAATGAACCCAGAAAGATATGGACAAAACATATCTTTTTATTGGCCTCATAATTGCTCATTTTAGCTACTTTGCTGTTTTCCAAGGAACCATTTTTATAGCATTAGTTATTAATGAAGACAGATTATATTAATGAAGAAAAATCTTGACTGCTGTCAACTTTCTGGGCTCCTCAATACCGTCTAGTGTTTTGTTTTAGTGTTTTTAATAATGAAGACTTAGTTTTATTAGCATCCAATTTTGTTATTTAATAACAGTGTGATTTATAAGAGGACAATCAAGGGTTCAGGCCAATACTAGTCAGTATTCAGAACTAAATATACCAGCTGAAAGCTTACAAAATGGATAAAAGTTGATAACAAAAGCTTGATAAAAGCTCATAAATTGGGGGGGTTTGCTTTTCTGGTCAGCTTTTCCCAGTGCATTTGAAGAGAAAAAGAGATTTTCTGACAGTCGTAACCAAGGGTATTAAAAACTCTTCTTTTTTTTAGGAAAATATTTCAAAATTTTGAAAAGAGAAGAAGGTAATTTTTCTTTAATTAAGATCCCATGTGGAGGAGTGTACTAATTTCTTCAGCATATCTGTGCACCCACCATTTAGAGAATTACACAAAAGAAAATAAAAATAGGAAGAGTCAACAATAAATACTATATGAACTGGGTTTAACAGATCTATCAAAAATACATTTAAAGTAACATTTAGAACTTTCTGGGACTTTTACTAGCACCAGGAATATACTAATCATGTTCAGCAAACATGTTTTCAAGATTTTCATCAGAAGTTTTAATTTCATTATCTAAATGAACAAACTGTTATTTACATTGTTTTGCAAATGGATAAAAATAAATTACTTCATCTTAGCCTTTTGAAAGAATAAGGTTTAAACCTTCTCAACCTTATCTTCCTTATTTCCATCCTTGGCTCATCAAAGGCTACTTCTCTGATTCAAGAAGCTTAAGTCTATTTAAAAAGACCAAACACATTCTCTGGTTGTCACTGACGTAAACAAAAATGGGATTTAATTTTTTTGTCAGCATCGCTGAACTTTTCAACTCGTGACCTAGTCCTGAAAGTTTTATTCAGAGTGTGGACCTGTGAGCAGGTTGCAACACATCCCTTCTTCTCAGAGCCCAAATTCTTTGTTTGAAGCTTATTACAAGCCCATCTCCATGTGCATTTTAAGCAAGTTTATTATTTGAGCAAGTATATTATTTGCACATTAAGGATCTGAGGATCAAGGGCTCAGGTAGAATCCTGATGGTAGCATCAAGACAGAAAGATTTAACTGTAAAACATCATGCTCACATTAGCACACCAAAAACAACAAGCAAGGGAAATTATGTCTCAGAGTACTCAGGTTTGAGTCATGCCTGAGTTAAGGAGGTGACACCTTCACTACTTACTAGTCAAAGCATGTTCTATGTCATCTCTTAAAAAAAAAACAACCACATGTTGTAAAGAACTATCCATGAAGACAATATTTGACCCAGATTTATTTGAAAAGTGTGCAAATAATAAATCTTCTTCAGAAGTATGCCTTTTTTACTACCTTCATTAATTTGATTGAGGATAATTTCTAAGCAAATATTGTTTTGAAAATAAAATGAAAGTAACAAAGAGATGACACTCAGACCAAAATAAATATGTCCCAGCTTTCAGTGACTATCTTTACATCCCCAAAGCTTAGTCTGAAATGCAGACTTGTGTTAGAGTTTTAGAGAGATGCCCAGCCAGTGACATGGCAAAATTTTGGAACATGAGTTGTTTTCTTTTTCCAGTTACTCAAGGGCTAAGAAGGAAGATTTATCTGCTTCAGATTTTCCTTCCAAATGCTGTTTTATCACCCAAGGTATTTTTAGCTCTCCAAAGGGGATTTTACTTTTTCTGTTTCATCAAAAGAGAGAGAAAACAAAAAAGATAAACAGAAGGAATGGAAGGAGAGGAGAAAAGAAAAGCTGATTTGCAGAAACAGCGTCTCAAAGGAAGAGGTATTCTTCATTTCTAGGTCTCCAAAGAAGAGGAAAAAAAATAACATTAAGACCCAGATGAACACCTTTGCTCATATGGCTTGGTTAAGGATCATTTTTCTTTTTCTAACAGAGGCAAAGAAAAGAGAACAAAAATCACAAACCTTCCTATACAGGTGGAAGGAAAACAATCAGCTGCTGCTTTCAGAGATTCAGAGATCCATAACTACATGACTTGTTCTAAGTACAGGGCTGTGGGCACGCAGGGATGTCTCTGGGGAGCCGGGGAACGCTGTTTGAGAAGAGATTACCTCTTCCAAATAACCTAACACCTGAGCTGCGGGTGGCCTGCATACAGCAGGGGGTGAGCACCCTGCTGACTCCCTGCATTTCACTGCACAGAAGCCAGGTACGACCTTCCTCTAAGTTGCATGGAGAAACTTGTCCAACAAAGCCAAGATGGTTATGAATCTTGATACTTTTTTTGCAGGAGTACTTCTTTCTAGCAACAGATTTTCTTATTTTCAGCCTATTTTTTTTTCCCCCGCAAAAACTTATTTTTTTGCTGGTTTCCTGTGTTGACTTTTGTTTAACTTTTCGTAAACCTGTTTAGACACATAATATATAAAGCTGGACATGTGAGTGACCTGAACCTCATACCAGGAGTGGGAAACCAGAGGGGAAAAAAAAAACAGGATATGTTTATTTATCAGTACTTAAGCAAAGCCAAATGGACCATACCACATCATTATTCTGGTAGTAAGATCTGCCATGGACCACTGCCATCCTTCGTTATCAAACATGATAGTAACTGAGAAATACAGACCTTTTTCAGAGTGTTGTAGACAGTGCACCCCTGATCTTACTCTGAGTTTATAGCATTAAAAAAAAACGTTGCAGGAGATAAAGATCCCCAGTGTGTGGCAGCACCAGACTTAATGGCATGTCACTACCACTCACTTTCCCTGTGATTATCTCAAACAGGTAGAGATGGGGAGCCAAACTGGGAATCCATTTTCACTGAGCAGATATCAGTATAACATCTGCCCCACCATGTATTTATAAAAATCTCCCTGCTGTTCCAGGAATCACTTGAGCATGAAATAGCTGAGTTCCAATAAGTAAGAATTTCTGAATTTCTGGCATAACTGATGCCACAGTAAAACTCTTCTGCAGAAACTTAGTAAAGATTATTCTAGTACAGAGCTAAAGGAGTAGCTTTCATTTTGTGCTACTTCTAACATATCTTAAATGCTCCCATAAACATAACTGAGAAATTTAAAAACTATTTCTTAAATTATTTCCTGTTTTCTAGGTACACACAAGTCCTGTATATATATATATATACATATATTTAAAGTCCTGTACTTTCACTTAGGTGATTAAAAGTTTAAATCAAGACTGCTGCCCTATTTAATCACTGGCAAGAAAGAAAAGCAGCACCTAAAATACTTTTCCTTGTCAGATTGTTTTAAGCTGAGATCACTTTGGAGATCAGTTCCCACAGCATATATACCCTACTTACTAGGCAGCAAAAATACTCTGAGCTCTTCTAACCAAAGAAATTTAAATAGTAATTACTATAAAGTATACTTTCTGTCTCATTGCTTAGTTTTATACAACAATGAAAATATCAGTCAGATTTCTATACTACATCTGCTCAGTAGTACCAAGTATAAAATATTATTTTCCCATTAGTATTGTTCTTTCTAAATACATCAGGTCTACAGGGATTGCAATTGACATTTTTCTTTGAGAAGAGAACTTTCCATAGAAAACTCATTTATTTTTTGAATGAAAAATCATCTTTGGAAATTGTTAACACTGCATATACTAGTTTGATTTTCCTAATTCTCTAAAAAAATCAGGTTGAATACAAACATACTCAATAGTTTTCACCAGAAAATTAAAGGAGGAGCAGAAGGACCCACACACAGCTGTTTCCAGCAGCCAAGTGTCCAAAATGACCATGGCCAGCTGCAGTCCTAGCAACATCCTGGCTCCTTCCTGGACCTTCCTGGAGCATCTCAGGAATGGCTGAGATCCAGCAGCAGCTTTCCTCTCTGGCAGGGCTTTCTGCCAAGCCCTGAACAAGTCGCTACCCTCCAAAAACGGACTCATCCACCTGCTTGGTGTCAGCCTCGATGCCTCCTGCCCAATGAGACACATCACCTTTGTGACAAGCAAGGTATTTGAAAAATTATATCTGAGGAGAAGCTGGAAACTCTAAGCCCTTCCCGCCAACAGAGTGAGGATTGGCAGCAGTCCTCTCCTTCATGCAAGAAGTGTGTTTGGGCACATTTGGGTCTGTGCCAAGAAACAAAACTCACCTTCCTGGCAGAGCTGATTCCTGTCTTTATGAAAGCACTGGTGTGCTTTTTCCCAGCAGATGCCTAAGGACAAAGCCTCTGGAGGCACCCTCAGGCTCTTGCCCAATTCAGTGAAAGGAGCAGCACTGCAGCAGGGGACTGATTAAAATCTCCTCCAATATTTTATGCATCCTGACAAATGGAACAGTTTCCTCGGAAGTGGAAGCAATTTGTTTAATGTTTCTGAATTGTTCAGGTAGTAGGTTTGTGGAGATGCAAGAAAGTTCAAAAATGTTGCTTATCCAATCTGGCAAAGAAAGCACTAAGAATGCCTGGTGTCTGTGTAGCTGTTGTGGGAGAAATCCAGCTCTGAACTAAGGTGCAAACTTCGACCAGGAAGGCTATTAAACATGAGAATATCTCTGATGGGGCAGTTTTATTGGGACTTGAAGCATTCAGAGTATGAGTACATGTAGTTTAAAATGTATACCTAAAATTGAGGGTTTGGGAAATTCTATTAGCTGTGTAAACAAATATCAAACCAGAAAATAACTTTGCTCCTTCCAGGTCACAGCCTCTGGATGAATAGCAAATGACATGTTATTTGAAACTGTGCCATGAAGAGCTTCTCCTGGTGAGATAAGAACAACAGATATGGAACTAGAGCCTCCTATTCCACTGTTAGATTACTTCTGCTGTGTTTATTGCATGTATTTAGAACTCCCTTGCATCAAGCCTTCTGTTACCATCCATGTGCCAGAAAGCTCTAAGCCTTTCACTCTACTGAGTTTTGGGAAAAACAGAAGCAGAATTCTGACTCCAGAAACTCTTCACTATATCCAAGTTACTGACATTTCCAGATCTAAATATAAAATACATTAAACAGCTATTATATTTTATAACTCTTTTTCATGTGAAAGATGGGGACTTTCCAGTCCTAAAATTTGGTTCTCACTGTTCTTCTGCCACTAACTTCATGCTTAGAGGATGGTCTGCTGAACTGGGGATTTTATGTTTTCCTTATGAAATCCAGCTTAACTTTTAAGCAGTAGGATCACTTTTGCAAGGCATGGAATAATGTATCACCAGCATTTTTAAACACTGGCAGTTTCTCTGAAAAGCTGCCACAGATATTAGTTGTAAAGCTGGGGAGATGAGTTAGGAATATGAGGATGCAAAATTTGTTTTTTAAATAGCCATCATCTCCCGTTCAATGATGTATCATTTCACAGCACTGCTGCCTTGGCTGGATTCCAGATGGATCTATGCCTGTTGGTGACACTTTTTGTTTTATTCCAGTCTCCTGAGATATTCATCACCCTAATAACAGAGTTGTCATTTAATTACAGGCCACATGTTGTAGCATTTTGTGTAATTTCTGTATTCTCTACACACATTATTTATACATTCTATATGGAAATAAAATGCTATGATAAACCAGATCATTATGAGAATTTAATACAGACAAATCTAAAAACACTATGGAAAGAATATATCTCCCTTGCAAATATTTGCATTGCCATCTCACCACAATTAGGGACCAAATAAGCAGTTCACAGGCAGCAAATACCTACCTCATTTTCATTTCCATCCCTTATTTTGCAATGGCAATGGTGTTTCTGTGCCTTGCAAATTAAGAACACAAGCATGTAGAACATCTGGATGTGTAATGGGATGAAAGAGACAGTGGTTCCAAATTGTTCGCTAAGTGAATGTGATTCTATATGCCAAAAATACTTTGACAGGTCCCCTTGAAACATAATTTCAATTATATATGCCTCTACTTTCAAAAGCTGCACTGTAAACATCTGACAGCTTCACTCAGTGAGTCTGGTTCCCTGGGGTGCATATAGTCCAATCTTTTGATTAAAGAATTAGGAATGTATTTTGCTCATCATTTCTGTTATCTCAGTTAAAGTGATCTGAGGAAACTTGTGCCTCTTATTAACAGAAACATTTACAAATTTCTTGTTAGATATTGAATGCAGCTAAACCAACAAGGAATACAGATCAGTGAAATCAGGGCCTTAATCTAGAAAAAAATCAGATTGCTCAGTGTCAAGGATAGCCTTATTTAGTACAGGGAAATACAGGGGTTAAAGACACGTAAAACTGCATGCAAACTGCCAGTAGAACAAATGGGAAAAAAGGCCTTTTCTTTATAGTTAAAACATATTAATACAGAAATCACTAAATGAGAATGAGTCCAGAACTCCACAACCTGTATTTCACAACACAATTGCACTTTAAGGGAAACTTCTTTTATAAAATCCTTCACAGTGGATGGCTGGCAAAGTCAAAAGACTGAAAACTATCAATATATCTGTTAAAACTACTTGTTATAGCAATATATTATGTAAAATATGAATCTCTGATGCTTCTCTGTACCTCACCTATCTTTTAAGACAAGTTTTCTTATCCAGATATCCTATACTTACAGCTCTCACAGAAGCTTTGGTTCCCATGTATGGCATACTATTTTTAAACTCCCTTTTCTTATATTTTAGATATTTCTGAAGTCCATTGAAATTTTCCACTGAAACCCATTGAAATTTTGTCACAACACACACTGTAAATGAAGTATATGGGACTTTACAAAGGCTATTTTCAGAGTATATGCAGGATGAATCCACTACCAAGAGATCTGATTAAGACTTACACAGAGAAAAACAAAAGTCTTCACAGTGACCTTTCTCCAAAGGCTGAAACAGTTTTTTTTATGGAATAGGTTAGCACAAGCACGTGAGGAGCTACACTGCCTGGGTATACTGAAAATATTCCTTACAGAACAATTGTCTACGAATAAATATAAATAACACTAGATACAATCCCTCCCTGAGGCAGTTTTGGCTCTGCACTGAAATTGGCCCAGCATTAAGTCATTTATATCACAGAGTTTAGGACTCAAAAATCAGGGCACAGAAAAGAAGTTAAGCCAACTCAGCAGACATTTCTTCCTAATCAGTAGTTTTGTTCCTGCCTTCAAGAAGAGGTCATCTGAGTACCAGTCTGTTTGCCCAGCAGCGAGGGAGGCTGCTCAGTGGTGCTTGCTACAAAATGCAATTCAATGCTCTACATTCCTGGAATTGGGACCACACTTCCTCTTCAGTCCAGCCAGAGCCACATTAAAAATGTGTAATAAATTAAAGATTGCTGTTGCCCCTGCAGTGGGGCACAGGCATCAGCGAGAAAAATTATCACAGCTCAGTGGCCCAAACAGGACTGGGTGAGTCCTCAGAGGTGTTTCCCAGAGGTGGCTGAAGAGGTTTGTGCTGCTCTGGTGGCTTTTTGCCTCAGCTTGGGGAACAGGGACAAAACAGGGACATTGCCCTTGGCTCTCCATGGGCTTGCAGGGTGCAGGATCCCTGGGACTGAGTGTTCCCTCTGCTTCCCTCCAGTGCCTGAGCAGAGCTCCTTCAAATGGCTCTCAATTCTCCTCTGCCTCCTCTCAGCTTATATATGGGGTGAATTAACTCTAGTTAACGGGAGAATTAGTTCCTCTAGGTCAGGAGGTCCTTGATTGCCTGGAGACCTTAGTATTTCAAAAACCTTCTGAACTGGAAGCAAATTAAAGCTCAAAACTAGACTCTGTCTTAGGCTTTACGCATCATTTAAACATACCTGATTGTGAAGTTGCAAGCTTAAAAGAAAAACTTTTGACATCTTCACTCAGTTTCAAAATTACTTTTTCATCCACCAGATCTTTCAGAAATTTGATTAATTGGAGTAGAATGGGTGAGGGAACAGAGGCAGAAAGAGTCCTAAGTCAATGACCTTCCTCCCAACTATTTTTCTCACTACCTTTATTGGAAACATAACTTTCTTGTCCATGTTGGCTATGAAAATTTGGTGGCTATGAAAATTTGGTAGCTCTGCAGGGGAGGACAGTTCATACAACAACTGGAGGCAAAGCTGCTTTTAGATTACGTGGCTCTAGCTTATTTTTACATGTAATAGATGACACAAAAAGCAAAGATAAAGTGCCTTTTCTATTGGCCTCCTTGAATACCATATATACAAACATATAGATAGACAGACAGATAGATATACAAAGATATATCTAGAATGCCTGCAAACACCAGTATAGACTATGTGCTTATGTGGGTCTGATTATGGGACTTGGCAGCTGTGATGACATAGACTGTCCAAACAAAAATCTTGTTTACAGACCCACTGTGCTTAGACTGTGCACTCAGTCCACAGTGACAGGGAACAACACACTTGGCTCTAGCAGTTCTCACACATCTTTGTCAAGAAATAAAAAGTCTCAGATTAATAGGCCACAAATATGGTGATGGAAAGCTTTGTCTGAAGGCCCTAATGGAATATTTGCAAAGGAATAGTTAATTCTGTGAATTAGTAATGGGACCATAATGCAGCCTTTGACTCAGGAATATTATGTTGGTGTATATTTTACATTGTTACTTATGCATGTCTGATCAAGGTGGAAATACAGGTATTTTAGTTTACATACAAATACATACAGATTACCATGCTCTATAATGGCCCTAAGCACAACAGCATCCTTTTGACTCCTAGGAATCATTTCTTGGTCCCTTCCCTCCCCTGCACATAAGCACTGTACCAGTGTTACTTGTTTTTGAGTTTTCCTCACCCCTGTTTTACTTGCTTTTGGACAACTCCTTAGAAAAGGCATCTGTTCTGTTGCTACCAAAAACTTGGAGAGGAGAACTGTCAAAGTCTCATTTTTCCTCCTCGTTGGTTCTATTTTTACCTTTCCTCTATGTGTGACCTGCTGGAGGGAAGCTGGGCCCTTCCCTCTGACTCCCCTTACTATCTTCATTACATCCTCCTCTGCCAAAAAAGACACCTTATATTTGTTTGTCATCTGTTACACTGCCTTGCAAAGCAGAAGTGGGAAGCACCAAGGCTGTACTTCTCACATTGTGCATTTTTCTGGAAGCTGATGGTCTTTACCCTCCCTCTATCACAGTCTCAAAGCTGTCGTGCCATCTCCTGCCCTCCCTCTCTATAATCAGTGCATTGTTCAGGGACAGGTGTGGACTCCTATAAGAGATAAAAAGACTGTTAAAAAAAATAATAGCCCAAATTTTTGCACTAGCCACTTTTGAGAGCTGCCTATAATTACACCCACACATACTTTTTCATACAAACAATACTGTAGCAGCTAAAAGAAGCCATGCAATCATAAATACAGTGGAAATGACAGGTGGGCTCAGAGGCAAGTAAAAGGGGGGTTATAAAGAACAGAGATAACTCATAAAACAGTCTTTTCTGTAGTCCACCCCTCCCCTTAAGATGAGGGTCATCAGATGGATAAGTGCTTACAGACTGACTGCTAATGGATTGCTACAAATCTAGATAAATTAATAAGGAAAACCTTGCCATGTAGAACATATATGTAGACAAACCACTTGGGTGAGATAACTACCAAGGTAATTTTGTTAATTGGTACCAATGTACTATTTTTTTATAGCACTGCCATAAAAACAAAATGTTATTTTTGCATGTAGAGAATCTGTCAACTGCTCTATTTGTACCTGATGAAAGACCATGCAGCCAGCTTACTGAAAATCACTTGAAGGAATTTAAAAGCAGAATAATAAAAAAAACTGCTAGAGGGAAGAACAGGAGAAAGTCTGCTGTAAACATGAGAATATAATGAAAAAAGAACATAAAAAAATCATGTAAGACTACTGTCATCTGGCTCTTAGAAAATCAAGCAGGGCATAAAAGTAGCAATGGTAGCAACAGGAATAAAAAAATGAATCCTTTGTGATCTTTCAACAAGACAGAAGAAAAAAAGATTCGTTATTCCTGCTATTACAGATTGTTTAACTATGCATATATGCAAGGCATAATTTCAAATTGCTGTTCTTCAACAAGCAACAACAATTGATTCCCGGGGTCAGTTTGCTGGGTCTGTAACTCAGGGAGGAGTTGGTCTGTTTTAGAAAACAACCTGAGTGAAACAAGAAAATCAGATATTTGGGAACCACAGGACTGTTTTTGAGGAATTCATGGGAAAGGCCAAGATAAATATTTTGTGATTGTCACTGGTTACTGCATACCAATACTTGGAAGTCAAACAACCAGGTTGTTGAAGGCAGTTACTCCACTTAGTAACACAAAAAGGAAATGTCCAGAATTGATACTTTTCCTCCTACATACTTTTGTGGTTTTGGGAGAGAAAGGCTAAAGAAGTCTGACGGGGTTGGTTATAATCCTTCCTTTCTGCTGCTGTTGGAAGGAAACTTTGCTCTCATTCCCTGTCCCTTTTCCAGAAACAACTTCCTACTCCCAGAACTGCCACAAGAAAACTGTCAATCAGGTACTTTCTGGGGGCTCAGATGCAGGTATAACTGAGCTGAGGCTCTGGCCTACCACCAAGAATGGGTCTGGTTCCCCAGACCATCTGAAATTATTGGAAAAAAACAGCAGAATGGAGGAGATACATTATGGAGCTTCCAGGGGATCATACTAAACCCAGAAGCTATATATTTCCACAGTTTCAGTAACTTGTTTGAATTCCCTATCTAAATTTTATGTGGCAATTTGGCTGCTATCTTTTGTCTAATTAGAACTAAATGTAGGCTGTACTTTAACTCTATTAATTCCCTTAATGTCATTATCTCAAGTTTGCAGAGGTATTCAGTAATGCCTACACTGCTGCCCTTTACAAAAGGTTCATTGCTTTTCCAAGTAATAATGCAGGCTGAGGATTCAAGGAGTGATTTAGTTAGAGCTAAATAAGAATGACTTGAATTAAAAGAAGAGGCTTCTTAATTTGTTCTGTAAATTTTTCTTCCTTTTGCATTATCATTGCTTTTCCATCTCTCCTTTAATAAGATGTCTCTCCCTCCTCCTTGGCACCTGTCTACTTGCAAGGACCTTTGCATCTATCTTTTTCTAGTCCTTCTATTTTTAGTGCACATCTGTTCCTGTTTTGACCTCAATTCTTTCTCATCTGGGGCTTAATTTTTCTGTGTCTTCCCACTGCCAGATCTTCTCACAGCTGTTGGATCCCTTCTCTCTAGCAAATCCATAATCTTTCTGTTGGTGATAAGTGCCTGGACACCCTCTCTTGATGTGTTAGGAGAAGAGAGGACCCAGGAAGCCCCTGGTCAGCTGTCCCATCTCCTTCACCCAGCTCCTTCATCCCAAACCCTGACAGTGTGGCCAAGTTTACAGAGGTTACAACTTGCTCTCTATTTTCTCCCTTCACTTCTTTTATGGTTTTCTAATACCTTAAAATGTTACCAACAACTGCAAATTGAACTTGTTGGCATGTTTTACAAGCATGACAATAAACTCCGGTTTTATTCCTTTCACAGGCTGTATTTCATTTTTCTTTAGATCAGTAACGAGGAAATCTGTTTTGTTCTACCTCATTTCTTCTCTTGGCAGCAGCATTAAGAGCACGAACAAGGAGATGGAGGAAGGTCTTTATGGCTTTACTCTTGGCCTCAGAAACATGTTTGTAGAAGAAAGTGTTTGTCCTCATCTCCTCAGGTGCATCTACTGATGTACCCAGTGCTGCTCTGAATCACAGGAGTGCCAACATGCACATGGGTGGGTGCTGACAGTGATGATGCCTGCTGGCATTGGCCCTACCCCCACGCTCCAGTGACTGTGAGTAAAGCAGACAAAGCCCTTTGCCTCCCCTCCTTGTCATTACTGAGAACACAAATGCTGTTGTCCCCCCTGTAAAAAATTATTTTGAAAAAAAGTGTGTCATGTTTATGCAAACCAGGATCAATTAACATAAATATTTCTCCTGCTTAGCTGATGTGTGCTGTACTTTTGGCCCAGTCAAGTATCCACGCAGTTTCAGTGTTATAAAACAGTGGTGTAGTAACTGAATACATTAACATTTAAATGAGACACTCAGGCTAATATTTTTAAAAAATTAATTTAAAAAAATTACTTTGTAGTCAGTGCATATTATCCAAAGGCCACGTATACCTTTAGTAAATTCAGATTACATAGTGAACATGCTAATGCTAGAAATTTCTGCTTCTAATTGCATGCAATATTGTAGGAAAGAGATACATGCACTGCAAATAGTGCTCAACTGAAACAGTAAAAATTATCCCTTCTGCTTTTCCTCCCTCTTAGAGCACAAAGAGAATCTAATTAACATGCTTAGTGTCTCTCCAAGATTCAATTCAAACTCAAAGTACGCTATCAAAGGCTTAAACATCAGACAGAAAATGATTTGGGACGACTGAGCTATCTCTACAAATACATTAATTTAACTCTAATGGGTCCTTATGAAAAATGATACCAGATGCAGTTGGAAGGACTCTACCTGCTTTTAAGAGAGAATAATACAGTTATTAGGAATTTTCTTGCACCTTAAATCTGTCTTGCAATTGTTGAGCATGATCGTGTAACTTGATAAATGCAGCAAATGATAGATTTGTGCGTGACATTTTTCTTCTCAGTGATCTTTTCTCGATGAAGAAAGTTTTCTGTCTGTCTTACAGAGACAGAATCTTTCAGGATCTGCAATTTTTTAAGTTCTCTCAAATTTCACCCAAGAGTGTCATTTGCAGGTTTGCCATTCTCTCTTTTTTTATCCTTTTTTTTTAAAAAAAGAAATTTCTATGTATTAGATTTCCAGCTGCCCTGATAGCATTTCCCATCCAAGTAATTTCTTTGATGCTCCATCCTGCATCTCTACCTTGCAGATGATAAACCAGGTTTCACCATTGTTTATCAGGTGCTCGTGGCTGCTGTGTCATTTCAGCAAATGCAGGATGTTAATCATCTAAATTATAAACAAGAAGAAAAGGAACATAATAGCTGTTTCTTCCAAAATCCCCTTATGGATTGCAACAAAGCAGACCCTCCCTCATCCAGCACAGTAAAGGAATAGCTCACTATCATCTATCAATTTTTCTGTTTTATACAGGCGTGCTATTGTAAACACATTAAAGCAATGTTGATAAGAGTATTTTTTCAGTCTAAATTTCAAAGAAATGTTCTTAAGAAGGAGGGTATGTTTAAGAAGTAGCACTCTTATTAGCATTTCTTCAAAGATGCCTTCTACTTGGTCCCAGCTACAAAGGCAAAATCTGCATCTGAATGTAGATGTTCAAAATGAAGTTGAAAAATGTCAGAATCTTGCACAAAAGATGGACATAAGCCATAAAACTGAAATGTAGCAATAGGAAAAAGACAGTAAGTGTGCACAGATAAGCAGCTCTCATGTGTTAGACATGGCATCAGGAAAAGGGAAACTGCCCGTATTTCATGGTGATCACAAAAATAGTGTGCAAATTTCAGTCATTTGACTTCTCACCAATTATCACCAGTGCTAATGCCAAGAAGGTCCCTTACTTTATGAAACTATGAAGTCTTTCAGTGTCTCTAAGTAATTACTGCCAAGATCACTGAAACAGAGGTTCCACAATATCCAGACCTGTGCAATGAGATCCTGATCCTTCACAAAAACTCATAACAAACCCGGGAAGGATAATTATGCAGTCTCTATGAGACAGTTTTTCTTCATAAGCCCAGGAAATTAGGGTTCAAATCTCAGTATGCTTCTTTTATTCTATTCGGTTTATTTGAGCCAAATGTGTATATAAAAATAAATATTAATCACGGTTTTTGAAACAACTGTTTAGAACAGGACTTAGAAAGGGCCACGAATTCCATAGCCAAAACTACATTTAATAAATATTACTTCTTATTAATTTTGTATTTTAAGACTTTTAATTTAATCCATTATCCATATAATCTGGGGGGGAAAAAGTAAGTAGAAACTCCTGAATAACTGTTCTATACTATTCTTTAATTCATACTCCATACAGAAAAAGACATTAAAGAGGCAGTTAAGTCCAAGAAACCCTAACAATAGCTGAATGATAAAGAAGGACTATAAGAAACTAATTGCTGCCAAAATATATTGTAAAAAAATTAGGATTCCCTGTAATTTCATGGAGCAGTATACAAGTCAAATATTTGCTTATGTGTTCCCTATGAATTTGAAGCCATAAAAAGTTTGTCAGTAGTTCAAATTTCTTCTTTTACTGTTTCCTCTCAGCTTTCTACACAGTATGTGTTGTGAAACTTTGTCTCAAACAGAACATCTCTGGCAACCTGTCTCTCTCACAATGCTGATGCTTCTCTGTTGCAATCACCTGAGCTGGGTTTTTACCACAAGAATACAATGTTTGTGCAAGAACCATGACTTATTTTTAACATTACATGCAGGCTTTCTTAGATGTCACACATTAACAGATTAACCTCTCAAATTAACAAAAAATGTTACATTATGTATAAATGTGACCATTAGAGTATTTTTATTCCAGAAAGATAACTGACAGTGACACCTCATATCCATTTTGTTAGCATCCTAGTGACTCCATTCATAACCCTTCTCAGTTATAAATTACTATACTGAAGCACGATGACTTATTGTAATTTAGGATATCAATCAGTCCAATCTCCAGGACATAACACTTAATGTAACAAAGTTTCACTTAAAATACTTGTCAAGAACACATGACAGATAGCTGTCTTAATCTTGCCTGTAGTGAAGACCAATAAGGAAGCTTGGATCCATTACAGTTTAGCTGTCTAGTAATATTCAGAGGTTTCTTTTACAAAAACACATATTTACCTTTTTTTCTCCTCATGTGCTTTACTTGTCTGTAACATTCCTTACTAATCCCTAATCCCCCTAATTTGTTGTCCATCTCATTTACCTCAGTCAAAGTTTCCATGGACAGCCATTCCTTTTTCTTCTGTTCGGATTTCATTTTGGTTCACTTAAGCTCTCTGAGAACTGCATTTCATCATTTAACCTAATTTACCTTCCTGGCCTTACCCTTCTTTTCTGCCAGTGGTAAACTTAGTTCTTGTTGAAAGAAAACACTGGAGTTCAAATGCATGTTTTCAAAATGATTTTGGAAGAAAACCTTTTAGATGGACTATGAAAAAAATTAAATGTTACACCTTAATGTTTTCAAACTGAATCTCTTGAAACATTAGCAGGAATTCAGTGGAGAATTCTAAATAGCTCTAAATAAAATCTGACACTGTAAGTTGAAGTTTCATTTATGCCTGATTTTGAGCCAATAACTGAGGATGTTCAAGACTATCAGGTCTGATATCTGTCAAGCATTGCAGACTTTCCGGGTGCAGTTCTTTCAGGAGACTTGGAGAAATCTGCTACATCTCTAGAAGTCTACTAGTGATTAATCACTAAAATAACCTACCAAGGAACCCACTGGCTTCCCCATGCCTTTTCTCCAAGTTCAGCCTGGATTTCTTCCCAGAAGACAGGACTTTGTCAGAGAGACTGTGTTTCAGCCACGCAGAAGTTCCTGATCTTAGTGTAGAAGCACATGGTACAGTGGAAGGACCTACTCATCCCACAAAACTCAATTCTACCATGAATCTACTATGGAATATGAACAGACATTTCCCCCTTTTTATTGGTAAGGTTTTTACACGTGAACCCATTCTCATTCTTCATTCATCACTCAAAACTGCCACGTAACAAGAACTTTGCTCATGCAAGATTTGCATAAAATTGTCCTTGTTGTCAAAGAGCTGTTACAGAAGACATAAGTTTCCTGAATCTTCCTATAAATGATCAAATCCCTAAAGATACCTCCCTGATAAGTCAATAAGGAATAAAGCATATCCTAACTCTTTTTTTTTTTTTAAAGTGCATACTTATTTAACAGATCCTAGTTGCTTACCACATAAGTACTTGGTTAGTTTCTAATTACAAAGCTGATGGAAGTCTCCTGGATTTAGATTGCAAAATTTTGACTTATGAACTTTAACATTTTAAATTTTGAAAGGAGGAACTAAAGGCAAGAACAAACAAAAATATCCCCACTGGACCAACAGAGAGCAAGACATAGCAGGAAGCAAATTTTGTTTAACCTTATTTGGGATCAGGCATATAAGCAAGCATTGTTTATATCCTGATTTCCTAACTATAAGGTTTATGCACATATTCACATATCATTACATGTCACTCAATGTATAAAAAAAAAGTTCATTAAACAACTCAGTCCAATATCCAAAACAAATTCAAGGCTTTAGTCTGCAACAGGTAAACATGAGTGGGTCAGATTTACTTGGAATACCTGAGAATTACACATCAGGGAAAGGCCAAAACAAAAATGATAACTTCATCTATCTGGAGACCAGAAATTCAATGACTGAGAAATGCTGTGTTATGACTCGGGACCATTTATAAAGATATATTGTCACAATAGACATGGCAGGAATTATCTTTGTCACATAGCACCAGCTTACACTTTCGTCTTTTAAGCAGGCTGGGCTTGTATGGAGAGATCTTAATTCAAAAAATGTAACTCTAAACATGCTCAGGAAGTAACAGACTTGGTGACAAATAAAGGAAACAAATGGAGTGAGGTTTTAGTAAGGGAGAAGGCATAGGTTCAGTAAGGGAAGGAGCATCACTAGTAAAATTCTCAGTCTCTACATAACCCTCCATGGGCTTAACCATTAATCTACTTATTGCAAATCACGAACATTATCTTAATATTTGTGTTATTGCTTTTTATGAGTTGCAGGGACAAATGATAAAACTGCACTAATATAAATATTTGTCACAGCAAACTGTAACTGCCATCACTTCATCATCCTCATACTCTGACAATTACTACCTCTGTCAAACTTGGTACAATGTCTGCTCTACATG
Source organism: Corapipo altera (assembly GCF_003945725.1). NCBI lineage: Eukaryota > Metazoa > Chordata > Aves > Passeriformes > Pipridae > Corapipo > Corapipo altera. The sequence continues at coordinate 610,333 of NW_020884904.1, read as the reverse complement.
GTTACAGGACAAAAAGAAGAATAAAGAACAGAGGGAAAAGCCACAATTTATCTCACGACTTTTCCTTTTGTGGCTTAACACAATGGTTACTATGCTACCTTGTCAAGCTGGAGATAAATGGAACAGCTGGAAACTGAAGACCAAAACAGTTTCAAGCCTGGATGTGCTTACACATTAGGAAATAACTGAAAGCAGCCAGAGCTCAAGGAGAATCGAGTGCTGTGAGAAAGGATGTTATTCCAGAAAAACAGTATACTCTCCGGCTATTTTTTCTTTTCTTCTTTTTCCCCCTGTTGTCGTTGAAATGTTAGCATCAGTTGGCACAATTTCTACTTCCCATCTGCCAACATTTCAGTAAAACACTGGTCTGATGAGAAAGGTGAAAAAAATAACCAGGTTCAAACAGAAAGTTGTGTAAAAGTTCATGCGTGATTCAGTCTCCTGTAGGGCTTTTTAGTCTATGGCATAAATCTCTAAAGCTAGAATATAATAAAGAGGGAAAACAGTGCAGGAAAATGAGTCCTAAAACTTTAAAGACCACATTTTACCTTCATTATTCACACAGAGCAGTACCTTACCCACTGCCTTCAGTGTGAACAAAACCCAGCTGCTTTCAAAACAAGCAACAGGGAAAACTTGAGTACTGCATGCATACACGTATTTTTAAAATGTATGGTCCCTGGCAATATTATAACTTTGGCACCAAAGTTTTTAATTTCCTGTATGTTACAATTCTAAATGTAAGAGAATCAAATATATTGGGGTTTATAAAAGAATGGCCCTTCAACATCACAGGTGTCACTGAGCTCAACTCTCACAATTTTGACTGCAGTGCTCCCAGACCAACCCATGCATCAAGCAGGCTCCATCTGGACAATTCTGCAGTGGATCACAGAATCCTTCTCCACAACAGGTCAGGAAAGGCCTCTTCAGTTCAATGCAGAAGCAGCTCGAAGCTGCAGCACTTTGACCCCAACCCAAGATCCCAATACCCTCTGTGTCATTCAGAGCCCTTATCTGCCCCTCTCTTGCTGAGCAGACTGACACAGACCCACAACCAGCACAGCTGTTGCAGCTGAAAAGGTGGAAAACAGGTTGGTTGAGGACCCTGAAGGGCTGAAGAACACTTTGAGACTATGTTCCTTATCAGAAAACTGTCACAGGTCCCAAGCTAGAGAAAGGATGAGTGCTCCACTAAATGGAAAATAAAATTTGAAATCTCAATTTATCATCGTATGTAAACTTATGACAAAAATCCCCAAACAAACAAGCAAAGAGTTAAATTTTAAACTGGAAAAGAACCTGCTCTTGAAAATATTAGAAACAAGAGGTATCATATTCAGAAACATAGAAAATCATCTGATTTTCAGTGAAAATGTTACTGAAATATTGTCGTCTTTACTCAGCAAGTACTTTGCAGCTCCCCTACTCAACTTCCTATGTCTACAATGCAATATATTTACAGGTTATAACAGTTTTAATGATTTCCAAAACAACTGGGGTGTTACATGTAAACGTTGAGTCAGAGTTTTAAATCATTAACAGGTTAAACATAAACTGAGGAAAGGAATGAAGCTAATTGATTTTCTATTGTGTGGAAACTAACCACTGGAAGGTAACTTATAGCTGGCTAGTAAGATAATTTATTTAAAACAAAATGTTTGCATAATGGTAGCAAATTCTAGATTGTTCTATTATTTTCAGGCAATAAAAACTTTTTCTGTGCCATCTTTGTCTATTGGAAATTGCAGTATTGTAACTAAGCAAAAGCTAGCTGGCAAGCTCTTTTGGCATCTGTCCCGTTAAGTAATAAAATTCATTCAAACTACAGTATTAAAAGTTTATATAGGTGTTTTTATGTGTGTTGGGTGGCACCTACACGACACAGAAAATTAGAAAAAAAAAATTGGAAGCTCAAAGAAACAAGTTACAACATTTTTCTTCTCAGATGACACAAGATAACTTAACGCCTTAAGAGCTTTCCTGACAGAAAAGCTATTGCCCTCCATTTTTCATGATCTGTCTTGTACTTTCTTATAAAGAAAGAAAGATATTCTAACTGTATATTTCCTCAACCTGTCCATTCTCCTTTAAAATACGAATTAATCCTGTGAAGATGCCTGTTATCTAATGGTATCATGCAGGCATTGGACACAACTCTCCAAAGTTCAATGTCTTACCAATGTGCTCAAAATCAGGCAAAAAGAATATTGACCCAACCAGGAAAGAATTATCTCATTTCTTCAGTAATGCAGAAAACATTATCTAGCTTTGATTATGTCCTTCAGAAGCCTGAGAGCCTTAAAAAAAGCCTCTCTCACCCTTAACTTTTCCCCTCCGCAAGTCCAAATAAACACATTAGACAGACGCTAAACCACTTTTCTGGGCTGCACTAAGAGCATTTGAAGCTTATTTTTGAAGTTACATGAAATGTATTCCTTCTCACAGTCTACAATCCATTTAGTTTTTTCGAACCACCACGAATGTTCTTAAAACCAAAGGTTAATGCTAAGCTTGTGTAGTAGGGGTAGTTGCTGTGCAAGAAATTTCCACACCACTGCTGCAGCTTTCTGCAGCATCAGCCCTGAGTAGAGGCTGCCAATTTGGTCAAAAGGCAGCTGTTTGGAAAACTCCTCAAGGATAAGCTCACTCCTGGTTTGACCAAAATTTTGGGCTTGTGGCTTTGGAGTGAAAAGTTCAACAAAGTACTTCACTGCACAAACAGTTACCACTTGGAGCTATTCTCAAGATGCTTGGTTCTCCAGTTTTGCCTGTGGTAAAGCAAAGTATATGTCTGCAGAGGACCTTAGACCCATTTTGAAATCCTGTATGCTGGAAACATAAGCTGCCATAATAAGTCATAACATAAGTAAAATAATGGAAACACTTCATAAAGAAAAAAAGTAATTTTAAGTTAGTCCCACATAATATATGTATATATGTATTACATGAGTAGGACTTGCTGCTTGCCTGCATGTATACAATTTCAGCAAAAGGAAAGATACATAAAGCTACTTGCAATGATATAAGAAAGGTTATTATTATGTATATGACTGTATATGTAATATAAATCTATAATTGTTATAAAATTATATAAGAAAAAAATACTATTTTAAAAACTCTGAATGACTGCCTCCACTAGGGTAGGAGCTTGGTTAGGAAGAATTACTTTAAGCTGCTAGTATCTGTTCAGTAGCTGATCTCCTTAGAACAGCGGCACATGTTTTTGAGTGAGTATCAAGGGCTGGTGCATTGCCAGAGATGCTCACTCTGCCTTCAGCTGTGTAAACCAACTTCCACTCAGCTACACGGGAAGAGTAGATGCAATTAGAGTGAAGGCACCTGAGAGAGGAATCTTCCACCCAAGCAGAGCTGTTGGACATTAACTCCTGTGGACAAGCTCCTTAGTTGTGCAAAAGAGGGATTTTGTAGTCCTCCCTCACTGACAGGTACTGTGGGTGCTCAGCCATTTCACGCAGCACTAATTAAGGCGCTGCTTTCCCTGGCTCACCAGCGTTTCACTTCTGTGCTGCTGAGCATCCCCACACTGAGAGTTTATTCCTCTGCCTAATTTTAGGCATGCAGGCAACTTTTCCTGTAATTAGGCAAGAAACATATGGCTGTTAGACTGTACCTGTCACGAGCTGCCACGCTGAGTTTGAGAAGGTATCAGCTGAATTCTGCGGGGAGCGCCCGCTGGATCTCCCGCAGCGCTCGCGCTTCTTGCGTGATTGCCACAGAGCCAGGGATGTGCACGGCACGTCAGATCACATTAACAGGCTGCTGTCCAGCCACCTCCCAGCAGACCCACAGTTCACTCCATCTGCTGAGGGCCAGCTGCTGCTCACTGCTCTCCTCAGAGATACTGCAGTTTATGCTCTCCCAGGCCCCGGCCGCTGGCCCTCCAGCACAGGCAGCACAGATGTTGTTCCTTATCTAAACCAAGCCTTAAAACTGGCTGCCTCCCATTTGCACCAGTCCTGACCCTAGTTTTACCTGGTTTGAGAATGGAAAAGTTGAAATTGGGTAGATGCAAGAAGGTCTAAAATGCTCACCCTGTTGCCCCTTCCTGTTTTTGTTTTAGTTCCTTGGTCCCAAGCCAAAAAGGATGGCAAATTCAAAAAGACATATCCAGCATGAAAGAATCCAGGGGATAACATTAGTATTTCTGGAGATAATCTCAGATAAATCATAGTCTCTGCTACTTATCTGAGATTTGCTTGATAGATCTAATAGGATGATTTTACTCTTAATGCATATCTGCTCCTAGACAGGCAATGTGATTACCTAACGTTGGATTTCCACTGTAAAATTAAACTTTCTTTCCCATATGGCAGTAATTGCAGTACAGGATCTCAGTAGGCGTATAAAACAGAGAGTACAAGAAAGATATATGGCAGAAGCAAACTATGCCAACTCTGAAGACATTTCTATGCAAATTGAAAGCTAAAACCAGCATTTTTAACTAAACAACAGGAGTGTATTCTCAGATTTGGGAATCAAAATAAACGTAGGTATTAAGTTTAGGTTTATCTGTATATGGAGCAATTATCTCATTGCTTATTTCAAGAACATGATTTATAACACAGATTCAAAATAAAGCAAGATTATGCAAATCTTAATATAGGTTAAAGGAAACACCCCTAATTTTGTGAAGACATTGGCTATTCCAGTAGGTTTTTCTTAATTCATTCCTTAATTTGAATCTTTGTCACTAACAGTGACAATAAGGTAGGGCTCAAAGAAATCTGGATAAAATTAAACAAGCAGGGCAAAGAAAAGAAGATTGCTGCACTTAATTTTTCTTTTTTGAAGCATTTATGTCAAGAAAAAAAGGAGCAGTTGAGAGAGCATTTATTGAATCTAGAATGACCAAAAAGTTAAGGTTTTACTAGGGAACAGTAAGAGCCATATGAGCCAATATAACTTTTTTATGTGTGGTTTTGATGAGTATTTTTTATATATATAAAAACAAGCTCCATTTTTCATCTGAAGTTCTAGTGGGTGTGTTCAGAGTGGCATTTGTGCAGTAAACTGATTTTTATTGCTTCTCCTTGCTGTTAACACTGCAATGCTACTCTAGAAAATGAGAAATATTTTACTTTATCTCACACACCAATACTATTCTTAGTAAAATCTACTATTGCTGCCATTTTGCACATGATGACACGAAGTGATGATACCAACAGTCTGAATAAGCCTCAACTGATTTTTTTGAACTTGGTATTAGTTTTCAAAGTTAGAAGTTTAGAAAATTGTGTGAGCACGTGTTTCTAGGTAGGTTTCTAAAATACATATTTTATTATTTTGCTAATAAAAGAAGTGTGCCTGGTATACAACCTACTCAGTCTTTCATCCAGTTTCATAACAAGATACTTAATTTTTCGAAGGCAAAGACAAAATTTCAGAATTCTATTTTGATAAAGTTTCCCATAATGTATGTGCCATATCTCATAAGCCTCTAAAACATAATTTTGTATCCAAAATGACAGTCCTAATCATAAAGCATTGGAAAAAAACCCACCATACATTTTTTCCTCTAAATCTTTTTGTAAAGGACTTAAAGACTCAGTACTCCTTTAACTCACTCTCTTATCTACCACGAGTTCTTGTTTAATTCCAAAATAATTTCAAAACCTTAATAAATCACTATTAGTTTGCTTGTTAGAGATGGATGTTTCCTCCTTTAATTGCAATATGTCACACTGAAGATGTGAATCAGAAAGTCTACCAGACATGAGATACCAATCCTCAAATCAGTAAAACTGATCCACAAGTAGATGTGTTTTTTTGATTCATGAACATAACTTCTCAATAAATTCTGTATTATTTCCTTTCCTCCCTTAAAGATGGTAGCGATAAAAACTTATCACCTGAATAAAATTAATTAAGTTTAAAAAATACTTTGATTTATAAGATCAAAATCTATTTTCACTAACCCTTAAATATAGAGGTAGAAAATGCCTCATATAAAGCAGGGTACTTATGAATAAAAAAGATATAAAATATTATTATTATAAATTTTCTCCTGCTTTTTTGTATCTTTCCAATATGTTTTTGATTCTTCACAGTATAGAATAGTTCAGCAAACTGTTGCTAAGAGCTAGGAGCTCTCCATCCAAACATTATATAAATACAAGTCAGTGTGCTACAAAGTAAGAAAGTAGTAAATCACAGTGTCTTCTAATTTGTAATTAGGAAGCCACAAATTCCAAACAAATGAGAGGTTGTTTGTGTGTGTGTGTGTTCACATCGACATTTCTACTGTGCTGTAAGAAAATCCTGCAGCACATTGAAATCTGCCTCCATGGGGGAGCTATGATGGTCTATTTGTTGGAACAGACTTTGCTTATTTAGAAACCACAGAAATTCATCTCTGGTTCTGAGAGTACTGTCTGCTTACAACAAGCCCATTTTATATTGGCATTGTTAGATTTATTTATTGAAATAGCTCCAAGCTCTACAAGCAGAACCTCCCTCCGACCTCCTCTCTGCAAGATGAAAACAATAACTACGAGTGCACAACAAGAATGGGAAGTACTCGAAAACAATAGCTAGTTAGGCAAGCAACTATTTAAAATATTAGCAAATCAGCATGTGGCCCTGCAAAAGAGGACATTTAAATTCTCTCCAATTCTCTTCCCCGTTTCTTATTGTTCTTTCAGAGGAATGAAGAAGTCAAGATCAGCATTTGTTTAGGATTAGGAAAGACCTAAGTTTAACTGAGAGCTTGAGGAGGTCTCAAGCTCAGGAAAAATCACTCATGAATTTGGTGGGACAAAAGAAAAACCTGTATTTATCAGTATGGCACCTTCTGGGGAAAACTTCCTTTTTTTTTACAGTAATAAATGTAAACAACCTTGCAAAGTGAATTCTGAGATCTCAAGGAATCCCATTACGACTTGATATATCCCTATAAAAAAAACAGTATTTTCATCTTCCTAATAGGTTTATGTATGATTCTTCAGGCAACACAATATGTATAAATTGTTTATACTGCTCTGCAAATCATTTAAGGAGTTATACATAGTAAAGGAGTATTATACATCAAATTAGTCTATAAAAAGCAAAGCACATATAGGATGAATGGAACAGCAATGCAGAAAAATAAGCCTATTACTATCAAACTCAGTAGTAATATCCCATTTAAGAAGTACTTTAATTAATGCCAGTCCTTGAATGCTTGTGGTAACTGAAACAAAGGAACAGATTATTATGAGGTGCCAATGCTTTTCAGCCTAAGTAAATCCCCACATGATTATTTACAGTGCTTTAATTGTCCGTGAGCAGAAATCACTACTCTGGATTTTACTACATACCCTTAATTTGTTCCTGCCTTTCCAAATATTATTTCAACAGCAATTCTGGTTGTGGTCTAGCCTTGAGAAAAAACTTAACTACTAAGGCCAGTTTACCAGAACTGGGTGCTATACCACCAGAGCAGGTTAAGAAAGGCAGTCAGATAAGAAACAGAGCCAAGCTGCGCAAAACATCCTGAGGGCAGAAGATCAGACGGAAAAATTCTTCCGGGATTCTTCTTCCAAAAATAACACTTTATCCTTTGTGCTGAGGTAATTAAGAAACATTTTTTACTAATAGCTTTCTCCATTTATTTGAGACTGGTACTCTGCATAGTAAACTCTTAACAGCATAATTTCCCTCAAATCACTCATGATCATATTCCCTAAACATGGCTCTACAATAAAGTTAGCAACAAGCTTTCTTAGCAGTAAGTAGGAAATGTATTTTGATAAACCGAGTGTTGTGCATCAGTTTGATTTTTACGCTGCATGTGCAAATATTGATTTCCAGCATGTCCTGCACTTTTCATCATGCTTCCTCCATAGTAAAGTTTACATGGATGCTACTTATTTGCATCTTTCATACGCCAAGCTCTAGCACTAAGTAGCAATTTAACCAAAAAATGCATAATTCAACAGCTCCCCAAACTCTCTTGTTCACAGCCACATTACTAATGTTTCTGCTTCAATTCAACACTATGGGGTTCTTTGATAGACAAGTGTGCTACTACTGCAAATTTACACATACATACATATCTTTTACACATTTTCAGCACTCACTTTTCTTAGGGTGTTTTTATTTGGGTGATCTGTTCTTACCACTTGCAGTTCTGAATTCCCAGCTACCCTTACACTGAATCAATATTGAAACAAATTTCACACCAAGCTGGTCTTTCCCCAGTGCTAGAAGCTGTCTTATGTGAAATGAGGATCTGCTTGAACAACTTGGTCCTCCTAAAAATGCACCCTCATCTCCATCCCTGCAGGGAAAGCTCAAAATTCCATCTGCCATTACCGATGAAGCACCTGGAAGAAAGTGGTAGAGAAGAGGCAGGCAGCAGAGACAAGATCCTTTGAGACCATGGATGCTGGACCTATTTTTCCAGCTGTGTTCCCCCCCAAATAATGAATGTAGTGGGGGAACAAAAAAGGAAAATATCCTATGATTCCCTCTGAAACGCACCAGTGTCAATCCCAGCTCTCAACATATCTCTGTTTCTAGTTTCTACGCTCCTGGAATTATCCCAAGCTTATCCAGGACTCAGTACCCAGGTGTGTCTCTCTCCCTGTTGTAACCACTGGCTATCCAGAGGCCCACTCTCCACAGGACACACTACAAGGTTGTTTTCTTGTCCTCCCTGAGAGCTTCCTGCCTTCTCCAAGAGGACTTCTGGGCAGCACCCCAGCATTCTGCAGGTGGCACCCATATTACATTTTGTCCTGTTGACTGGAGGTTTTGAGCTTCAGTGGAAAAGAGAAAATAGGAAACAAGGGAAACTCTTTTGAGCCTCAGTGAAAACTGGGAGCTGAGGGAAGTTATCTTGATTCTTTCAGATGCCCACCTTATCAACATGTCAGAGGTAGTGTAGTAATGACACTCAAATTCCTGAGACGAGATCAGCAACTGGAATGATGTAAAGTTCTAAGAAATGAGACCATTGCTCTGAGGATTCCTTTCATATTTAACAGAATGTTCACAACTACTCTTCTACGTGGGTCATTTCTGCCTTTTAAGTACCAAGTGGAACAGCATTCAGTGCATTCAATTCTGCCAAGCCGCCCAGATAAAACTCAGACTATTTCTCTGAGATCACAGGTCAAGTCAATAAAATTTTTCTCTTATTCTTTTCAGGAGACAGAGATTATATAAAATCCATCTGTTCTGTTAGCACTGTCAGACCTCTGCAATACACAGGTGCTTGATGTATGGTATTAGCTTTCCAGACGTTTTGATACCCTGTCATTCCAATAAACTATTGAGATTGAAAAGTGAATTGAGAAGAGGAGGAAAATGCCTCGACTCCTCTGACAGCCATGAAGAATTTCACAAATGCTCTATTCCCCCTGAGGTATCACCAGATAAGCACAAGCTCTGTTCCCATTCAGCTGGCACTTGCCCTGTCACAGGAATGAAGATGTGCTACCTTCTTGGGAATGGCATGAGAAAATGTGACAAAAATAAAGACTCATCAAGAAAATCTGCCTTAACCTCTGTGACTGTAAAACACCGCTTCTGCAGCTTGAGGTAAAACCCACAAGGTAGTGCAAACAAACGGATTTGAACAGAACTATAGCAGCATGCAGCGCTTTTGAACAGTTTCAGATCTGGGTATTTGTGCTCAGTAATTACATGAGTGCACTGGATGTCATCAGGAAACTTTGTTTCCTCGTGAAGCTGTGTTGTTTTATTACAATGCTTTGCCTGGTTTGCTCGTATAAAGCTGTAGAGGACTGTTCCATGTAGCTTGTCTTATTTAAAAGGAATGAGCAAACAGGTACTTTCAAAGCTCATTTGAAGATGGAAGCATCAGTTGGTTATCCCTAGCTGCAGCTACCAAGCAAGAGTTTCAGGTGGGCAGATCCACACTCGGCAGAAAGCCCAATGTGTCCCCGAGAGAGCTCTGCAGTACAGCTCAAAGAAGTCTCTTCAGTGCCATCTGCAACCTGGCATAGGGTACCTCAAATTAACCCTCTCTTCTGAAATGAGCAGACCTCAAAGAACCTGTCACACAGAAACATCATATTTTCCTACTTTATTGTGTTTCTGTGAATTTTGTTTTGAGCAGAAATTCATCGTGACAGAATAAAACCACAAGATTTTTTCCGCCCACGAGGATAAAACAGGAGATTTTGCTTTACACTTTTAGTTTTTTGATGCAAGAGAAACAGCAAGAGGCAATGTTCCCCACAGTTACTCTACCCAGGATCTCAAGGTGGCACATTTTACTGTATATCCACCTGTTCTCCATGGTTCTGAACTCCTTGAGGTACAGATGAAAACCCACCTTGACCACCTACACACCCCTCCATTCCTGGTGAGAGATGCTGCATGCCACATGCAGAGCTCTCCTAAAATATCCTAAAAAAAAAAAGTAAAAATCACAAGTGATTTTTTTACGTTGAGCAGGAAGAGGTAAGTTTGGATACTCCCTGTCAGAGCCTGTTTTAGAGACCAACCATCAGGAAAAATGACTTGTTGAGGAAAAGGTGAAGAGAGGACTGGGGCTGTAGATCTCATGATGCTGCAGGGCCGGTCTAACCACATGTGGGCAGGATGACCCAGCACTCACACCCCTGTTCAGAGTCCCTGAGAATCAACCTTGTCTGTTTGAAGATGCTGAATTAGCTTTTCTATTCAACTCTCCTGATTTTCCCCTGCTGGGGGAGGTGCACAGTGGGGGTCAGGGAGCTACATCTACCCAGGAAATTTTTATTTCACACCATTGTGGTCCCCCTTGTCCTCTTTCCTTATGTTTCCTCTAAAGTAATCCTCATTGGGATGGTCGTGCTGGATCTGCCTGCCCTCCTAACCCTGAGTAAGCATTAGCAGTACCCTTGCTGAGCTGCTGTAGGAAAAGGGGTGGTGTGCTCAGGAGTAGATAGGAGGATTAAATAAAGAAGAAGAAAAAATAATTGCTAAGATTTTGGGATGCAGAACTGACTGAGATGAGAACAGACTAGGTAAGAGGTATGAGAATCTCACAGACTCTAGGCAGTGCAGAGGCCCCCCAGAATGTCATGTAAGGATACCATACATTCATTATCTTGCAGGGTTTAATATTTCTTTGTTCTGCCAAAATGCATTAGGCACGTTTGAGCTGATTTATGCCACTGCTGCCATTTTTCTCCATGGAAATATAGAGAAGCTTCCTTGCTGCTAATACACAATAACAGGATACAGTAGAGAAATAACTATTCAGTTAAGATACCTCTGTTGGGATAAAGCTCTTCAACTAAGCTTCCTGCACTCAGGCTAGAGAAAAATCTTCTTTACCTCAAGGATTAGAGCTATCATTCACTGAAAGGAAGCTGTTGACAATACATAACACTCTCCTTGTTATGATCTGGAAATGTACTTTTTACCTAGTTATGAAGAGACCTATTGAACTGGGCTGGTTTTTATTTTTAAAACCAAGTAAATGTACTTTAATACAATTCAAAGACTAGTAATTCTTTGAAAAAGAAAAACCATAAAATTAAAAGTTTTTTGTTCTTCTTCTGAGAACGTCTCTGGTATATTATAGTAAATGTGTAGATTTGCTCTGATGTACTGTTAATAATTTAAAAATTTTAATTGCATAGCAAGACAAAATGGTCTAAACTGTCAGATCTGCCACCACGAGATTCTGCTCTCTCTTACTTTCATCAGATTTTCATTTTCTCTTTTCATTAAAATCTTCATGATATTTAAAAACACTACATTTAATTTGAAGAATAATGAAAACATGTTCCTCAGTTACTTTTACTTCAGCCCTAAAGTAAATTTTCACTAATACTAACATAATAAAACACCAACTTTACAACATATTTAGCTTACAGAACTACGCAGCTTTTTTATTAGAAATTCAGTTTTTCATTGTATTAGGAACAGGGTTTCTCTTGTGTTTGTAAAATTTGATCAGAATTTCCTTCTTTTTAATTCAAAAAGAGTACAATTTCTTGGTTTCTCAGAATGTCCCCTGACAGATGTTATAAAATTTCACTGATTCCATTATCTGGTAATAAAAGCACAGTTAAGTCACTACACTGTAAAAATGTAATTAATACTAGTTAATCCAATGGTTTTAAGTTATTACGAATTACCACACAAAATATTTGACGTCTTCAAGTTATTCCTAAATATATAGCTAAATATAATAATTCTTTTATCAGAAAGCCTGATCTATCAATAGAATCCAACTATCCTGTTTTCCTAATGTTTGGTTAAGGACCTTTTACACAGGCTTATTTTCTGATCAGTGGATTCTTCAGTGTGTAACAAGTATCCCAAACCAGAATCACTAGCAGTTTTTCCCTCTCAGCTTATTGCAATTAAAGCTTTACATTTTATGCAGTTGGTGAGTTCTGTGGACTGAAGTTCTTAGAAATATAATTTGGTTCAGACTTAACAGAGTTTTGACTATTTTTTTTATCATTATTTAATTTACCAGATTGAATAACGAAAACTGAAGAAACAGTAGATCATATGGTTGGACTCAACCTTAAAGGCCTTTTCCAACCTAAATGAGTCTATGATTCTATATTCAGCAAGAAAACAGGACAGATACATCAATTTTTCGTGCCACATTTAAAAATAAATAAATAAATAAATAAATAAATAAGCAAATAAATAAATGCTACAAGGATTCTTACTATGCCTAATTTATGACATTGTGACTTCCACACTGGTCTGACTATTTCTTGCCAAGGAAGGAAGAAATCACATGGGTACACTAATATCATGTGACTGCATTAAGATCTTCAGTTAATTAATCTGCATGACTTCTGTGGTCACCATCTCACAGAAAGGAAACAAAATCAGGGAAATAAATGATTTGGCCACAATATAAAGCAGAGAAAATAAGTTGGGATTTTTAACTTAGTACTGCTCCCCTGTGTACTCTTTCACACCTCCAGTGTGTCAGATTCTCCTTGTCTTTTTGATCTCCTGCTCAGACCTGTTTGAAAGGAACTGAGAAAGAAAGGCAGGCTATGAATAGTTATTTCCATAAGTGGTTTTGCACTGAAAAAACCTGTGTAGAATGCTCAGTGCACTGAACATCAGTCTTGCAGTCCACAGCACTTAACGGAAAGACAAGTAATTTTTTGGCGCTTGGGTTAATCCTGTTTGAGTCATTGAAGAAAAGAAAATACTCTAATACAAGGAGTTTCAACACTAAATGTGTTGGAAAGGTACAAATGTACATATAACTTCCAAAGCAGCATTTACAGGTAGTCAATAATCTCGTTAGATGAAGACTCTGTTCTCTCTTCTAGAGAAAATGATGGCTCCCATTTTCAGCAAAGCACTCATAGAAACAACACTTCTACTGTGGTAGATGAGAAAGTCTGTATTTATAATCTTAGACAAAATTAAGCATCATATTATTGTCATATGTGTGTATATATATATATTATATATATCTCATGGGATGTACTTTGAAAGAAGAATTATGAAGAGAGCAATAGAGTTTTGTCAATTATTTCATAAAGAATTAGATTTTCTGTGTGATTTAGAACAAAATGGAGCAATTAATATAAAATACATTAGATAAAACCAGTAACAAGATAGTAAGTATTCCTATCAATATTTGAGTAGGTAAAAGAATGAAGAAGAAAATAATATTTATTAAAGGACAGAAGGTGAAAATAAATAGGATTGATAGAGACCTTATTGATATTAGATGCTGCACTGGAAAATCTGAATGTGTCAGGTACTCCTTAGGGCATGACTAGGCTGTAAAATTACTATTTAAAAATGAAATCTTAAAGCCTGAATAAGGTGATGATGCTAGGAAAAAAAAATTTCATATGCATTGTCAAAAATGTCTGATTTGACTGATGGTAATAAGGATAGCAGGACAAGATGTTTATTTGTTTACTTGATCATAAATGATGAGGAAAGCCCCAGTACCAGGAGTGACATAACTCAGCGTATAGAATAGAAAACAGTAGTGAACCTGAGGTTCTACATTAACTTTAATGACCAAGAATAGAAAATTTAAAAAGCTGAGAAAATGGAATTGTAATACATACAGAAATTAACAGTCTATTTTTAAGGCCATTAACATTTTAAATTTAACCACTAAAGCAAATCATGGACTGGTTTAAATCAGCATTAGTTCAGTAATCCACTATAGTTATATTTTTGTACTCACTGAAAATTTGATCCCTAAACCCAATCATCTGGAGGACAGCCACAATCCAGCCACTGGAGGGACTTAAATCTTGAGAAATGATACTGATACATCTGAGAATTATAAGATGGTCTGAACATGCTGACTAAAGAAATTGAAAGCTGTTACCTAAAGCATAAGAAGCATAATAGAAGGCTGAGCTATGGCATTAAACGTTCAGGTTCCATACTTTTGCCATTCTGCATTGTTGGAGATAAAGAACAATATTCCATAATTCTTCAGAATATGCAAGGAAAATGGGAAAACTTTTGTTGGTGTCCAAACTGATGCATGAAAAAGTAATGAAATCAGATACTCACCAATCTGCTTTATTGGTTTTGAGACAGTTGTGGAATTCATATGTCAACCTAACAGGTTCTCTGACATAAACCTGACAATACCCATTTAATGAGATGGTCGTAATGTGAAGCAGGTCTGCCCTTCAACAAAATTTAATTATTTTTTTTTAAAAGATTCAGGCTCTATTACCTAAAGAGACAGTCTTACCACAGGGTTCTCCCAGACTGAACTATTCTCACAAGTCTCACAGCCCAAGGCAAGGGATGTTGAGCAGCAAGGACAGGGACAATGCCATGTCTGTATTTTAGTAAACTCTACAATGAGATTCTACGTTTCTTTGTCCAGAAAAGTGAGAGCAGTGGAAGACGCTCCTGTTGCTCAAGTTCCACTTAGAAGTGTGAGGTGGAAAGGCACTTCAGGGAAGGGTTGTACTGATAGGAAATACTAACATGGTAAGTGTCTCAACGTGACTGGAGTAAGAAGGCAAGCTTGAAGCTTGCTTAGTTGCTCCACACAAAGCAGAGAGCCTGAAAGGGAGCATCTCTCTGTGTCGTGCCTGTCTGCCCTTCTCAGAGGAAGATAATTCATCTGCATCTTTCCCCTCTAACCTCCTGACAATTTTCCCTAATTGTCCTCTTCTAATACAAATTCATTTTCAGTTTCTACCTTTTGTTCACTTTTGCTCAGTAGTTTTCAGATCTACAGCTGACAGATGAACAGCACAATCATGTAAACTGCAGTTTCTTAGGAAACCAATCTAAAAATGAATATCTATAAAATATCGTTTCAGATATTTTAACTACAATGTCACAGTTCAAGATCCATGCTAAAGATGAACGGATACATGTGACAAGGAAAAGCAAGTATTTAAGTGCTTTGAGAAGCTGGCATCTCATTTATGTTCACATGCCCTGGCTTCTGTAATTGACAGATGCAGAACACAGAAGTACACATGCTGCAGGGAATATAAAATTCAAGAGCTTAAGGAAGGGGCCACAGTGCACTGAAGATATATATAATATTAGAGCCAGCAGGAGACAAGCTGCTCCCTAGTCATATTTTATTCTAAAATACTTTGTGATGAACACAGGGATTAGTCTTGGATTGAGAGGTTAGAAGGTAAAGAAGGGTGTAAAATTTGGACAGATGGAAGGTTATGTGCAGTTAAAACTCTCGCATTTTTATCAAAACTATTACAACCTTCAAGGTTCTACTGAAAACCTAATGAAAACTTTTTTTTTCTTCAAATCCATTTCTTTTAGTTTTAGTCCAATAATTGGAAATATAAACACATAATCAAAAAATGAGCACTTACAGAAAGAGGAAGATTTCAGTTCTTCTAAATCTCATTTTAACCTGTTCTTATACACTGATTTTAAAATGACTTTCGCAGCACTGAGTGTTCTCATCATGATATTGGCACACCTTAGCCTGGTAACATAGAGAAGTAAAATGGTACTCAAAATGATCTTGTTGTTTCATGCCTATGTTCTTAAAATTGGAAGAATAATTATGATGTGAGCAGGGACTGCTCTAGAGGAAAACCTCACAGGGATGCAGCATTCCAATGGGACAGGAGCTGGGTCCACAGTGCCTGGCAGTGCACATCATTTGCATTTCTTTTCTGTTTTATGATGACACACATGGACTCTCCTAGAGAGAAAGCCATCACAAGGGCAGGAGCAACTTCATGATCACACTTTTCAGCTCTCCAGAGGCCAGGCTCAACAGAAATCCTGCTTTAATGCCCAGGTAATCTCCACTGGGGAGTTCCCAGTCTGAACTGCACAAGAATTAAAGGTGACCTACCTAACACCATATCTGATCCCACATCAAGAGTTTAACACCACCAGTGAGTTGCTGGAAGCTTCAGTCTCAGATGCTAATTCAGTACCAAGAGACGGGATTTTGCAGAAGCAAAAGCCAGCAGTGACTGAAGCATTTCAGTCTGTTTAAATAACAGCAAAGCTCTGCAAATTCTAAGTGGTAGAAATAATAAATAGCATTTTTCTCGCAGAAACATACTCATGGCTCAGCACTTTCTGTAACATAGCATCTGGTCAGGGAAACACATTCACTTAATAATCAACAAAAACTGACTCTTAAAACTTTTTGAGAATCTCATTGGGTTTGAGTTTTTCCTTTTCCTTTTTCGTTCTGGCTACAAGTATATTATTCTATTAAAACTGTATGATTAAGGGACAACTCTAATTTCTTCTGGAATATACAAAACAATAAATAGGTTTGGAAGATAGTTAAATGATGAAAATAGAGTTGAGGCATAATCATATTGAACATTCTATTTATTCAAAGCAGCTCCATTCCAAACCATTAACATTTTTTTCTTCTACATATTATCAGATAAAAACAGATAGAAAAGACTACAATTATTGAAGATAATAAAGAAATTGCAATACAGGTGTCATATCCCTAAATTGCATGGCACACTGATATTCCATGACTGGTGACATTTTCTTGTTTCTCTGTGAATTACTCTGAAGAAATATTTTAACTTTAAAACTTAAAAAGTGTAATTTCTGAAGGAAAATCAACTTAATTACACATGCAATTATATTTTTCAAATTGCATGGGAACTGCGCACTGTTTATGTATACACATTTGGTGGTCAACAATTTCCACACTTATTTACACTGTTTCCAAGCTATCTCACCTCTTTTCAAAATATTTTTGTTTTACTTGGAATCCTAAGACTTGTCCGCTAATTATCTGGGTATGAACTTCATAATACCATTAGAAAATCAAGTTAGATATAAGAAGCATCTGATTATAAATTATTTAACTGAAATAGACTTTTTTTTAATGTTTACTTTTCACTTACATGTAAAATACATTTACATTTGTAAAATAAAAGTGATTTTTTAAAAATGAGACATACTCCAATGCTGAGCACTCACATTTCCCCTTATTGTCAGTGTTAATGGCTGTGTTGTGATTTCCTGAAATGTAGGGTCAGTGACAGAAAAAGAGATAATAATACTAATTCTAGCTGTCATAGTAGAAAAAAACCTGATTATGTAAAGAACCTGAGAACTCCATTTGAAATATAAGATGCAGTTCTTGAAGAAAATAAAAAGCAACAGGCATTTCCCTGAATCATGCTGATCATACTCCTGCTCAAGTTACAATATGTGAATTTCATGTATAAGAATTAACGAATTCTTATAGTTACTTTTTAAAAAAAACTCTCTTATAGTGGACTTAAAATGATTTTGATAAATCAGGAAGAGTTGTCTATAACTGAGAGGTTTATTGTGCTGTGATAGGGTTTTCTTGTAATTGACACTTTTAACACTTTTTGACAAAATCAATAAATATTAAGGTCTACCTAAGACATTATTTCAATCTTGCTACAGTTACCATCATCTGTTAAAACAGCAAGAAGTGTGGCATGACAAGAATATCAGTCCCAGAAAGTTACTCACTCTCAGCCAATTTGACAATTATCTCTGGCAAATGATTGCATTAACTGCATTTCCCAACATCCAAACACAAAATCAGTAAAAAAGCTGATATACACACACCAAGAGGTCTCATTGGGAAAATCACTGTAGCCACTACATGTTGAGGCTCACAGCTCTGAAATTCGTCCACATACAATCCTGACACACCCACTGTAAGACCTACCTGTCTTATTTAACAATTTTAGGCACGAAATCAAAGCTATGCTGCATATTAATGATGCAAAACACTGCATTTCAGCACAGTGTGCTTCCATTGCTGCATCAAGGCACGCTCCATTTAGAGATAATGCAGGAGCTGACTCAGAAGAAACTCTGAGTGATTTAAAGTGATTAAACTTCAGTCTAACTGATCATTATTTTTACATTCAAAATACTAGTTCTTTCAAAATGAAGGTGGTCAAAGCAAAATCTAAGGAAAAGACTGAAGGTATAGACAGCATAAATACCTTAACAGTTACAGTATTTTTATGGTTCAGACTGTTCCCTGGGAAACATATTTGAAAAAAAAAATTCAACAGCAATTAGGGCCACAGATTTATGTGTGTTTAGAAATTCCCTGTCAAGGAGGAAGATAAGGTATTTGAAGCAGACAGGTTCTAGCAGCCAGACAGAATGGGGATGGATAAAGGCATGAAAATTTGCTGAAGTCTTTTAAAATAAAGTAATTCTTCACGCGGTAGTATTAAAGTCCTATTGCTGTTAGTCTGCATTGTCAGCAAACACCTTAATGAGAAGGTCACAGACAAGTTACTTTATTCTACAGGAGCCATTAAGCCTATTAAATTTATTTCCACTTTATTGACACAATTTTGCATTTGAAAGCCTGGTACCAATGGCATTAAACTGCTCAAATGTTATTAACATTTAAACAAAAGTCTAATTTCACAGGAAGTCAAAGGTTCTGAGGGTCAAAATCAGTGCTGGTAGGGAGGTAGACATGGTCTAATAACATTTCCACGGAAAAATAATAAACTTTTCTGTCTGTAACGTGAGATGACACAGGTCTAAAAACAGGCTGACATGTTGTGCTTACAGATCCACACACACTTAGAGCCCCGTAGAGATCTGAGCTGCACACGCAGTGAGGCAGCAGTCAAACAAGGATATATCTGCAGAACTGCTGTACACATTTCCCTTGCATGCCAAGAGAAAGCTCAGGGCTCAGCCTTGGCCTCACCTATTTGGTTGATAAAGGGCAGCAAGAGTGGCACAACTCAACAAGGTCAACACAAAAGCTAAAAAAAAGCTGGTGATGGAGGAGAAAACACATACAGAAAATTTCACTGTGCAACACTCACAGGTAAGTACTGTAACATTCTTATAGACAAAGAAATAAATGATTAAAAAATTTCTTCCATTCATATAGCTCTTTTCAGATTTTATTGTCTTAAAATTGGCAAAGATATCAGGTCTGAAACGCTCCCACAGGAGATTCAAACAAAAATCTATTGACATTTTCAGAGATCTTAATCTAAAATTGTGTCTACCACTCTAGAAGTTATTTCTTTTCTGAACCAAAACAAAAGCATTTGACTAACTGACTTTCTCTCATGTTTATGAGACTCTTTTCATTCTCTTTTCTCCTGGGTTTCAAACTGTGATTTGGAAAGAATATGTGCATTGGAAAACAAAGGGAAGAACAGTTTCCAAGGTAAGAGAGAAATGATTTTCTATTAGCTTTGATTTGGGAACATCAACACTGTAGACGGATGCTGATCTGTGATTCACGATATTTGCTTGGGGGAATCCTGCCTATCAAGACTCAATATGAGTTCCCTCTGCAAAGCTGGGAAATATGCTGTTTGCCAGTGTAATTTTCTTTTTCATTAATGTGACATGATTGTAGCAGTGTGCTGCTTCAGCACAACCAGACTCATCCTTAACTATCTTCCATCATCTGTCAGGGGGACTTCATCTCCCTCGACAGAAACTTTGTTCTAGAAGTTAAATTGTTTCGGCTCCTTTTCTATCCCATATTAACTCTTTGGATTCCTAATGTTGGCTCTACAGGGCAGGCATCACATTTTTCATTCGTATTCTTTCTGTTGGTCGTTTCAAAGTACAAAATAGATTTTCTACTCCCATCAAAATAAAAATGTCAGTTTAGCCAAGAATTGATGGAGGAAGAAAACAGGAACCTCTTTGAATTGTCATATTTCAATTTTTTCAAATAAAAAAAATATTTATGTTCTTAATATCAAGTGGGTGGTTTTGTTGGAAATCTCTATTTCTATAAATTACGTTGTAGTAATTTATCACTCAGTAGTGATGCTACATTTTCAGATGGTTCTTTGGGAACTTTATAATGTACAATGCAACAGCAAAACTACTGAGGAAAAAATGCCACAAAAAGCAACCTATTTTACAAACATGAAATCTTACGAATAACGCAGGATGAGTTGGTATAAGAATTTTCCTGCACATAAAACTGGGGAAAGTCTAAGATTTTGCTCAAATTCATTAAAAACTACTTTCTAAAAAAATTTTTTTTCTTTTAACAAAACCATTCACTTTGCATTGCAAATCTTCACAGAAAAGACTGGACAAAAGTTATGAAACAGTATTGGTTTTGTGAATCTGAAGTCAAGAAATGAAAAAACAGCACTGCAGGATGCACGCATTTCTAACTTCTTCTAACTAAATAGTACCCTCTTTGCAGAACTCCAGCAGTGCAAGAATAGCTCAATTCAACTATATTCTTTTAAATTATATTCTTTCCAGAAAATAATTACATTCTAAAGGAAGGAATAAGTAAAGTGAGTGACATGAGTGCGCAAGGAAGATGGGAAAATAAAATTAAGGGGAAAAAAACGGAAAAAAACCACCAAACCAAATCAACAAGATATAAACAAAGGAAAACTGAGTCCTTTGAAGGGAGTCAAGAAGGAAAAAAGACAAATACAGCAGTGATGAAGTTAGAGCTGTGCAGGGCAAGAACTAAGACCTCCAACCAGAGTCTTGGCTTTTACTCTGCACAATCAAATTCTCAGAGGTAGCATTACACATCAAGCAATGGAGCAAGTTTCTGTTCCACCAAAGATTTCCCAAATGCCCTTTCAACAAACTGCTTTATCTGTGCCCAGTTCTTCGTATATTCACTGGGGACAAGAGCATGTCCTAGCCTTCAAGATGTGTTGTGGGATAAAAGACATCTTGAACTGAGTCTTCAGATAAGAGCAGTAGCAGTGGTCATCAAATAAATCCTGCAGGTAATATATGGCTATTAAAAGAAACAGAGCAATTGATGAGACAGGCTTGAATTTCTCTCTCCTGTGGCCAAGTTGTAAATAATTACAGTGAGAGCAAAAGCAGAACCACACCAAAGTGCTATGGTGTGCTATGATGCAAATAAAACAATTAGGGATCAAGGAATTAATAAAGACTCCATTTGTGTCGGATCTGAAATATCTAACCAATATAACTGGCCTTAATTTGACATTTCTTTCTAGGGCATATCACAGAAATTTAATTAAATCAATACATTTCTCCTCAATGTTAACTATCCCTTTTTTCATCTCAATACTTGCTTCTTGACCGTTATTAAATTCAGTAACTCAAGTCAAGCAAATGTGAAAACTTAAAGGAAAAGCCTGTGATAAGTAGACAATTATGTACTTTCTATTTTTAAATAGTTTCTATTTCAGAGGAAAAGACTTTAACAGCTCAAACTTCTAGAGCTGTTAATTAAGCAGAAGGATATTAAAGAATAAATAATTATGGAAATAATATACAAATGGATGACTAATTAATTGAAAATTTTATGATAAATTCTTTGTCTTGTTTGCAAAATTTACAGATGAAATTTGTGAAAATGGTTATAAGAAAACCCAAACCGCTACCCCATTAATGTTTTGATAGACATCTTGGAAAATTTATCTGAATTTTGGACAAGTAATTATTATCCTACATGACTGTGAAAGTGTCTTCTTCATGGGAAAAATGTCCCTTAAACTAGTTATTTTTTTTATAAACACCTCTCAAGAGAGAAACTCTTTAATTTAATACTGAGATGACCCTTGTTGGGTTGCGTGGACTCAATGAAATCGTACGTATGAATCAACACCCAAACACCCACATCCACAAAACTCACAGCAACACATCCTGAGTCTCATCTTTACATCCTGCTCTGCATAAGCCGAGTTCCCAGAAAAGGGAAAAGAAAGGGAACAACAGCTCTGTTCTTTTCTTGGAAGAGAAAGAAACAGGATGGGCCTCCTTGCTGCTACACTGTAAGAAAGTACAGAATCTCATTCAAATGGGAAACAAACCTGGAGTATTAAACACTCACCCTCACAACTTATGGATGCAAAAGCAGGAGGTTCCCTTCTACCAGCAGCCAAAACAGCTGTAGAAAAGTTTACAATGAGTGTTTATATCAGGCAGACTGTTGGATTAAGTTCTTGCAAGACCACTGTTCTCTTGAGTTTGAGGATACGGTCTTTTCTAACAATTTTATCTCTAAACTCATTTTAATTCATCTATAACCAGCTTCTAATAAGATTCTCCCACAGGTATTAACCTGTGCTGTAATGTGAAAATGCTCAGCCTATCTATTCCTTAGCAACCAGTTTACTCCGTGTATGAAGCAGCACTATTTCTAGAATCAAAACTGATTGCAGTGATCTGTGGCATTCCAGATGAGAATTTATGATTTTTTTTTTGTCATTTGCAAAATCACTTATTCCCAGCTTTGCATTTCCCAAGTGTAGCATAAAGAAGAATGCTTTTTTTCCCCTGTATATTTCCACTTGGCCCAATCAGCCTTTTTGCTTAAAAAGATGGGAGTTTGCGTGGTTTTGGTTTCTTTTTTCCATTGGCTATCGAATCCTAAATCAAGGTAAAACAAGTTTAAAAGGAATTCTTGAAAAAGATAGTCTTCTGAGTTCATCAGCATTTAAACAGATCAGTTGAACCAATCCACCTCAGTAAGAACAGGATTAAGAGAGCAACCAGGCTGAATTATACTTTTGACTTTAAAGGTGATTGTTGTGTTTACCTCTAGAGAACATTCAGAGATAAATGGATGCTATTAAAGTGATGATCTCATCAATGCATGGCAGCCTTTCTCTTCTCATACACTGTGAAGAAAATAGAATCATTGCACTGCCTGGAACACATCTTACTTTCTCATGCCTCACAAGATGAGAGAAATAAAGGCAGTATCATCAAGTCTTAGCCATCATATAAAGAACAGGTCAAATTCTTTTCATTCACACTTGCAGATGAGCAAAATTGTTAATAGGATTTTAATTCATTCCTAGAGAATCCCATGCTTCTCCTCAAATGGTGATCAAATGGTTTGCCTTTTTGCCCTAGAAACGTTCAAATGATCCATCTCTCCTTCACTGTCAGCCTCCTGCATGGTGGTATTAAGAGTATCAGCCCAAACATTCCCTTTCTTGAAAATCAAAAGCACTCTACAATGTTTTACAAGAACTTTACAAAAGCACACACAACATTACCTGTCACATCATACACCTGTCCTGCCTGACATCACTGTCAATTCACAGACTGACTGTCTGTCACAGGTATCAGATGGCAGTGCCCAGTGCCATGGAATCCCAAAATGTTAGTTTTCTGCCTCAGACAGTCATCAAGACACTTTTCTTGAATAGCAAGAAAATAGTAAGCAAATATATTGTACATTACCTATGTTATGTAACTAGTTAATATTCTCTCTTCAAGTTCTTGTACAAACTAAACTTTGAAAATAACTCTTTCAGTATCACCTCATAATCAGAGTTTAGTTTCAAGCAACCCTGAAAATCATATACAGTCAAAAACACTATTCAAAGGCAGTGGTCAAAGAAAAGACCCTTTGACTTAGCTTTTGCTTTAAAATGGGACACAATGTTCCTCTTTCACAATTCAGCCTTAGAGATAACACACAATGGAGAGACATCAACATAAAAATACTTATTGATGGAGATAAAGAAATATTTCTGCATAGCAACCATGAAAAGCTTTACAAATGTCCTTAAATTGGTCCAAAAATTAATTCCCAGTTTTGTCACTGGTTTATAACTTATGCAAGGCACTTAACTACTCTGCACTGATAAAAACCCCTTAGCCAACTGGTCTGAGTATAAGGAAATTTCTTAAATACTTTTAACATGCTCTGAAACCACTAGATGAACCTTGTGTGAACAGAAAACATTGCTGGACATCACTTTGGGAAAAGAATTCTTGTCTTAATGATGACATTGAGGAATTATGTCACCAGCACAATGCATAAAAAAATTATAATCCAGTCCTACCCCTTGCATTGTGATATGCTTCACTAGCATGTCCTAAATGAATATATTTTAATTTGTTCTCCTAACAACATAATGAGAAAGGCAGTACAAATAACCCAGTTTTTTTTCCAAAAGGGACATAATTTTCAGAGGACAAAAGGGACTATCCCAAGGAAAAAGCAATGTCAAGCCTAGTGGTGACTGGGTCAGGTGTAAAGCTACTGGCTTTATCTCAGAGTGGATATTCCCTTATTTTTCTATCTCCTAATTTCTTTCTTCTTAATCCCTTGTAACAACTTGGGTCTACACAAGGTCAAACGGAAAAGTACCGAGCTCATCTAAGAGGAAAATAACTGGTAGCAATCGGGTTTGCTATCTCGCAATATCCACAGGAATTTAGGGTATTCTGTGCAGCAGTAGAAGGTTAGAACAACAAAAAGATCTTCAGTATTCAGATACTCCTCTCCAACCCCCTTGTTCCAGAGATTTTTGTCTTAGGTTGAAGTTTGACTTCAGGTGCTTCAAGCATAAAGCAGTGTTGCATTAGGCGGACAAGACCAATCTCCTCTGCTACTAAAAAGTTAAACTTTACAGGATCACAAAGCTTTAATGTTTTTTGTAAAGAGCAAGATATTTTTCCTGCTTTATCAAAAAGATAGCAGACCAATGGCATGGTTGTGAAAAGCCATCCATTTAACTGTTATTGGCTGGGGGGGTTGTATTGCTATTTTTGTTTCTTTCTAAAGTCACCAGCACATGGGAAAAGTTAGGGGGTTTAGTTACCATCTGGGCAGTGAAAACGTATTATGAGTATATAGGAATTTATATCATTTACTTGTAAATTTAATAATTCTTCACAGTGTCTTTTTGCAGCATACACTAGCCAAAACAAACTAGAATTGAAACAAATCCTCGTCTTCCTGGAACAGACATTATAAAGACATGAAGGTAAAAATAAAAACTGACAAAGGGCTTACAAGCTAGTTTATTATACCTTCCACAGAAAGAAAAGGAGGGTGAAAAATTTTCTCATGTAGCATTATGGATGAGTGAATGGCCTGCAACTGAATTCTTTCACTTCATTTGAACAGTTATTGAAAGAAAAGAATATATACCCTATAAACTCTGGAAAGTCCTACAACTAAGTACAAAAGACTTGACCAAGTACTAGCATACAGTCTGGGAGAGGTTGAAACATAGTTGCTCTTTGAGAGAAGCCTGGAAAACCACTTCAGCAAAAGTTGATGTATGTTTACTAAAGTGTTTTTCCGTGCAATTATAGAAAGATTAGAAGGAAAGGTGAGAAAGAAGAGCAAAGGCAAGGTTGAACACATAAGGAACAAATTTCCTCTACTTTGCACAACAAGTACATAAGAAATGGCACCGCTGTTGTGCTACTTACAAGCTGGCAGAAAACATTTACAGATAAGTGTCAAAGGATCAAATAATTTGATTATTTATTGTGAATTGAATTCCAGCCCTTGTCTCCAGTGGAGCTCCACTGAGGGGATCAAGGGGACTGACAGTGAGATCCACTCAAAGAGACCAGTAGAGAAGGACCTCCAGGGTGCTGGGGTGACAGTGGAAGAGCACTTTCTGAGCAAACTGCCCTCTTCTGAAGATTAATCTGTAACGTTGACAGGAGTGGCACACATCCAATCACGTTGCTAAATGGAGCACAAGTAATCAGCTAATTATCTGTTTTACATAATGAGTGAGGGATGTGTTTTCACCCAAGGAAAATGGATAAAAAGAAGAAACAACATCTGCCATAACCATCACAGGGGCTGTGTTTCCAGTCAGATGACAAGGCAGACCAAACTTCAGAGAGAGGTGTCAAAACACCAAGTCAAGCACCTTCCTCCCCAGCCTGGGAGAAGGCAGCTGTGCTGAGATCAGCTCAGCACCTGAACTGAACTCTCTCGTGGGTAGCTGAGCTGGCCCTGGAGGTGTGGGAGCACTCAGGAAGGTTTCTGCAGCTGACAAAACTGAAGTACTGCTGAAGGTAAGTGGCTGCTTTGATGGCAAAGAATTATTATCTCAAAGGTTGAGTTTACCCTGCATAACCTCACAGCATCCATGCAGCCCTCCTGAGTTACCTGTCCCTTCTTTCAAAGGTCCTAAACCTTTTTTTGTGGAGTTCCAGCCAAAACTCTCTGTTCAGCCACACCAGTGTTCCTCTCTGGCTTGTCTTTCAGCACAGGGGATGTCCTGTTCCTGAGCCTTTTAAGATTTCCTTCTTGAGGAATGTCCAGCCTTCCTGGACTCCTTTGCCCTTTAGGAATGCCTCCCAAGGGACTCTATTAACCAGTCTCCTAAACAGGCCAAGGTCTGTCCTTCACAAGCCCAAGGTGGTAGTTCTGCTAACACCCCTCCTTCTCTGAGAATCAAAAATCATTTTGTGATCACCACGCCCAAGACAGGATCCAACCGAATGGAATCACAAACACCATTATAGCACGCCAGACTTCTTGGGAAAAGAGCTTTTCCCTTGGAAGACCTTAAGTGTTGCCAACATTAACACCATAATAAAAAAAGCTAATACAATAAACATAAGCTAGCGTATCCCAAAGGTTTTCATTACATTCCAAATTATATCAAATTGTAAATTTTTTCAGTAATCTCAAGCAGGCAGAAAAATGGCCTGGAACCACACACTGATGGACAGATCTGACGCTCAGTAAAAATCAAAACTAGTGAATATTGATACTTCTCTGAATGTCTGTGAACACTGTGACTTTGGAGCCATGACAGCATTAATAAAGAGCTAATCAATAACACAAATCTGACTACAATTTCTCCTTATAATAATTAGTGACTCATTAATACTACATTTCTTTTGCAAAGCTTATCTAGTTCGGTGAATAGGAAACAAGACCCTTACTTTCAAGAACAGCTTTGCAGCTATGCTGCTGCATATATTTAATGTATTTTATATGTTAGTATTCCATCATAAAATAGAAGTGTCTTCTGTCTTCCCTATGTCCTTTGAAAATTATTTTCACCATATGAAACATTCTCCCTTAGAAAAAAAGAGAGGTGGTGAAAAGTAATGAGGGACTACAGTGAATGAGGGAAGTCTAAATTTCTAAGCATAAAGTATTGGATTTGTTTCATGATTGACCCCCTCTTTGCAAATGTTTTATTAAATGCTTGCACACTGAAATTGGGTCATTTCATAACTTTACAAACTCATATTCTCCACTGTTACTTGAACAAAAAATAGATATAGAATATGATCTTTGACATTTTAATTAAAACCTGTTAAAAAGTCTATAGCAAGTAATAAAGTGCAAGTTGTCTTCCTAATTTCAACCTGCATTGCAACTGTGTCACAAATTCAGATAACTATGGATAAAAATCTTTCACAGCTAAGAACATGGGCTGAGCAAAAAATTCTGGGCCTGACACCTAATTAAGATATACTTCCCCCTGATGAAGAAAGTTCTTCATCTATTACTATGTGTTATGGTGGTTGAGGGCTATATTTAAAAGACCATTAAAAAATGTACCTGAAGGCAAAGTTAATCTTTATATTTGACAGATAATAGCAGCTTTTTTGCAGTTAGTAGTAAAGTGAATATTTTATTTCTTTATGATCTAATGACCATTCTGTTTAATCTTAATGGAGTAAAGATGAGCAAGAAAATATGCTTAGGGGATATACTAATACATCAATTATGGAGAGTGGGAAAGCACTTAAAAAAAGAAGCAGTAATCTATTGTAAATGAACATCTCAATAAGCACTCCTAGCCACAGGGAGAGCTAAAAAAGATGCATTAAAAATGTATTCAGATTCTGCTCATTATAGATATGTTCTTCTCAGCTCTTAAGTAATGCAGCAATCACATAATTAACTTTTGAAAAGGGAAGCATTTAAAACAACTGTGGATCTATGGAACACAGTAGGCTTTCTCCTTGTATTTTTCAGTGAAAATGAATTTTTTAATCTACTTTCCTTAACATTGCTGCAAAAGTGTGGAGACGGAGTGGAATTTCTCCTTAAGGTACTGCAAAAATATAAATGTGATTCCACAAACCAAATAGACACTAATTTTTTTTTTGTCAAAGGAACAAGATAAGTAAAGGAAGACACATAAATAAACTCTCTTCTGCTTAACTACAAACACACTATCTAGCCCATATAGAAGTGGAAACTTGTCTCCCCTGGAATTTCACTCTGAAATGAAGGTCTAGGTTTTACATAGGAAGGTTTTTGCCTTATAAGTAATTTTGATTTAGACTTCTGTCCCGTCAGGTGACATGAAATGACACAACCCAAAAGATCTGTATGCCCCAAACCCACACGGGAGCTCCAAGAAGAAAGTTTATAGAATTCTCTGAGTGAAATCACTGAGCCTGCAGCCAGTTAAGGACCTACTGGGAAGATGTGAAGAACTGTTTTGAGTCCTGTTAAAGTGATGGGGAGCCTTTCAACTGAGTCTAATGAGCATTGATACTAGAGGGAAAGATGCCTCTGTTCAGTAACTCTCAGGACAGGGAACTCTGGGTTCTTATCTTCATGGATGGCTTTGGTTAGAACAGACCTTAAAGATCATATAGTTCCAACCCCCCTGCTCTGGGAAGGGACACCTTCCACTGTAACAGGTTGCTCCAACTCCCATTCAACCTGGTTTTGAACAGTTCCAGGGATGGGGCAGCCACAGCTTCTCTGGGCAACCTGTTCCAGTGCCTCACCACCCTCACAATAAAGAATTTCTTCCTAATATTTAATCTAAACCTACTCTCAGTTTGAAGCCATTCCCCGTTGTCCTGTCTCTACGTGCTCTTGCAAAGAGTCTCTCTTCATCTCTTTCGTACTTGAAATTTGACTGCAAAAGCCCCAGTGAGCTACTGCAGAACAAATCACCTGTGAGAACTGTTACTCTGCACTGGGGATCCTTTTACGTGCTTTTCCTCCTTCATTTGCTGTCTTTCAGTGTGTTGGAACAACATTAAGCTAAAATGCAGGGAAGCCACCTCTCCAGAACAAGCTTCCACCTGGGGAGTTAAAGCAACACAACTATTATCTGTTAAACCATTGCCTACATCCCAAGGCTGTCCCAGGCAGATGAGTCTCAAGCGTGCCAAGATGCACTGGCTCACACAGGCAGGCTTCTGGCTGAATTAGGAAATATGGATATCATTGATATTACATGAATCATGAAGGAGTAGTCTGCCTTTAACACTGCTGATCTGATGCAAAATTCAGAACAAACCGAATATATTCTCCTACAGACACTCACGTGCACACATACAAAATATAAGTAGTAATTTGTAAAAACGCTCACTTCAAAAGGATGCCCACAGAAACTCAGGTCTTGGGCTTTCTGAACTCACTGTGCTGCTTGTGTCTGATCAAACCATCCTGAACATCATACAAAGCTTTTGGGCAACACCATCACTATTGGCAGCAAAAGTGCTGAAGCTCTGCCTGTGCAGAGCACTGGAAAGCCAGGTAGGAATACAGGACTGGTAACACAACAGAGTGGAATATGCACATTAGATACCAATGCAGGAAAACACAGTCTTCTACAAGTTATGTAACTTAAATCACCTAAAAATTCTGAAATAAATACCCTTAGATGATATTCTAGCATTTAACATTTCTGTAGTAAAAGCGATGAAGGCTGCCTGTTCTTTCCTGAGTCTCTCTTCCCTCTTTGTCTATGAACATATATGAAAAGGAGAGAGCAAAAGAGAGAGAGGGAGAAAAACCTCAGCATGAGATCAGTGCACACGAGCACTGATTCTGCCCAACATTTTATGGAAAGAAAAAGAAACGGGAAATATCCAAAGTGACAGTTGACAGATAATCTACTGACAGCTTTTTTATATTATGAATAGGTGTCTACTGTGGGTATTTCTTTGCCTATATAAGTCAAATGAAACATTTTTATTTGACTAATGACATAGAAAATTTATAAACCTTAATTTTAGGGAGTGATTATGAAAGCGAATTTATACGAGATGTAGAAAAATTACACTTCCATTTGCGAAATGAAATGACCTCTGTACTACAATTCCAAGAGGTGTGTGGGATTCAAATTCCCATGCGTAAAAAGAAATTTCAATTTTCATTTTTCCATAAGCACAAGCTGTTTCATGAGTATTGCAGCACAAAGTCTTGTCATATAGTTTAAATAACCAGGAGATTTAATTTATTTGCAGTATTATATCTTTTTTAAGCCAAGGAGATATGCAGATAGCAACAGATTTTAGATGTAAATTATTTTTAAAAACACCTGAATGCCTTTCTTAATCTAAAGATTGGGAAGATGTATGCATCTTGTGTTTAAGAAAGCAGATTGTTACTATTCATGGCCTTATATTAATCAATGACAACTTATCCCCTTGATAAAACATCTCAAGTGGAAAAACTAGTGATGCTCAAGCAGATTTTAGGTGGTGGATATCTCTCTTGTTACATATGTATGGCTAAATACAAGGATAAGAAAATTATTATCAACAGTTTTCTCACATCTAGACATTAAACTATATATATATATATTATATGGTCATATCTGTCTTTGTCTATTATACACATTTGTATACACATACACATTCCCCCTTATATATATTACTTTAAAGCTAATGATGACAAAGATCTATTTATTCCTTTCATTTTTATTTTAAAAGCTCGAGTCACACAGTGAAGTTTTCAGCACAATGCACTGCACGCAGCTATGGAAAACTGCTTTTAGAGGCCCATTCTCAGCTGCTGGAGGAATGAGAGTGAAAAATCACACGTGTTCTGAAAATTGCTGTGAGAAACTAAAGCTGTGAGGACAGTGATAATGCAGCTGAGTATTTGAACTGATCTAATTTTTTGGGAAGAACACTAAAAGAAAATGTACATTTTTGATGCTTTGAGGCATGAATGTAAGGAACAAGAAAAAACAAAGAGTCCGTAGACATGAGTCAGTGTTGTATTAGATTCACATGTGACCAGATATATTTACAAAATTTTAGCTAGAAAGGACATTGCTGTTGTTCCAAGTACAAGGGTTTGCCTTCAACCTCCTACCCAAAGCACAGCTTTTTCCTCTTAGCAAGTTGAACATAAATAATAAACTATCATTTGGTAGGCCCCAACCTTGATGACTACAAAGCCAAATAAAGATTAAGTTCATTAGAGATTAAAAAAAAAAAAAAGAAGAAAAAAGTTATAATATCTTCCTTTGTGGGCAAACCCATGGCTGCTCATTTTCCCTGCCTTCATTCCCCTTACCCTCATATTAATAATCCTGTCTCAAACTGAAAAAAAAAAGGTAGGTAGGGTTAACAGATTAACAAACATACTTGAAATTAAAATTTGCAGTTCTGAATGTCGTATGCTGAAAATTGTATTCTTCAAGAAATCATCCATTCTCTTCCACTAGCCCTCCACTGTCAACTAATGTAGGAGTTTATATCCAAACAAGAGCAATAAAATCTCATCTCATATAATTCAATTTAAAATGTCATAAGGCATAAATGCACTCACACTTTCTTAATTCTTGCTTGGTTTAGAGGTGTATTTGTTTGTCAGATGCTCAATAAGCAACCCCCAAACCTCCAACTAATATCAATAACTGGGCTGGTTTTTGTAACAACATCATTGACTATGTAGCCCAAATGTACTTTCAGTCTTTAATTAAAAAATGCTTAATAAACTCTTTCTTCTTTCCATATTTCAATGGAACTCAAAAATAGAATTTTAAAGAGTTCTGTTTTCTGTGTTGATACTTATTCTTAAATAAGATATTTTTGAACTATTGAATACATTAAAAGTTTTGAAAATATTTAAAAATTCAGTTATAAAAGAAGGGGAGAAAGGCAAAAATCATTGCATCCTCAACATGTAAATTAGTAGTACCAACTTATAGGGAATATAGCACAGATAATAATTTTAAGATGCGTTCCATTTCTCTAAATAAAATAATTTATCCTGTCTCTTAGCTAATTTTTTTGTCCTTTCCTAAGACTATGTAGTACTGAATACTCTTCTCACTCATAAAGAAGAAAATAAGCATTTGAGGTACTCAGTGTTTATACTGGCAAAGAATCAACTTACTTGTCGTGGTACAGCCTAATACCTTACATAAATTTCCAAATTATTATTTGAAAATTAGTTTTCTATAGAATATTTTTAGTTATCAATCTATCAACATTTGAGCCAAATATTTTATGTCATTTTCTAAAATATTGCCATCAAATGTTGGTGAATGACTAAGGGTATTTATTCAAAGACATCACTGACTGAAGCAAAAATATAATGAATTAGTTGAGCCACGTTAAAAGGAGAGAGATGACTGATGGAGAATCCAAAAACATCATCTTAAAAGGAACCCAGAGTTTGTAACCAGCAATTAACTACAATAACAGACACTTTCATCCAAGCCCTGTGTTAACTGTTGGTTCTGTTTCAGGCTGCAGCACATATTACATTTCCTAAATTCATGCATATGCTATTTTACATCAATGTTTGACTTGTAAACTTCAAAGTGAACTACAATCTGCAAGAATGTCATTCTCTCCTGAGCTAAAGGCTTGTCAACAAGACTAATCTTCTCCCCTGCTAAAAATAAGTATTCTTTAAATGAAAAACTGCAACACAGTTCTTTTGGATTCAGACTAGAAAAGCAATCTAAGAAAACAAAGCTAAAACTTTATTTAAAGACTTATGAATATCCTCCCTATTCAGTGTCATGGACCATTTGATCCTTTACACATTTACACATACATAACATAAAACCTGAACATGCCTTTTCACTGCACATTAAATGCAATAAATAGATTTTGAAATCAGTATGTGTGGTTTAGATATTTAACTGAGAGAAGCTGCCTTAGAAAAGGACAGAGGTCAAGTAACTCTCATATATTTGCATCCATGTTTGGTTTTGGAAATATATATGATATTTGTACCTGGGTTTTTTTGAAGTGTTTTGCTGAATTTTAGGTGGAAATAAGCATCTGAGACAAACAGAGTAACAGAATTCTGAGCTGAGGTTCCTAAACAAAGCCCCCCTCCAAAAGTTAATGCCAGAACGATGAACTTGGTATTGTAGGGTTTTTCCTTTGTTTTTGTTTATGTTTAAAATTTGTGTGAATAATTAAGTATTTGCAAGTCAAATGAGCTAGTTGGACTCTTCAGCTTCAGCTGTTATTTCGTGCTGTTTCCTTTGAACAATATTTACAATGCAACAAGAGAGAAAACAAGGGAAGATCCTGTGGTTCCTGACAAATGCTGCTAATGAGAGTTCAGGCTCTTGTTTAGCCTTTGCAGCACCTCCTTAATAGGCAGCTGAATGCCACTGGCTATTCAGCCACTGCATTTTAATCACAGGTTAAGCCACTGCAGAGGAAAGTATTGAGAGGCTCTTTCCTAATTTAATTTTTAGCAGTAATCTGACCCTTAAAAAGCGAACTTTGCTAAAGGCAACAGGAGTTTAGGCAGTGCCTCCCACAGAGGGAGGAGCTTAAACCTCTGCTATGCCTGCCTGTCAAACAATACAACATTATTGTAGAGTTCCCTCTTCTGCAGTTACTATTACTTACCATTCTGCTTGTGTTGCTGCCAGGCAGTTCCTGAGAGTCTCAGAATCACTCCTCAAATGCATCTGCTGTGCCTTGTTAGGATTAAGAGCTGCCATTCTGAACCAGAATAGTTGCAAGTAATAAGAGAGATTTCTCTGGCCGAAGTCCGGCATTAGGAGTGGTGAACTTCTGCTATCAGATGGAGTTTGTCCTTCATTATTGGCAGTGCAAGAAGAATCATTGCATCTGAAATGCTCATGTTTTAAAAATGCTGCAGTGGTAGACTGAGAGAAGATAATTCGAAAGTCATTTCATCACATCTTTCCACTGGATGAATCCGCTACAAGATGGTAATAATTTTGTGACAGCGGAACAGTGTGATAAAATCTAACAGCAGGAAATGAAGAGGCAAGATATTTTAAAATACTAAAATTAGCAAATAATGTCTAGCAATCCAATGATATTGTCTCAAACAGATGACATTTCTTGTTACTTTTATGTCTGTGTACTAGAGTTAAAATTGTTGCAAACCTTCCAAATGAATGGATCTATCAGAAGGAACTGTTACCCTCTTCTAGCATTGCTTTACTGCAATCCAGGCAGCTATCAAAGAGGCTGAGAAAATCTTCATAAGCTTTGATCGACCTCTCAGCTATCACAGATATCAAAAAATGGGTAGGAACTTTGGTGGGTCCCATTTCTACAAGACTTAGCATCAAAATTCACTGAGAAGGCTACTTTTTTATTTTCTTGAAGGGTCTGTCTTCTGCAAAAAGAATGTTTGAAGATTTTTTTTTTACTGAAAGAGAATCTACTTATTGGATTTTACTGAAAAGATGTACTTCTTCCTGGTTTATAATAGAAAGGTATGGTCTGTGGCGATTAGAAGAAAATAAGCAGCAAGGCAAATTGAGGCAAATGAAGGAGAAATTAAATGTTGAGCTAACTGTTATACACCGTAACTTATTGTTTGGTTATGCAAAACATTTCCTATCAATTACTGGGTAATTATTCAGAGGGCAAAACCTCAAAGAATCCAATAAAAGTTAAAGGTGTGAAACCTCTGGAATTTATTAAGAGGATGAGGGCTCACAAGCTGGAGTTTTAAAAATCAAGGTGTCTTACTGATTATCAAGTAGTAACACCTGTTAAAAGCACAGAAAATTTAAAAAATAAAAGTTTTAATTTTTCAAATATCATCTCTACTTTTCTGTTTGCACAGAGAATCTCCACACAGTGTGCAAGAGTCAATGTCAAGGTTATTTTGTGAGAAAACAGTGTCCTAGCAGGAGTCTGTTCAGTGCTGACAATTTGCAAAAGCATTTTCTAACTGTAAGTAGCTGAAGAAATGTCCTGTAATGCAACAACACATCCCAGTATACTGAGACAGAATTTTTGACCCAAAAATAGCACAGACCTCTCATCTTTATGGCATGACTGTGCCAGGCATGTTAAATTGCAAAGGCTGTTTCTTGCAAGGGAAATACCCATCCACCACAGGACAAAACTACAGTGGTTTAACAGTTTCTAGGTCACAAGGGCAAAAATTGTGTCTGATTTTCACAGACCTTTAGCAGCAGAAAGGACCATCCTTTCCCTATGACAATAAGGCACCAGGCCTAGCTCTGCACATAACTAATCCAAGTGGATTAAAGACGTCCCACAAAACCAAACAAGCACTGGTAACAAGATTTACAGCTCTGCTCTCAAACAGTGTAAGTTTCCAGCAGATTTACAGCATTTTCCTGATCTTGTTACTAAGTCTGGCAAAGAGCAACTTGAGAAAACTTGAAAAAGCACTCTTAACTAAGCCACTATTTTGCTAAAATTTTTACCAAAGGCTAAATAAAATTTAAAAATTCTACTTTGCCTGGTGTTCCAAACCAGGGAGATTACCATAATAATAGAAAAGACATTTTGCACAAAATGTGTTCAATATCTGCCAGGTCTCAGAGTCCTCCAAACAGAAGAACCACATGTGGAGTAACTGTGGCATAAGGACTGTGCTCTAATCATAGAATCATAGAATCAACCTGGTTGTAAAAGACCTCCAAGAGCATCAAGTCCAACCCTTGATCCAACACTGTTGTAGTTACCAGACCATGGCACTCAGTGCCACATCCAGTCTCATCTTAAAAACCTCCAGGGATGGTGAATCCACCACTTCCCTGGGCAGCCCATTCCAACGGCTGATTAATCTCTCTGTAAAAAATTTCTTCCTAAACTCCCACCTAAATAACTAAGAGTTTATGCACAGCACAATGATATTTTCAGGGTACTCAAATAAGCAAAAATTTTTCTTTTCATTTTTATTGGCTGACTGAGTGAACTATGAAAAGTGTCATGAAAATAGTACACCATTTAATAACAATTCATCAGAGCTTAATTTTGTGAAAGGGTCATTAACTTCAATGGCTTTTAGACTAACCAAAGATGTTTTGTACTATTCAGGGTTAGTACAAATGATACGTATTTTCCAGAATTTACAGGAT
Organism: Corapipo altera; assembly: GCF_003945725.1. Taxonomy (NCBI): domain Eukaryota; kingdom Metazoa; phylum Chordata; class Aves; order Passeriformes; family Pipridae; genus Corapipo; species Corapipo altera. The sequence goes on along the minus strand of NW_020884904.1, from coordinate 574,127 downwards.
TATTTCATTCAATAAAACAACAGTTTCCCTGACTGAAATGAAAGTGAATTTTTTATTAAAAGAGGCATGCCTTTGCTTTACCTCCATAGTGGAATGCTTCTTACCTTTTGGTATCTCAAAGTGAACTTCCCATGTTTAGTTAATTTTAAAGCTAAACCATGATTGCTAAACAGTGGCATAAGCAATCAAAACTTCTGCAATACAATTCCAACTAGAGAAACTTTCACTAGTAGTGAAACCAAATACTAGTTTTCTGACAGAGTGACTATACTGTTTTATATAAGCATATAGAAAGAAAACTCTGCAAAGAAATTGAAATTTTGGGGTTTCCACACTTTCTTCAGAAGGAAAAGGATTTGTAGAAACCCAGTTTACTTACTGTTACATCTGAAAAAAGTTGATTTTCTCTTTCTGACTTTCCTTTTAAAATGACATGACCTCTAGGTATCTGCCTTAAAAATCAAGATATAAAAGAAAATTAAATATTATTATTTAAAATTTTTAATTGTATTTCAAAAATTGTCAGGGGAAAAAAGGCACCTTTTAAACATTAGCCTTTTCAAAATGAATGTCATATTTTGGTCTACATTGGTATGGTCACAACAATTAATCATGTGGCCATGAAGTTCAAAGTAGCACAGATGCAATATCAGTTTCTTATTAGAGAAGCATATGTTTATTATCATCAAGTACTAAAAAAGAATGGAATTTGGGTGAACAATTTTTGTTTGTTTTTTAAAGAAAGCAACACAAACTGAACATCCTAATTACAGTTTCCAGCATAAGTTTATAAAAAGATGGAAGCCCCCCAGAAGTGGTGTTCTGCACCCTGTTGTATATTTACTGGCACATAAAGTTTCTCTTTATGACATAAGTAGACAGCAATTTCTTTTTAGCAGAAACACTTCATGAAACTTAGCGCAGTAAAAAGGGATTTCAAACCTTCTAATTACCAAAAGGCCAGAGATTTAAAAGTATTATATAAGGTATACCTTCCAAAAGGAAAGCATGAAAAATCTACCACTTAACACTTTCAGAAAGCATAGAAAGTACCATAATTCACAGCAGAGGGGTATGCACAGAGTGCAGAGGAGTCTAACTGAGTGAACAGGAGTCTAAATACCAATTTATGATCGAGCAGCTTGATCTGTCCAGAATTAGAATAAATACCACATTAAAACCATGCTGTCAGGCTGTAACTTAAATAGGAAATCATGCTGGGACAGTGTTCTGCTGCTTCACTGTTAGACCAAGTCCAGAACTACTGAAAATTTCTGTGGGCTTTGCATAGGATCCCAAAGGGCTTTTAGACTGTTTGGAAGAACAGCAACCATACTTTCTATGTTAGACTTTATGGCCACACTAATATTTCCTGACATTTCAACAGATCATCCTCTAGGTGGGAACAAAAATGTCCTCCCTAGGGACTGAGGAGAAAGGGGGCTCTGTGGATATTTTGATGCCACTCACTGAAGGTTTGGTTAAGCAAAGGTAAACATCCCAGCTAACCAATTTGTGATTTCCATAAGTAACAACAGAGGCAGAAATATCAGAAGTAATACATGGCAAAATAATCTAAGACCCTGTATATGTTTTAATCTCCTCCTGCAGTGAAGGCCAAGCCAACATGTTGTCACTAATTTTTTTAGCTACTTTAAATAAACACAGACTAAACTAATTCGACAGGAATTGCAGCTTTCAAGTGCAAAGCAGCCTTATTGTCAGACATTGTTAGGGGTGTCTTGGTCTCTGAGGGTTAAGAGTTCAGGGAGAATTTTTAACTGTTCTGCCAAGCACAAGTGCTACTGAGTTGAACCTCCTTGGTTGACTGGCTAATTTTAACTAAGCACACAATAACAGGTGATTCAAAAAGTGAAATTTTAAGCTTGTTTCAGTAAACAGGATGATTTGCCCAGCACTACAACAAAAAGTGATCAATATACTGCAGGTTCCTCTCTGTAATTCAGGTAATTTACCATCAGTCAGAAAAGTCTAATGACCTAATTCTTCTGTGGAAGAATATAGCACTGTGTTACCAAAGAGGTAATAAAATGGTAACTATTCAACTGAAATACTGAAATTACATTTCTCAAAAAATAAAAAAAAAAAAAAAAATCAATCAATCAGGATCAATCCAGCAAAAAATTTACTTTAATTTTTACTCTCTCTTTTTTTTTTCTTTTAAATTATGTGGATGTATTTTAAAAAATCCATACCAGAACTATTTTGTAAAGATAAATGCTTGGATGGAATCATATTAGGATGGAATTGTAGCAATTATATGTTTCGTTCTATAGAATTTTTTTTATGTTTCAAGTTTCATCTTCATACACATAACCTCAATTATCATGTGTCAAAAACTTTGCACATATCTTCCTGGAAAGCAGAACTTGCTCTTCTGAAAGGTCTGGAAGCACAGTCAGCTTTCATCTCAGGTCACTAAAGACAATCTAAAAAGTCATCCCACTTACTGACATTTCAGAGAGCATTAAACCAAACCTGAAAGAATGTCACCCACGTGTCCATAGGGAACAAGCAGAGAGTACAAACTGAACTTCCTGGAGAAGGTGGCAAGGCACAGAATATTACTTATCCTGGTTTAAAAAAAAAAAAAAAAAAGCTGGCAAAATGACTTAATATTTATTCTAAAATAATTAGGAAAAACCAAATCAGTTCTCTTAAGGTGCGAGGTATTTAAATCAACGTCTCTGTTTTTATCTTGTTTCATCTGCAGAGGATATGACATCTAGCATTACACTTTGTTCCTTCTGATTCCTGTTTTAACTGTATCTGTTTGTTCGTTTGTTTAAACACAGCAGTCATAATTTGATTTTCCTTTCAGGTTCTGTATTTGTTTCTGACAAGGGAGTTTATCAAATAACAGGTTCTGGAGACATCAGACTTTCTAAAAACGAAGTGAAAGTGTGAATATATTTCAGAGATATGCAAGGTCAGTGCACATTCTTTTCCTCACATAATTCCTTTTCCATCCTTTGTTTGTTCATTTATAACCCCTGAAGTATAACGCATGAATTATCCTATTGTACACATCAACCACTTGACAGATTGTTTTAGTAAAACTCTTATGTGCTGTGGCTTTCCTTTCAGGCTGCCAGGAAGAGTTTAACAAAAAGGCTGATTAGTTCCTTTAAGTTCTCCCAGAAAAACAAACTACAAAGCAAGTTTACAGTACCCAGGGTCATCCATGCAAAAATCCCACGCGGGCTCTTTACAGTAACAACACAAATCAGAGCAGTCAAAGGTGCTTAGTCAGGAAGAAAAACTGATGATGATGCAGCAGTCTGTCATATGGAGAGCAGAAATATTCACGCTTGAGAATCTTTAGTTAATGACATAATTGTTAGGACACTTCTTAACAAAGCTCCTTTAAGGACAGACCTTTTTTTTTGTTGTTTCGTACACAGTATTATTTTGGTCATAAATCATAAAAATCATTAGACAGATTTATTCCTCTTTAATAAAACCTTGGATAATGTCCATGACACAGATGCTGGTTACATAAATATGTATCTATGTATTCGCCTTACAAACTACCTGCAAAACACTGCAGATACACAGCAGATTCCCAAATCCAAGTCTGGCCCTGTAAGAAGGGCATTACCCTCTGTGAAAATGCTGCTGCACAAAGCTCTGAGTCCAGGCATCAGAATGAAGCACAGACATTGCCTTTCTTGTGTTTTCAAAAACATCAAAGCTGCTTGGAGCCTGTTCTTAATGAATTGTATCCTCCCATCACCCCATAACAGAAGGCTGGGAGGACAAGAGATAGGGGAAAGAAAGGTAGAATAAGAAATGGAAAAGAGGCAAATAGATCCTGAGATAGACCGGGACATGTGGGGAAGGAAACAATGCTGTCAAATTGCAAGGCAGGTAGGGATATTGCAAGGGACAAAGTGCAATTGAAAAAAAAAAAAAAGGCAGCCTGACTTAAATGCCAGCAAATTAGCTCCTGGCATTACTAGCTCTGCTGTGTGGGTTGCAGAATTTTACCCCAAAAGCTCTCAAAAATATTAGTGCACCTTAAGCATGTGTTAAAAATAAATAAAAAGTCAAATAAACTTAATGAAAACATTATGGCATTTGATGATACGCCCCACTGTTGTAGGTAATATCCAGTCATAACATTGGTTCATTGTTTGGGTAGTCTGAGTGAGAATAATCTGGGGAATTATTGCAGAATTGACACAGTCAGACATCCTGATGTTGAAATTATCTGACACCTTCATTAATTTCATGTCCAATTTCAGCAACCCCTGAAACTGTAGCCAGTTATCTATTTGATACACTGTAAAAGTCACAATCACCTCCGATTGGAATCCAGCCTATAAATACATCTCCTTTTTGCAAACATGTGGCACATAGTGACAAGGAACACAGATTTAGGAAAGTAGAGAGAGACATGATTTTTGTTCTTTTCCAGATCCGCTGCCTCTTCTCCCAGTACTCAGCTTGACCTTCCATAACTGTACCTCTACTTGCTCTTCATCCCACACTCTCCCCATGACCCTGCTGCTTCAGGAGCAGACCTAATGTTTGTATAACGACAACTGAGATGTGCCAAACTCCTAATTATAAAGTATTTGTGAAGACTGTGCAAAGAAATTAACTTCTTAAGTACAAAGACAGTAACTGTCTGATTTTCTTTATTTCATGTAGGCCTACTATGAGAAAATCTTGATTTCCCAAGTAAGAGGCAAAAATTATAAGTTACATATGGGATATGGAATATTCTGCTGTAATTTTAAACTATTTGGGTTTGTGTCATATTGCTGGGATGAAATGCAGCTACTTCTCTGCAAAAGTGCAAAGGATCAAGGCCTATTTTCTATTTCCAGGTGCACCGAGGCTTATTATGGGTTAAATAATATCAATCATCACATTTCCCTCTACATTGAAATTGGTTTTGCCCATTCATATATCTTTCATGTCCCTTTTATATATTAAGTTATAAGCTGTTTTTATTTTATTTTTCTTGGCCTTGGGAGTTTCATGTCCAACACACCAGCTGTTCTTGTACCATGATTATATAAACTTAAGCATCACAGAAGTGGGAATGGAATTTAGTGCATAAAACCTTTTGCTATACAAGTTTTCTCCTGGGCAAAACAATCTGAGGTTGTTTTACACTGTTTATATAAATATAATTGAATCTATTTTTTTTTATCTCTCTATGTAACTCTGCACATGGTCTGTGTTACCTTGGAGTTCTTAAAGTACTGTCTCTTTACCAAGAAAGACAATGATTAATCAACAATATAATTTTAAACACTGCTTTAAGTTTTTCTGACCTCACTTTCAGAAGTATCAAATATAGAAAAGATCCAAAAAATGTAGCAAAAATGACTGTAGGTACAGAGGATTTTTTACATGTATTCAAAACTAAGGAATATATTATTTTCTATGGAAAGCAGATTATTAAGGAAAGCATGCTTGTAATACATTATGATTGATAGGGAAACAGCATATATATTTATACATTATATATATTATTATATTTATATGCAACTATATGTATATATTTGTATGTTTGTATTAGACACAAAATGAGGTGATTCATCAGGAAGCAAAACATGAAACATTCTGCAGAGGGCATCTAAATAGGAAATAATAATTCATTATTTTAAGACATGTTTTTGTTCATTGCTGAAGTGTAAAGTACTGTTTTCCATTTCCACAATATTTATTTAGCTTTTTTTCATTAAAAAAAAGAACGGGCATTGAATGATTGAAACCCTACTACTCCTATAAAATTCCAGCTGTTCTGAAATCTTTCATTCTCAGGACATTTGGCAGAAGCAGAAAATGTCCCAGGAATACATTAAAATATTGCATATCAATTAAACATTAAGTCACACCTCTCACAAGTTAAAGGCTGGCAGAGCAAAGCAGGTACATTAAATGTCGAAACAAGCCCTTTTGCTCTCCCATTTTGCTCTCCCTGGCAGTGTGTCCCTGCTACCCCACCTTGCCCCTGACTACTGCTCGTTTGTAATACTTCATCCATTTGGGGGAGAGTGAGGAAAATGGAATCAGAGACTCCAATAAACCACATCTGTCCCTAAACTGTTCTGCCTTTAACTTTTCTTACTGAATGCTGTTTCCCTTCTGCTCCTGTCTTGCCTGTAAAAGTTGATAAGCTGCTGGGGGCAATTTCTGCCTTCTCTCCCATGTGGAGCAATCCTAACTATATATTACATATGCTCTTACCCACACACATACATCTATATGGCACTGTGAGTATAACTGTGTGTTATATGTAGTAATATTTATTTTCTTTCTGTCTTATAAGTAAACGCAGTTTCTAGTGAGGAAGGAAGACATCCTAACAATAGCCATCATCATGTCCTGTTATATTTAATTTGCTTGTTATTTGATGTAAAAAAATTAAAATCATCTGTAAACTATTAAAAGATTGACTTCTGCTACGCTGAACTAACTCCCTATAAGATGATACACTGTAAAGGCTCTTTTGTCCTTAAACCATAATCCCAGTTCATCAAATATCATTAGTGCATTGTGTGAAGCCTTCCTGCTCATCAACAAAATCACCTCACTCTCTTGTAATTTCTGACTTGAATGAATCTGCATAAAATTGAAGATAAGGTGCTTACCGGAAAATAAAAATACTACAATACACTCTAAACTAAATCCCACCACTTCAAAAAGGAATAAGGGGTATTTCTTGTGTCTTCGAGGTTTTCCTTTAACAAAATCTGTGTCTTCACAATTACACCAGGAAGCATGAGGTTTACTTTTCTACCTGTGATTTATGCACGCAGATATTTAGGGCAGGTAGATTTTCTAAGCTCAGAATGCCGCGACTTACTTGTTCTTTCACCGACAAAAACTCTTGCCAGAGTAAGAATGAGTCTAGAAAGACAGGAAGATCTCCTTATCCGTTTAACTGAGGATTAGTCAGCAAAATTACATCCAGATGTTGTCAACAACAAATCACTCACAGGCCAAGGAAGGATGTTTTGATTGTGGGTTATTTGGGTGTTTTTAAGTATGCACTAAAATACACTTACTTGCTGTCGAATCTCTTCTTCCATCTTTACTGGGGACCCCAACTCTGCGACTTGTTTGACACCTTCACTGGCATATCCTCCATACTCCCAAAGGATGTAGTTCTTCGAGTGGGAACTACCAATGATCGCGGACCAGTGGTTGGTGCGTCCTTTAAGGGAGAAAAACAAAAACCAAACAACAATCAATACAGATTCAAAGCACAGTTCCTAATTTTTATTAAAGATTTGAAGTCCCCAGTCTTCACAGGCACCAAGCTTTTGCAGGTGTTGCACGCTGTCAGCTCTCACTACATCAATACGCCACATCTTTAGAGTAGTAAGAACAAGCCAGTGACCTACAGAAATCGAGCATAAAGGGTCAGTAATTATTGGATATAACACCACAGGTAGAAATGGAAAGAAATATTGTATTCCAGCTAATCAAGCAGCCCCTCAGAACATGCTGCCTTAGTATATATTTTCTTCACCAAAGATCTCACACTTCTTCAGGAAGTTGAAGATATCTTTAATTTTAGATTTCCATATCAAACAGCTTTCAGAAGGGAACCTGCAAGGGAAGACTTCAGTGGTCACTCTCAGATTTAATAGCAAGTTGTTTCCTCAGTGATACTGGTTTGTAACAGCCCACCAGATCTGTGTTTGAGTGAAACCAGCAGATTACCAGCAAAAAGTAGATACAAGTATGATTACATTGTCATTAAATGTTACAGGTTTCTGTTTATAGCTTGGTGACCAAACTTTGTCAGGTAGGGGGCTATAAAGGTCTTACAGCCAGAAACTTCCTCCAGCAGCTTTCTGCTGAAACAGGGGTGAAACATTTGCTAGTGTCTAGTATTTCTTCCAAGAAACTTTTGAAATACTGGTAAAGAACTGCTCTTATTTGCACCGACACACCTGGTTTTTCTACTTCTGCATATTTAAGTTATATATGTACAATATCTCCTTTCCCCATCATTACTAGGGATTCTCTTCGATTTAGGAAGGGAGTGAAGAAGTGAATTTTGGTGTTTCTATATTCAGATGTCTCATAGTGTAAGAGTTGTAGAGGTAGACTAAAGGATTCGATAGACTAAAGCATTCCTGTTGTTGCTTCTTGACTTGTTCAGCAAAAAAAAAAAAAAAAAAAGTTTAAAGAAAAAACGTTAGAAAAGCATGATGGAGTTGGAAAGAAAATGGATAGGAAATAGGGAGCCACAGAAGTCCCACAGTCCTAGAAGTAAAAATGAATTCACTTAAATGTCAAATAACATGGATATGAGGAAAAGGATGAGAAAATGAACTGCTCACACAAACAGACAGTCTGGTAACAATGAAAAGGCTGTAGGAGATGAGGGAGACGGAGTGATGGAGTGAGACAATATTTAACATTTTTCTTTGCAGTGCAAAAGGTAGAGAGTAGCAGTAAAAACAGCTGGAAACTGAATAAATGAATGAAAAATGAATAATGAAGTAAATAAAAGGAATGCAAATTTAAGATGTGAAAGGTGGGACAATGGAATTGAAAAAGACAGTGTAGAGAATTTTATAAAGTCAGATGCAGGAACCTAATCATGGGAGAGTAGAAAATAGATTAGAAATGAAAAATGAACACCAACAGTTGGGGAAAAAAGCCAGAAATGTGTAGCAAGCAGAATAGACAGATGAGGGAGATGGTCCAGCTGCATAGCAAAGAGAGCTTTCATAGATTCTTTAGTCCTAAACTTGGACTAAAACACACTTAATGAGTTCTGAGTTGTAGCAGGCCTGATGTTTTCAGAATCAATTAAAACTCATCATTAACTGAGCCCTAAATGGAGAAAACCATTCTGCTAACCCTAAACCTTGCCTGATCCACAGGTAATAGCTGGAGACACTGCAATGACAGAAAGTGGTTTCTTGATCTAAGATCTACCAGTTGGTCCTTAAATATACAGTGGCACCTTGTCAAACCACAGAGAGATACTGTCACTCAGCTCCAGTGATGGGACCACCAGTTTTGCCCACTCTTTCATTCCAGCACACAGGTCTGACTGTCTCACAAGCCACAGACAGCAGCTTACCCTGAAACACAGTGACACTGAAACTTATTGAAAGAGAAGGTTCCACACAGTCCCTACAAACCAAAACTGTATCACTACAGAGAGGAACCAGAGCACCTTTCATTCTTTTGTCAAATGGGCAATGGATAATTAACTGTTCCATGTGCTCCAAGGCTTCTCTCCCTCCCTGTCCTGAGCAGGACAAGAACATCTGATGCCTTTGCAATCAGAGCAGAGATACTGGCTCTGAAGAGAAAGTTTCTGGCCCACCTGCTTGCCCAAATGAGCTGTTTGAGGTATACCACATCTACCCTAAACTTTTCTCAAGATTTGTGCTACATTTGCAAATGTTTCAATCCTCACCTTGACCCTTCCATTCCTTATGAGAACAAAGAGACGACGTGATATTTCTTAAGCTTTTCCTCTAAGCATCGAAGAAACTTCTCTGCATGAGATAATCTGAGCAGTACAAGGTCAGAGGTATTTTGCATCCAGTGCCACTATCCAGCTCTTAAGGCAGTACATGGAGTACTGACAGCTTTCCAATGCTTTTATTTCACTCCATTTTCATACTTTTGAGAAGTTTCTCGGTTTATACACTTATATGTGTATTTTTGCATAAAGATCAAGGTGTCATCACAACATGAGAATATATCCCCTGACACATTTCACACATGTGCCATATCAAATCATGATGGAGAGCATAAGTATTCCTGTTATCACACACGGGTGATACCCAGAGAGAATAAACACTTTTAAGCCACGAGGCATATGTAAATACAAATCTTTCTGACTGGTGAAATGTGATAGGAAATTTAACAGTTCCCCTTCAGCCAGATTTAATAACAAATTAAATACTCAGTTTCCATTTGCCCGTTATCAGAAGTTGTGGTACCTTGCAAAAGTTACCCGAAAAACATGCTCAATTTTATTTAAGCCTTAGTTTGGAAATCAGTTTAACTTTTTTCTTTTCTGTTTGAGGTCTACAAAAGCGAAATTGTTTTAAGAATAAGTTTTTGACCCCTATCTGCAGCTGTGGCACACCTCTCTCCAGTCTGCAGTTGGCACACTCAGAACAAGATTGTGTGGCAGTGGTTTTATTTTAAGCACTGCTTTACAGACTGGATACATTTGATGATTCCTAGACAATATACTTTTAAATTGAATGGAACATAGGTATTTTAATTGCACTGGTATAATAATAAATGTCAAATTATTCCTAATCTATGGAACGTGCAAAAAACCTCAAAACAACTTCCCAAAATTAAAAGTTTTGCACAGTACATTTCAGAAACATTTCTGTGTAATAGCATTTGGAAAAAAGCAGTTCTTTGGAGAAAAGCTAAGCAGCAAAGTATATATTCTTTAGGGATTTTTAAAGCAAACCACAGAATAAGTTAAGGAAAAGATGCAGAATATAAGTTTTATGATTTGCAGAATTTTCTGTGATGGCTCGGCAAATATTTAGTAATTTACCACAGTCCATAATGAAAAATATTATAATTACAGCACAAGCTCAACATTTTAAAGAATAATATCAATTATTAGTTTACATTTTTAATATTACTATATCTGGATGAGATCTTTTTCTTATCTTTAAGAAATTTCAATGTAAAATCTTATTAGCTGTTACTACCAGGATTAATTGTGTAAGTACCAAATGGGTATTTTTTCACTCTTCCAGTTTAAGTAAAATATTAATTTAATTCAGCACTTTGTAACTGGGGGAAGCAGGCTACAGGGTCTGCTATTGCAACAAACTTTTGAAACTCGCTTATTTTCCATCATGCACCCATACTCTTCATGAGTTCACTGGCTTGGATGCAAAAGAAAAGGCCATTTATCGCCAGTATTACATCACTAAGTCACAGTAATTTCATAGTTTTCAGTCATTTTCTCATGCCCTGTTTCTAACCACCAGCTGAATCCATACAAACAGGGTACAAAAAGTGTCACTCTCAGCAAACATATAAATCAGCCAGTAGCCTGAAAGAGCATTCCTGCAATTATTGGCTTTGCTTATTTTGTCTCCCACGTGTTATGCTGACCAATAGTATTTGAACAATGTGCAACTTCAAATGTATGAGACTCAGCATAAGCAATATTGCTTAGGCTGTTAAAACTGTGAGCTGGTACAAACCACGTTTGAGTTAACAAGGGTCTTCTGATGCTGTGACAATAATAATAATTGTTTTTAAATCTACCTAAAAAGTCTATATAATAAACATCACCCACAGACAACATAAGAAAGTTTAAAGACCCATAAATGTGACTCATGTTCTCAAATAGTTTCCTAGACTTTTTTTGCCACAGACTGTGGAGCCAGTAATGAAAAACCAAATGCATAACACACATTTTTGTAACTTCAGCTCTTTACAGTTACTTGAGTAACTGTAAAAAGCAAACTTGCAGCAAAAATATTTATTCTGTAGTTCAGAAACTTAAAAACCCAGACAGGAAAAGTTCGAAAGGTGGTTTTTTATCTCTGTATTCGACCAACAAAGACAAAGAAGACAGAGTATTCTAAGTTATATATATATATATACAATTAACGCCCTTGGGCAGCAAGACTCAAAATTCACCAAAACTAACTGGAATCATTCAAAAGAATTTACAGGAAAACAAACTGGCTAGATTGGCATGGTGGAAAAATCAACATGTTACTATGCTGCCCATCCTTTGTAACTTTTTCTTAAAACCTCATTTCCTAGCTGTACATTATAAACCAGCCTAAGCTACAATACGAAAAAAAAAAAAAGAAAGGAATTTTTCTCATTACAAAGATACTTTAAAAATATGATCTCATAAACACCTCAGCTGAAAATGTCAGGCAAATCAATAGGTTTTACTTGTAATGTATAGCACAGAAAGATCCATTGATTTTCAATACTGAATGTTAGCAGGATTCCATGCGTGTCATGATTTTCACAGCAGAGTTGCAAATAAGTAACGGTGTGTCACACAATAAGCTCCAACCCTCTTCACACTCCCTACATGGTGCAAGCAAAATAATGATACTCACGTGGAAAGTCTTTGGGATGTGTTTTTTCTGACCAGTTTCCATAAAAAGTCAGCCTGTATTTGGCAGTTCCACAGGCACAACAATCTAAAATTGGTTTGTCGGTCACACCTTCCGAGGCTGAGTCTGAAAAAGTAGTAAAGTACACATTGAAAATGGCTACAACTCAAAGCAAACAGAGGACAGTGAAGCTGTCACAATAAATACCCCAGAAAATAAATTTGTGTTAAGCACGTTTTTTTGTTTGTTTATTTTTAAGTTTACTGTTACACTAAACTAGAACCCTGAAGCACCTGGACCATATTTATTAGTGGATGTAATGATTGAAATCTACATTTTAAATAAGGTACTCTTTGAGTCATCTCCAGATTTAAAAGGAGATTGTTTCTAATTGTTGTCTGATAAAGACAAAACCTCAGCTCAAAACACAATATATTTGGAATTTCTGGACAGTCAAAGCATATAATTTTCCAGAAGGATGCAATAACCAGCTGCAACATTTAGGTTTAGGAAAGGACGAAATGGCCCAGGATTCAATTAACTAAGTGCCCTGGAAACAAATGGGTATCACAAAAGGCCAGGTAAAAAGTTGCAAGCATTACATTTAGAGGGAAGCAAGGAAGACTGTATGAGGAACAGTATATTTGATAAGGAAGAACATAACTGAATGGAAGATTCCAAATTTGAACCCGGAGGAAACTATTCAAGGCCTCAAAATTTGAGCTTGGTACAAAGAGTTAAGAGAAATATGCAGAACATGACAAGGAGGTCAGAAAGATATTTTACTTTACCTTACCTTGTTCACAAATTTTTTTGGTGAGAGAACCCTCATCTTGAAAATAAATTATGCGCTTCTGCACAATACTGGCTCTAGAAAGAGGGGAAAAAAAAAAAAGGAAAGGTTTCAAATATGCTTATTCCTTAAAGCAAAAAGAAAATGTACAATAAAACAGCAAAAGGAGAAAGGAGAGAAGTGGACTACTAAGGTCTGTATTGACAATTCATATATACAATACAGGACTACAGATAAAATATTTTTATTTCAACTTGCATTTGAATTTTGTCACATTTTACAGAAACTTGAAAGGTATTTACCTTTAGAGAAGTGATCATAGTCATATGGTGAGCATCTGTGCTCTTGAAATGTATGATGGTCAACTGAATATTCAATATTTCAATCAAATCTTATATTAAAATACTGAAGATATATTCAGTTTCAGAAAAATAGCACAGCTAAATTAAGCAGCTGTTTGTAGGAAATTACATGGCATCCTAAAGACAAAATTTTTTCTGATATATGACAGCAATTCAGTGCAAACATCATGTAAAACAAAATTTAGAAAGAGAGTTAGCATAAGGTAAAGTCTTCAAAAGCAATTCAAAGATTCCAGAAGGCAAGTCACTTTAAAATTAATTAAATCTAAGATATTTTATTAAGGTTTAGAGTTGAGAAAAATCGTAAATTTATAAGCCTCAGTTTCTCAGTTGAGGAGGGGTGGATATATTCAGTCCTACATAAACTTTAACTAGCTTTGTTACCATTTTTAACCATAAAAAATTAACTCACACATAAACTTTATCTTCTTTCTATAAGAAAAGAGATTTTGGTTAAATTCAAAGACATTTTACAGACAGTTTCCTGACACCATGCTCTGAGAACAGGCACTCTTCTTTGTTTACCACTAGTAGTGCACATTCTTCTAGGAGCCTTGTGTACCATCACTTTATTTAAAGCTCTAAATAGCAAGGACCAGTTTCTCGTCTTTCTTCAGCTTTAGTTAAATAATTTTCTTAATTTCTCTAGAATTATTCCTCACCCATGACAGCTCAAGCGAGAAGAAAAGTAAGACTGTGTATGATTGACATGTTGTTACAGTCATGTAACCTTTCTTTGACAACATCCCACCCTTAAAATTATCAAAAATAAGATGTAATTTTACTGTGCTTTCTTTGCCGAGATGCAGGGCTGCAGCAGGAGAGGAAGGGATCCTTCTTTTCACCCACAAGAATAACTGGGTTTTGTAAAACCTCTTAAAGATAAATCAAACTGTAAAGGGTGCAAAAACTACAGCCTGCTGTCGTCCTCAACAGGGTTGGCATCTCCTAAAGGAAGGTGTGGTAAAGAGCAGTACAGGTAACCAACCAAGGTTGTGAAAAAACAGCATGAAACAGAGTAGAGCAAACTGACTTTTACTAAAAGCAAGGGCATGATCTGCCAGTATTTGGTAAAAGGAAACTGCTAGGGATAAATATGAGCTTGTAGCAAATAACAGAAAGCAAATGAAACCTAGAGTTAGTCAGATGTCTTTTATTAATATAGGAACTGGTATGGGATGACCTAAACGGTGGCAGAAGGGACTGACCAAGTATGTGAGAAGCAGAATGAAAATTTTCTGAGAAACCATTTTCATGGTTTCTAACAAGATATAAGGGGGAGAAAATAAAACAAGCATAACTATCAGAACAACTGCTAGAAAAAATAAGAGCCCAGTGGCCAGCCTGGGACAGTAACACGCTATCTTTTTTTTTCCGGCCTTAGCCCTGAAAACAAAAGCCTACTTTAAAGACTTTTTTGGATGCTACACTGCAACTGAAAGCCAATACTTTCATGCACACTCAGTGAAACACATACAATTTTTGATACACCATCAATCATGGATTTTCAATCACTGCACCACAAAACTGGAAAACGGTCATTTAGGATAATTAATAAAATGCAAAGCAGCAGTAAACTGAAACGCATTCACATATGAATTCACAACTCACATCTCGTCAACATGCTTTCATCACTGATACACTGGCCAATTACCAGGGCCAATGGTACCTTTACTGATGTCCTGGATGAGGGGTTGGAATTCAACCTCAACAAGTTTGCGGATGGTACTAATCCATGGGAGCAGGTGACATGTTGGAGAGTAAAGCTACTATTTAGACAGGCATATTACTGACAGATTTGAGAAATGGCTTGGCATGAATCCCAATAAAAGTCAAAGGCAAAGGCACATGGGATGGAATAATTCAGCTACAACAGTACAGTAGAGGGCACCTGCCAGCCAGAGAGCAGCTTTCCAGGAAAGGCCTGGAGCTCTTGGTGGGCAAGCTGACCATTGCCACCAAGGCAGCCACCAGTCTCCTGGGTGGTGTCAACAAAAGTGTAGCAGGCTGATCAAGGAATATGACTTCTTCCCCTCCATTAGGCACTCCTGAGACCACACCTGGAGCATTAATGCCAGTTTTGGGCTGTCTGTTTAAAGACAGTCCTTGCACTGCTAGAGAAACTCCAGTGAAGGGCCATCAAGATGGTAAAAGGAATGGAGCACATGATGCCTGAGCAGAGGCTGAGAAGACTGGGCTCACTCAGTCTAAAGAAGAAAATGCAAAGGAAGTATCTTACTGCTTGTTGTCTTCAACTACCTATCAAAAAAATACAGAAAACCTACAGCCAGATGCTTCTCAGCAGTGTGTGGTGGGGACACAAGAAATGCCGTGCAGTTAACAAGGAAAATCTCTCTCACCACGAGGATGGTCAAAGTGATGAAACATTGGAATGGGTTGCCTAGAGAGTTTGTGCAATCTCCACTCCTGGAGATATTCAAAACTTCTTCAAATCCATGTCTTGGCCACCTACTGATGTAACAAACTAACTGATGTAATGACAGCTATTTCAAGTAGGGTAAATGACATCCAGAAGTCCCTTCCAATATAAATCATTCCACCATCCGAATCCAAACAAACAAGAACTGTTTGATAAAGATCTCAATTCTGCAGATAGCAAAGACATTACCAGTATTTAACTCGAGAAGCAGTTTTTAGTTATTTTAGAAATAAAATATATAAAGATTTTTTGAAACCTGAAGCGTACTCATATTATTCTTTTTGCTGCAGTTAGCTTGTCACTGTGAAATGTCAAAGGAACAGTTCCTTTTCTAATAACAAAAGCTTCACAGTTTTCTGAGTCATTGTCTCTTCAGCTGTGTTTGAAACTACACAAGGAGACAATAATTTAAATGGGAGTTTTGTTACTGATTCCAAATGGACTGGGATTAGTACCTTAGATGGCTGCATAAATATCAAAAGTAGGCATACAGCTTTCCAAATACTCAGTCAGAAATAATTTTAAACTATTGTTTTAATAATAAGCTTCTAGATTAGAAACATACAAAAACATCTGATCCTTGTATTTGATAGCTTTTACCCCTACCTTACATACCCCTACAATGCTTTTTTACATAATTTTTATTCGTCTAGAAAAGTTCTGATCTTTGGATTAAACATTCTTTCCTTTGGTTTTGAGGCTTACAAAACCAGCTGGAAATGGAATGGCTAACTTTTACAGAGAGGTAAGAAAGCTTTCAAGAATTTACACAGAGTACATCTCTGTTTAGTCTACATAAATCCTTCTCACCACTTCAAACATCCAGTGCTGTATGAACCTAATGGGAAGGGGAGATCCAATTGCTTTCCCCCATATATTAACATATATAAGTGGATCTTTGATTTCTTATTTTTTCTTGTTGACTTGTTTCTCTCTCTGACCATCACAGAACCATGAATGAAAAAAAAAAAAAAAGAAAAGAAACATGACTATAAAAATCTGTTTGTTTCCCCATTTCTTCAAAGTGATGCTTCTGGATTTATTCTGAAGTTTTTCCATCCCCAAACTAAGAAGTAAAACTGTAAGCTACAGGCATATATAAACCTAGCAGCACCTACTTTTATTAAAGAAAACCAAACAAACAAATCATCCTAAAAGTGTCACTTATTTCTTTTTTGCAGTTCTCACAGTAAAATGAAGGAATATCTAGTTGCTTCTGTAACATTTGGTTTGGCAGAATGTTATAGTTTGGATACAAGCAGGTCAGAGTCTCTATCCAGGCTCAGTTCGGTCAGAACACATCTGAGAGCTGTGTGAAAAGACTGTCTTGAAAGACTTCCATGGAATAAGAAAATTCACTATCCAGCACAGTTCCACAAAAATTGGACCAATCTGCAGCGAAAAACTCCAGTGAAGACACATAACTTGCATGTACAAACAGGAAATGCCATAAACCATAAAAATCCAGACCAGCCTTGGGAATGCTCCAGTTCATACCAGAAACAGAGGAGTTAGTTTGGTGTTTTTTTTTTTTCCTTTCCTTCTTCCATAGAAACAGTTTTATATCATCTTCCTTACTACTTTTGTCAAATCCTAGCATGAACAGAAATACTCTTATTTCAAATTACTTTTGTGGAAGCACTGATTTGACAAAAGAAGTAAGGGAGAGGTCCTGTAAGAATTGTTCCTATGACATTTTTTAAGCTTACATCAAAACTATTAAGTACAATACTAGAGCTACATTTTAATAAAACAATTTTTTTCAGAGCTGGTGAGAATACTCTAAGTTTTACTCGGATATTGAGAAATAATAATAAAGAACTAGAATGCAGATAAAAAACTTCTTCTGTTCTGTATTACCTATGACTTAACCTTGTTTTGCCCTTCCAGTTATCAAAATTACATGTTAATTATTCCCTGCCTTACTAATTTAATAACAGTATTATAAGTTGTTTCTCACCCCAGAAAGCTATTAAGAACAATTAACAGGATAAGTTCATTTGCTTTTTCGGTTTTGCTGTCTTTTGGAAAGAAAGAATTTCTAAATGTACCATTTTCTTTAGCACTAGAAAGTGAGGTGAAAACCATGCATTTACATCTACTGTAATTTTGCTAGTACTAGTAGATTTCATAATTCTAATGCATTATTTAGGATGTTCTCATTTTATTTCCTTCTATGTTGTCTTACAAAAAAAGCCAACCCTGTGTTTCTGACAAGCAATTACAATGTCAGGAAATGCACAAAGTCCCTGAAATTTACCAACAATATTTACTTCTTTTTCTAATATTTAAGAGACTTTCGTTAAAAACAAATATAAATTCATCTGAAAGCAAATACAATCCTTTAGCCAATAGATGTCCAGCAATTTTTACACTGGTAGTGTATTTGAAAAACCACATTCTTCAAAATAACTTTCCATTAGGAAAGTGTGCTGTCTCACCCAAGGACAGGCTTCACCTACACCAAAATCTGTCATCAACTATAATTGATGTGTCAATATGACTAAAAATTTGCAGTAAATTATTTCTTTCTTAATGTTTAACTTAAAACTAATACAGAAGGTACATTTTTTTTACTGTGATTTTGTTGGCCTTGTTCATTTGTTTGTTAAGTATGCTGTTAACACAGTTTGAACAAACCAATCCAATTTGATATTTGATGTTGAATAAAACACAGCAATATTAACCCAAAGTTTATCAATACTGCCATAATTCCACATCCCTGCATAGGATGAAGGTCTTTAATAGATTAGCCACATGAAAAACAATACAAGATGTTCACTTCCAAAAAAAAATTCAGGGCATACAAACACAACAGAATATCCTTCTTCAGTTTTATTTCTGAACATTTCACATACACCGTCAGAAAATATAATTCAGAGAAACCCCACAGCAAGACCAAAGTACTCTAAACTTGTCTTACAGATTTGCTCTATTTTTAGAATCCTTTTGGTGTGCTTCATGTCATACTCAGGTTTACCATCACACACGTACCTGGGAGCTCAACAGACTTCAAGACTAATCTGGCCATCATATATAATGCAATAAAAAGCTCCAAGGGAAAACACAACTATACATTCTGCTATCTCATATTTTTCCTCAGAAAATCTCTCTGTTCTTTGCTTGAATGGCCACAAGACATAAATGTTAAATCTAAAATCTTCAGAAAAAAAACATATATTGACAAAATCATTTCTAGCATGTACACTACCCCTATTACTTGCAAAAAAATAAAATAAACAGAAAAAAAAAAGTCATCAAAGGAAAATAAAATGAAAGAATGAATGTCTAGGACTCCTGAGAAATTTTCACATGGCATAAAGCCCATTGCTATTCATGGGTTATGTCTTCACCAGGGATTTTGATAGTCTCCACTTTTTGTAGCAGGTACCATCTCCTTGAATTTTAAAGCTAAGCATTGTAAATTATACTGCAAAGAAAAGTTAGAAAAGTTTGGATAGGACTGGGTGGTTGGAGGACTTTTTTTGTCATTTTAAGTAGTGGGATTGTATAGGAGATGGAAATAATCTTTCAAAGGTGGGAGTACAGGGTTTTTTTCAACCTAGTGAGCCAAAGTCCTATACCTGATATCTATATTCATTGAGCTAACTTGTGATAAGAACCAATGCAAACAACTTCTGTATTAAAAAAATCCTAAAAACAAAATGAAAAATAAATCCAAAAAATCCCCTTATCAAGCATTGCTTTATTTCTGCTTGAAAGGCCTGTGTACCCTGTATGACACTCACCCACTTGCACAGGGAACTCAAATACTTGATTATTTTGGGTGATCCAACCATCCCCCTTTGTCAGCCTGCAGCCCGCTTTACCTGACATGCAGGATGTGACAGAAAACAAACCACCCAGGCAAAGGCCACATTTCAAACCCTCCCACACGTGCTGCTCTTCCTTCACCAGTCCCCAGGTTCCTTCTTGCCACTGCTTGACCTCTGTTGATTTTGCCATTATTGAACAGGAAGCGTGGACAGCTGAGACACAGCAAAAAGCATATCTGCCCTTTTACAGCATTTCATTTAATCTTTATGTCCTATTCGTATTCCCCTCCCCTCTTGAATCATCTTCCCCCACTCCAGGTTGGGAGGACTTAAAAAAAAAACAAGCCTATTATTTTTTGTACAGTGCATTAAAAGTGGTAGAAGTAAAATGTAAACATGACCATGAGTGTCCAGCTAATGAAGTTGGAAAAAATCACCCAAAGCTTCATAAAAAATATTCTAAATCTTTAATATTGTTAGAGGGGGAAGAGTGTAAAATATTTTGAAGTTAAAACAAAAAATAACAGAGCTATCATTCTCCAACTGAAGCTGCTAATTAGCAATATACTGAAGTTATGTTTTAATGAGTAAATTATTTACTTCTACAGACAAAAATTCATATGTCAAGAGCAACATCCTAACAGCATTCATCCACTGGTAAAATACTGATTACTAGATAGTCAGTAGCAGGGATCTTAATTGGAATAAAATATTTTATGTTATCAAATCCATACAAATCTTCACCCCATTTCAACTGACAGAAGCCTGAACGTGAGAGCACCACAATTAACAGAACAAAATAACACCCACTGAAACTAATATACCCTAATTTGATATTAAAATGCTTAATAACACTTCTTAAAAGAGACATTAATATTATGAATGTATTTGCCTAGGGAAGTTTTTGATGCAGTATCTTTAGTACTTGAGGTTAAGTCGGACACCACAAATCCACTGGAACTGGAACCACCAGAAGAGGCTTGTCAGCTCTTAAGCACAGCTGAGACACACATTTCATCTGCCTGTAACAACTGAATCTCATCTACCTGTGCTGTTCTGAGAGCTTTTACTGACAGCTGAGACTGCACAGCCTACTGAACAGTCAGCCAGCTAATGCCAGGAGATACTGGCTGTTTATGCTGAAAGACATGAGAGCAGAGAAATGAAAGAAAATAAAGGACCAATAGAGATAAAAGGGTTGATATCGGTAACTTTGCCACTTTCCTCATCCTGAAATGGTAGTATATGGGAAGAAGGCACATTCAAACTGTATTTGAGAAATAGCTGAAAGACCACCCTGCTCGTGCAACACAATTATCAAAGAAAGATCAAATTAATCCATTAAATTATTCTACATCAGTAGGGAGGTTTTCACCAAGCTTCTCCTCCTACTCTTTGTTCAACATCTGCTGCAACAAGTTCACAGTTAAGAACAGTGTTAGTGCCTCTAGTTCATACAATTGTCCTGGTTGAAAAAATTAGTTGCAGTAGGGATTTGCAGCAGATATTGTTACAAAACTTTGGTACATCGATTTTTGGAGAACACAATGGCAGGGAGCCTGTACGTCAGGGTCTTTGCTCTTCTGGCTTCAGCCCTAGAAGTGCCAAAATCAATACAACCTTCTTATGTCTCATCAGCTGCCAACACCAGTGGCACTGACAGCAGTTTTGCTACAACAGAGCAAACAAACAATGGAGAAAGAAGAATTGTTAAACAGACTGCATGAAAATCAGAAAAATACTCTCAAAGGACAAGGAAATAGCAGTGTGGAAGGGTACAGACACAGATTAGGAAATGGATCAAAAATCATCCATCATGCTTAGGAAGGGCAAGAACAAAGTCTAGTCAACATCTCTTTACTGTGGCAAAAGTCAGTGTGGATGGGATTGAGTATAGATTATATACATTAGCCCCCCAAATCAGTCTGAGCTAATGAGACTCCTTGAGAGTGTGTGATTCCTTTTCACAGTGGTTTTAAGCATTTTCTGTACAACAAAACACAGCAGCAGGGAGAGGAAACAAACCCAACAGTATCAAAAAGCCTTTTGCCATAGAGGGGTTTCTGAAGTCTTGGTGATCCGGATAAAGGTCAACATTTCGTGGAGGAAGTGATTAGAGCTACTCTTAAAAGACCAGAGATTAAGCAAAAGCTACACAGTCTGTATCTCCCTCAATCATCAGGACAAGGAGAGCACATGAGTAAGACTATTAAAGGAGCATTGTCAACAGTGGTAAGTAGTAATGAAAGGGATTAGGATGATAAATTACCCTTCATATTAGCACCTTTGAGAAACAGGCATAGACTAGGAATTGGAATTCAGTCCTATCAAGTTTTATTTGGAACAAAAGTGCAGCTAATTAGATTCTTAAATTCATTAGAAACTCCAAGAGGGAGATGTTTTAATGTGGATAATTGAGATACACCAAGTGTGATTAGAGATGCAGGAGGAAATAGGGCAAGGGTTCAGACATTGTGGAGACAAGCAGGGATGCTCCTTCAGATATCTGTATGGGAAATAGATAAATTCATTACATTTTTGAGATTGACACCCAAACAGTGCAATTTAAACTTTTCCAATAGTTGGCTTAGATTTCAAAACTGAAGCAACAAGGAAAACAAATCTGATCTTCAAGACAAAACCATAAGGTATACCTATGTCACCTGTTTATTATAGCAGGGAGTCATTTGTTCTCACCAAACATTCACATAGAAAAAGAGATGGAAAAACATTACATACTTTGAAAATTAAAAACATACAATTATCAGATACACTGATGTTAAGGGTGCTTTGAAAACTTAGATGTGTCCTGCAACTTTATGCTGCTGATGATTGTGAGATAACACTCTAATAGGACCTGACTGACCCTCTGAAATCAATTCTCAGCTTCAGTTTCACTTTATCAGAAGAGGATCATAGCCTGAATTTCTTCTGATGCGTGAGTAGCCACTGGAAAACTAGAAAATTATAAGGACAGCACTTAAAACTGTATCCTCACTGAGCCAAGTGCCTTACTGAAAAAGACAATGCAAACAACACATATCCAAGTATCTGTCAAATTTGTCTCCTCTTTATGAGCTTAGTTTTATTTTACTCGCCTGAATGAAGTTAGTACTTTGTAAGTAGAAATGTGCATGGCAGAAATGCAGTAAAAATGGAAAGAATGATGAGCTACTTGTGTTTCCTCACTATACTTCAGACAATGTTTTGGCCATGATTAATTCAGAGAACTTAGATAAATGGCTGTTCATTAGAATTTTATGTAAATTAAATCTGATGAACAAGACTATTTCTTTATGAACAATCATGAAATGGTGGTACCTCGATATATGACGTCAACTTTGCAGTGTGGAACATTTTTTATTTTCTATATGAGTTTCTTATCTCATATATGTACTTCAACAAACATCTGCAAGGCAATCATGCCATAAGAGAGCACACCCATTTTTCTATGTCTAAAATGAGTGTATATTCCATTTTCAGACAAATCTATGGGAAGACACTATAGGTAATCTGTAAAACTTAAATGAGTGTGTACATATTAAGGGTATCATGAGGCCACATATAGTGAGAGAGTATCAAGCTCATTATGCCCCTAATGAACAGAGCTGATTCCCTCCTAGACACAAGCCCCTTACACAGCCTGTAAGATTGTCCTTTTTGCAGTAAATGAAAATCCAGAAACCATTAAAGAAATCAAGTGTGCTTTCTGGTGCATTGCAAGACTTTAAACTACATTCTGCTGGTGCAGTGAACTGATGGAGCAACAAATCCATTTCTTTGGGAAAGTGGCTCAAAAAGCGTTCAGGCTGCTGCTGTTCAGGTAGCAAAGACACTTAATGCATGTCTAATGAAGTAGAAATGATAGAAAAATTGGGTACCTAATTACTGTAAGGAAAAGAAAGGAATGGTCCACCCAATTCTTGGTTGAATTTAGTATTTCAATCCTTTCAAAACTGCCTTAAAAAACTGTCAGTCCAGGTAGTGAGAAAGACTTGTCAAACCAGGTAACTAGAAAGACAATATCAATTCCACAGTCAGTTTATACAAAGCAAAATTCCTTTTCTAGTTGTTTTTTACCTGTCATAATTTCTAAAAAACTGCGATAATACAAAGAGATGCTCCTTTAAGGAAACAAGTCATAATTGATTTTGTGGTGTTTCACATGAAGCAAAGAATGAAGATAAATACAGTGTTCAGGTTCTGAGAGCTTTGTTGATATTATGTGTCACTCTTAGAGAATCTCCGGCTAATAAATGTAAATTTGCTTGAGAATTGAAATACTATTCAATATAAGTAGAGATGGTCAGAATCCAACCCATTGTTAATTCAGCCAGTGGCCTTTCATTATATAATATAGCTGTGCCTGCAATTTTAACAGTAAAATGTGCTCTGCAGAGCTGTTCTAGATTTCTGTGGGCATGAAGACACTTCAGCAAATATTTACATCAACATGCTAGAAAAATGTTGCTAATATCGAAAATTTCATACAAAATGGCCCATCTCATATAGCTTTTTTATTTTAACTTATGTACCTTCATAGAATACAAATGTGAAATACCTGAACAGACTGTATTATGAAGGAGCAAATGACCAGCAAGTTGAGCCACATTTATGACTAATTTAAACTAGACTTTGCAACATCTAAGAATTGCCAAAGTGTTGTAGGATTAAGACCATTCACTGCTAAGGTCCATTCCTTTGTCTAGGTCAATAGACATTTTGAATAATGAAGGATCTTGACAAGATATTCTCACAGTATTTCTTAGTGAAACCTCCTAGTCCCTGGGTACATAGTGAATAAAATAATTAAACTATTAATTTAAGAAAAAAAATTAAAAATTTTAACTAGAAGTTAACCATATTACGCTACTTAGTTATTTTTTAATTACCTCCTTTCATCATCACTGTACTCAATTTGCCCTTTCCATTCATTGATCTGAAATGAGAATACTCCCATACCACAGTAAACAACATTATGTTTGTATGACAGTGGGCACCAACTGGTGTCCTGGTTTTAATATAGAGACAAAAATACCTTTCTCTGTAAACCCCATGAATAGTATGACATTTTGATTCATGGATAAAATACGTGTTTTAAAAAGGTATCATATTATGTTAAAATAACACCTTCAGCTTCTGACAGAAGACAAATCAGTTCCTGAAGATGTTACCATATTTCCAGTTCATGCAGTTCTAAAAAAACTGATTTATAATATTCAGTAATAAAAAATGTCAATGCTTCTGATGTCATGTATATGAAAGGAAATAAAATTATGGCTATCATTATTATTTCTGTTCCTTTTCTCTCTTTGTTTCCCCTCAAAAATTGACAATGGTCTCGAAGTCAAATTAAGCATCTGTTTGTAAAATAAACTGGAGTGCTACTGACAGCTGCTGCCGAATGGCAAATGTTCTACAGCTGTCAGGCTCCTAAATTAACAATGATTTTCATTTACAAACAACAAACAACAGGAAAATTACAGAGTTGTCTTTTCTTTTTCTATCCCACTGCTTGAAATTTATGAAAATACAGACTCTACTAGAAACTTAGTCAGAAAGAAAACAGAGTTTACTGTTACATTTCCCCACTTACTGAGAGCAAAATGTCAGACAAAAGCAGATATCAGTACAAGATACTTCAGAGAACTTCCCTCCTTACATGTCTTAAATCCTTTTTTGCATTTGCCTCTAGGACATGCAAATAGAATCAAAAATTCATTGAGGATTTATCTTTCTTCAGTGTAAATTTTGTCAATAAAGAAAACTATTGAAAACCATTTTCTTGATTTTTCCTATATATATATTTAGGTTTGTAAATACACAGATACCTCCAACTAGCAGCTTTTTTCAAAATTTTACTTAAAATGCTCACATATTTATTACATCAGGAATAGATGGCAGGGCTTTTTAGACAGAAATGTTAATATTTTTAAAACAAATTAATTTACTTTTTCTTATATTTAGAGCTCAGCTGGAATTCACTGAAGAGTATCAAGTTCAGTATGATTATGCATACATCAATATTTTCATTAATAGCTTGAATGATGAAACAGAACAAGTAACTGACAGCAGACAGTATCAAGCTGTAATTAAATAATCTTAGGCACAAAGTCCCACTTTTATATAAGAGTAATTATATGATCAAAGAAAGGAAAATTGAAATTAGTATTGAAATATTTGATAGCAGGATAAAGTCTAGTTCATCAGAAGTTGAACACAAGAAAATGTTACCCTCATAGAAAAACTATTAAACATTACAGTGGAAGTTATGTGAAGCATCTGTCGGATTACAATGCCCAGCTTTGGGTACCACAATTCAAGGATATGGATCATTTGGATAAAGTTCAGACAAGGCTATGAGAACAGTCAGACATCTAAACTGAAGGAGCTGGGTTGAGTAGCCCACAGAAAAGAAAGAATGGGTTGAAAAGAGGGTTAGAGCATCTTTGTAGAATAAGGGGCTTTAGAGGAATCATTTTAGCACAACAGCAGCAATGACAGGTGAGGATTGGCACCAATTCCTCATGGGCACTGCCAAGGCTCCACCTTTAAGCAGAATAGTGGGCAGGGAAGCTCAGTCATAGGACATCCTCCTAAAGTCCCTTCTAACATCACTTGTTTTGTCTTCCTTGTGTATCTTCAAGATTTGGATGAGAAAGTAGAAATGCTAGAAATCTACTTCATTTCAAGTGCACAATTTAAACACACAAGTATCCTTAGAACAGCGTTGAGAATCTAGAAGGACCAAGAAATTTAGCATGTATAATTGTTAAGAAATAAAAATGAAAGTTTTAAATATCCTGTGTATTTTTGTAAAATAACAAATTAGAACACAGGTGACTTCTGATCAGTTCTGCACTTGTGCCTACTGTTAACCTTAATAATTAATTTTTATTTAAGTATTTCCCTATTAAGCCTGGAGAAACCCCAATGAAGATCAAAAAGAGAACTGATACCAGCATCTTGTCATAAAGCATGCTGGAACTCTTCTTAAGCTTGAATTCCTAACCCACTGCACAATTTTTTATTTTTTGCAAAACAGTTTGTTTTACAAAAACACATTTGTGACAAATAAAAATCATATGGGCCAATGAAAGTAACTGCACGTTACTTCAATTTACCACAAAATGTGCAATAACACTGATTTTTATTTTTTCAAATATGAAATTATCGTAGGCATTTTCAAGGTATTGTGTGAAACAGTTAAAAGTATTATCTTTCCTAATAAGGCTATAACTACATTCCCCCTATCACTACAGGATATCACCACCCTTCTCCTTACTCTTTATTCTCATTGTTTTTCTGTTGCTTTGCACTCCTCAAGGAATAAACCCATCTTTGAGTAGCAAAACCATTAAGCTGCTTCGCAACACTAAGCCTTTGCAAACAAAACAGCATATGAATGAATCTAACTAGATTTTATAGGATTACTATATTAATTCTGCCATAAAAAAGATTATTTAGAAGAACACAAAATTACAAGAAAATCCATTTATAACACTTGCCAAATTCATGTACTCCCACTGTGAAGTTAAAGAAACAATATTAAATCAGTGAGAAAATGAAAGTGAAACAGATTTTTGTTTTAAATGTAGATGTGTTAGTAGATCCAGGGGGCTGCTACTGTATGCATTGAAATGCAAATATGCATTTTTTACATCTAATATTAGAGCTGCTATAGATATACAAGCTATGTAGAAAGGCAGAAAGTAATTCTTTCTTCCTAATACAAGTAAACTCTCTGGAGGCATTTAACCTATAAAATGAAATATAGGACTGTAAGTTAGTTTCACAAACTTTTTTCTTATTTGGGTTTTTTGTTTGGTTTTTTTTTAAATAGTTGAATGAAGCAAACATTCAAATTACTTTTCAGGAACCTCAATACTGCAAAGTTAACATACAAGCTCTTCTATCTTGAAGTGGTTTACAAAGAGTCACTGGCCTCTGGTTGCTTTTGAGAAAAGAGAGGCATTGAAAAATGAGTTGAGCTGTATATAATAACCCAGTGTGAAGGACAGGAATGGACCCAAATCTACTCATTTCTAATCTATGTCCCTAGACATTTAAAGCTGTGCACATTTCTATTACAGCTCCTAAAAGTGAAGAATGGGGAAAAATGAAAGAACACAAAAAGAATCATATATGGAAAATTGTACATTTTCTATACGTCAAAAGTTGTATTTGTTGTGTGGACTGTTAGGATGCATAGAGACATCTTAGTTTGCTATCTCATGTAGAAATATAAAGTGTCTATATACAATATTTTATTTAAGCTATGCACCATGAAATATTAAGCTATACTACTATTGCCTCTGTCAAAAAATGTTCAGCAACTACTGCTGCTGTAGTGTGGTAGTTAAATGGAAGATTTTTTTTTTGAAACTATTAATACAGAAACTGTGATAATTCCTCTGCATGCAGAAGCCTCATTAATTCTACTGGGAAAAAATCAATACAGCTATTTATAATATGAGAACTGTTATCTTCTATTGTTCCATAAACAGATTGTTCTTGCAGGTAAGGAAGGCAGATTGTTCTCTGTTTTTCCTTGGCCATTGTGTTTAGTCATAATGGAAAGCTGCTGGTAAATGTTTTACAACTGTGCTCAATTGCTCCACTGTTAGTATTCTAATGAACAGTCAGGTTAAAATTGTTGACATGAATTATTTGGGCAACTGCACAGGAAGACTGAAAGGATAAATGGAAAAGACTGAATAACAAATTTAACATCCAGTTCAAAAAGAAGTTTTTTTGTTATTGTTAGTTTCTACACTTTGAATTATTAGAGGCATAGTTTTACAGAAAACTCCTCATAGCTCTTCAACTATATGACCTACTGCTCATCTGCTTCACAACAGTGTGATTTTTCAGTAAGTATAAATATATGAATCCCCTTCAAGAAGTACAACCCACAAGTATTTAGGAATCCTAAAGGAGTATGTAAGATCATCATATTTCACATGTTTTGTAACAAATAGGATGCGTTTAATGAATGCATTCCGTGTAAAGCATTTAAAGAAACACTCAAATAAGCATATGGAAAAAGACTTGAGATACATTTTGATCAGGTTAGTAACCGAAAAAATCAAGAAAAGTTGTACTCATTGGGGTAAGTATGGCCTAGAAAAAAAAAAAAAAGATATTTTAGTAGTGAAAGCATCAGAGAGGACAAAAGAATCTCCTTATGTTGCTTAATCACCTTAGTCTAATAAACTGAACAACTTATTACCATGTCCAACTTCTCCCTCTGCCAGGTCACAGATACTGATGAGGGATTTAGGACAAGCATGAAAAGTAGCACACAAAATTTTCAGCTGTAAATGTACATCATTCTCTTTCCTTATTTATTTTTTTTTGTTTAAGTTCAACTCTATGATCATCTATCAGATGTTGCTTTTATATGACTGGCAACAGTTTCAGATGCACTGTAGCTTCCACCCTTGTAAAGCAGTCTGACTGATGCAGATCCACCCTGAAGCTCACTGACCACTGGAACTTCTTTCTCTTAGGAGTAAATTTGTGCAACACTGGTTTTGTGAGAACCATAATATCAACACTTTCAGTAAGAGAGATTCATTCTGAAGCGTGTTTTTATTCTGACCATCTCAATTTAGCATTTCTGATAAACACTCCCCTTACTGCAGTGTTAGGGAGTTGGTCATATATTAAATTACACACCACGGAGCTTGTGGTTTTTGGGTTTTGCCCAGATACTTTGTGCTTTTCTGGACCAAGGATGTCATCATGAGTTTGGAGTATAAAGAAGAGATTTGGCTGCATAACAAGACAGTACCAGGATATATATGTAGTTAGGAACTCATGGGGGTTTATGACATTTGTTTCTTCTTTTAGTCTCTCCAACAACACATTTGAGCATATTGTTTACTCAGAGTGACGTGCCAGGTGACCTGAATGAAGATAATGCTTGAAGTTATAAGAAATCAAAAAGTACATATTCAAAAACTCTTACTGGAGTTTGTTCGCCCTCAGAGCTTTGAAGCTTGAGAGCAAGAGGACTGTCAAAATCCACACTGAGATTGGAACCTGAGTGTTATATCCAAGGTGACCCATGGATTAGAACTGAAGTTGTCCCCATAGGGATGACAGCCTTGCTAGTGTAACACAGCTCTAAAAGATTTTGCCAATACATATTTTATATACACTAAATATATCATAGTTTTTCTTCAGAAGATGGCAATTCTTTAAAATTCCCCTACTCTCTGATTACATACAAACAAGACCTAATGTAATTAAAATCATGAAGATAATGACACATTCAGAAAAACTATAAGTTCCACACTTTTCTTCAAAAATTATAAAACATTTCCCCAGAGATGGCTCAGAACACATTTCCAGAATCAAACAGTAGAGACACTATGATGAATACAGTGGATTTCTGCAAGTAGTAATGGTAATGTACTATTTACAGATACCAGACTTTAATTTGTTTATATAAACATAATATGGATAACAAAAATAAATAACTCATCAGCAAGAACTTTTGCTACATTTACCATACAAGATACATGAGTTGCCTGAGAACTCGATTATTCCATGAGCCAATTAGAGAACTGTGCTTTCTCTTCTAAATGGTAAATTGAATATAACTTATCTGCATGTGGCCATCCTTTATCACATTTAACAATTAATCTCTGACTCAGTAAAAATCACCAAATGCTAAAGGAGGAAAAGATAATTACCATCTCTCAGTACTTGACTCTTCATGAGATCTACACCAGCTGACAGATTTACTCAATTTGGATATTAACAAGATTCTCCCTACCAAGAAATTTTAACATATAACAAGCTAAGACAATTTACAAAATTTTCTTCACTCTTGTACTATATTACAGAATTCTAAAGGACTTTCAGAAAACTGTTTATTCTGTATTTCCCATCAATGACAGGGGTCAGACCTTTACCCACCTGTTCAGTACCACACTTAACTAAGACACTATCTTGAGGAATACAACTAACCAGTCAATTCTAGAAACCTGGGGCTCAAAGTGATCTAAAAGAAGTTATCCTTCATCACTGCTAAGAAACTTTCGATAAACATTTGTCTTTTTTTTTTGTCAATGATGTAAATCACTATTCAAAATCAATATTTACAACTTTTCTTGTTAAACAAGATAAATCTCCAGTAGTTGTTTTGCTTTTTACAGAATTAAGCAGTCTCTGAATATTAGCTGTTGGATAAAAATGATGCATGTGTACTGCTCTACATTTCATGAAAAGTAGAATATGCTAAACCAAGCTTAACAGTCTACATGCAGAAAAAGAGAAGGGGGGTGTTAAAAGTTAAAAAAGTTTTCATTCATTTAAACAAAATACGAAAACAGGTTGATCAAGAGAGAGTTCAAAGCCCTGAAAATTTCTCTACTTCCATGTGATGTTACAAATACCACTAAGCCCTGCCATTGCTCTATTGTAATTATTTTTTATATAAATGTCACATCACAAAAATAAACACCAACACCTCCCAAGAAAGTTTTAGCAGCAGGTTTTCAAACATTCTAGAAAGAAAAGGCATTCTGAAGAGCTCAGAAATCTAGCGAATAAGCTTTAGAACAGAAACTTTTATCAGAGGATGAAGGAAATGACCTGGTCCTCCCATACTGACACATGGCAATCGCAAGAAACAAGGGAAAGAAAACAGGGATAGATGAATGTTGCCCTGTGAACATGAAAACAAGTAGACTGAGCACAGCATGACAGCTTGGAAGGGTTGAAATAGATAACCTTAGCCAGAGAAGCAAGAAAGATATAGTTATAAGCACTTTCCTGCTCATGCTGATACTTGGGCAGCTTCTGCAGCTTGCACAGATGCTGAGGCAGCCAAGTGAATCCTTATTGCCAAGTATGATCCAAGTGCATTCTGTTGATTTATCTTTAATAACTTCATCCCACACAGCAAAACTTTCTATTCAAGTACCCAGCACTGTGATGGGGTTGACTGTGCTGTCTGACAGATGACAATGAATTCTATTTCCATTAGGTCATTCTCCAAATCGAGTTGCTTAAAATTGTCTTGCAGAGTCTGGGGCCCTCCCCAAAGCAATAGGATGTTTCTCTAGTCCATCCATCTGCAGAAATCATTTTTTTAAGAACCACTGTGCTGGAGTGTCTGTGTACCTTCCTGTAATTGGATTTAGCTGCACAGTGTTCTGACCATACCTCAGGCGAGTGGAAAGAGGGCTTAAAGCTTGAGGGTCTCCCAAGCAGCTTGTAACATATAAGCAAAGTCTTTTATCTTGTGTCTTCGGTGCAACTCAAGCCTAGGCTTAAGTGTGTGGATAAATGGAGCCTCAGACACTGTTTGCACCCTGGGAGCACAGATGGTACTGGCAGGTTCAGCAGAGTCTGGAAGGATTTGTACCTTCAGGGTATTTTCACTGTCCTCACTTATTGGCAACGAAGAGAATGAATGAATTATTCTTAACTAAGCAATTACAGTCCAACATCACATGTTAATCCATTTCCTTCTTTTTTTTTTTTCCTCCCAATTCTGAGTCTCCACACAGAAAGAGATGTCTTAGAAAGCAAGGTAGTGACAATAAGTCAAATTCAAATACGCTTATTCTCCTAAACTTTGTTTCTTGCAGTCACCCAGAAAGGTAGGATTACACACACATGTGCTCATGCCAAATGATTTAGCATCTCTTACTGAACTCTAGAAGTACAGATTACCATTTCTCTGTGTTATTTTATGCTTGTCACAGCCAAAAACTGATGACATGCACTATATGCCTGGGAAGCACTGGGAAGACTACTAGCCAAATCTGAGCAGTCAAGTGTTGCTATCAAAGGTATCAGACTTCACGAATTGCAGAAAAATAGCTGTTCCCAGACCTCAGTACTGGTCCAGGAAAAGCTTCCTGGAAGACTCTATCCTTAATTATACTACTATAAATCTAGAAAACACCCATTATTTGGCACAAAAACTGTAATAAGTTTTTATAGGTCAACTACTTTTAACTTGTGACTACATTTAACTTTTCTACGTATTGAAGTCAGTAGAAAAGGATATAGTGAAAAAGTATATTCTTATGACTCAGAACAGGCTTCAAAATGTTGCCATTCTGTTTAGGAAATTCTAAAACAAAAGTATCATAGTATCCAAGGATTGAAATAGATATGTGTTGATAGTAATAAAAAAAAAAATTGCACATCCATCACATATAGAAGAAAGAAAAATACAGAGGGTTTGTTTCCTCTAAAGTTCAAGGTTTCAGAGTTTTTCCATGGTGAGTTTGGACTTAACTATTTAAAACAATAACTGCTTTTGGACTTTTTTTTTTATCATGTAGAATAATTATGAAAATTGCATCCAGCATGTCCATGCTATTTTATGGGAGCTGACCACAAAGAAGGTTTATAAAGAATGCTGAATGCAAACTCTAATTCAGATGCCACCAAAGCTTTACATACAAAAGAGAAAATGTAAATGTTGTTAGTGTCAAAACCCCATCAGTGATTGCTACATAGGTGCCACAGAGGACTGCACTGCAGCACCAACAAATACCACATTATGATGTTCATTTCTGGCATCAGCAGCTCTTAGTAATGGTCACTGCTTCATTTTTTCTTTGAACTGTCCTCTGGAATAAAGTCATTATTTATCCTCTAAGGTCAATAAAGCAATCATTGGGAGGAAGCTTCTATTTTTCACATAATTTTTACTGCAAAGTTCCTTCCACTTTTCAGCAGCTCATAGTCACCAAAGGTGCCCACGACAATCTGTAAGTAAGTGGTCATAACGCCAAAATTCTCCTTTCCCCATCAACCTAAATTTCCAAGATGTTCTTTTAGCTTCCCAAACAGATTATGGGAACCAGTGCCAGTAAGCTAATCTAACTCTATATTGGTACTTCAGTGTTTTGTTGGCACTGCTGATGGATTGCCAGCAGTCTGAGAAGATTGTAAGGCACTGAGTTATTCTGTGCATCCCTTGAGGCAGTAGCAATTTTTACTTTCACGTGTAGAACATCAGAACTGTGTTTTGGAGCCTCTCTTGACTTTTCTGCAAGAATGCAAATACTGCACAGAAAAAGGTCAGAGTGTTGAACATCCACCATGTCCTGACTAGCAGATGGGAGAGAGAAGAAACACTAATCCAGATCCTGCAGTTGGTGGCACTTCACTGCATTCAAGACCCAGGGAGGCCCCTGAACCAACTTCAGCCACAGGTGTTTCAGTTCAGTGAGAAAAGTATAGGTCTGTGTTAATTTATTTTGGTAATGGTAATTCTACTTAGGACAATAACGGGGAAAAACAAAATCCATCAATTTGCGTTGTTGCATATCATTACTGGATTAAAGTTTAAATCTTGTCTCTTTTAAAGGCTTTATAGAACATCATCACCTTTTTATTACTTTACTTAAGTAGTAAAGTGCCTCAAGCAACATTTGTTATGCAGCTAAGAGGGGGGCAGTCCTGAGGGGAAGACCAAGGAGCTTTACTGATAAACAGCTTAACAACACTTCTTGATTGCCAAAGGGACTCTTAAAAATTCCATCTACAAACTTATAACACAACTTGTCTCACCATGCAGCAAGCAGCAGGTTTCACAGTTTTACTGCAGCCTGATGTAAACTTGCCTGTGCTGAGCTTAAGAAAAGGCTGCAAGTGTATTCTTGAACTGCTTTAGTACACATTAAACCAGGTGATTTTTAAACAAGATTATTTTACTGAAACCGAGAGGCAGCAAGTAGAACTGCAAAAGATTTGAGACTGTTCCATAGCCAGTGTAAGACCTGGGACTAGATCACCCTCACAGATGTGGAAGAGGAGGGTGTCTATCTCTTGTGCCCATCAGCAGAGAAGTGAAGTACAGGGAGAGAGGAAAGCAGTCATGGACTATTTTTGCTGGTGGCAACTTCACAGCCTGTTCAGAAATCAATTGCAATTTTAATAACACATTTTTCTGAATGCTCTGGACTATCTTCAGCAGAACCTTTGTGATAGCACTTCCTTAAAAGCCTAAACGTGTTTTGTGTCACTAAAGGCATCCCCAGTCCTGATAAGGCTCTTTGAAATTCTTTGGTCTGCTGCAGGGCAAATCTTGGCAATTTCAAAAGTTTCTCCCAGACACAGATTCAAAGCAAGCAAAGAAATCTCAATTGTCCATGCATATTTGACCAATCTGTCCTATTAAATACAGCAAGTAAAGTCTTAAGAGACAGGACAATGTTTCTCTGGTACCCTTCGTAGTTCTACAGACAAATGAATGCACTTAAAGCAAAGTGCACCTACCTGGTATTACCTATGTCTATTGCTTAAAAAGCATGAATACACCTGCTAGTGTGTACTAAACCATCAGTAAATCATCAATAGCTCCAAAATGAAAGCATTAACCTCTAAAAATAGATCTGTTTTTACTGATAAAGGTCCATTCAAAAAATCCTGACTCTACAGAATGTGCCTATTTTTCATCTCAAAAAACCAAATAGTGTTTTTCTACCCGAGTTTCAGCCAGATGGATGCAATTTTGATCTTAAAAATTAAGATTTTTTTTGATTCTTCTGTGAAAAGAATGGCTGAGAGCCTAACAAGTTCAATTAGGGTTTCTGATTCAATGCTTACTGAAGGCTTGGAGTAACTTCTGAACATTTAGGCTTTAAATTGCTAACACTCACTGTGCAAGTACAACTAAACTCGATCAAGTGCGTGAAGGAGAAAAAAGAATTTAAGAACTCCATTAGTTTTCAATCCAATAAATATTAGACTTATTAACTGATTTTTATTTTAATTGTTAGTTTAACATGCCTTAAAATACTTACTTTAG
The DNA here is from genome assembly GCF_003945725.1 of Corapipo altera. Lineage (NCBI taxonomy): Eukaryota > Metazoa > Chordata > Aves > Passeriformes > Pipridae > Corapipo > Corapipo altera. The sequence goes on along the minus strand of NW_020884904.1, from coordinate 538,880 downwards.
AATCACACAGCCTGTCCCTGTAGGAGGAGCCGTCCAAAACACCTGAATGCGTGTCCTCCTCCGAGGTGTGCTCTCAGTCACAGCAACAGGACAATTGCTCATGAACTGGGTTTCTTCTTCATCTATGATCTAGGGAAATTTCAAAAGAAGAATGTGAAAAGATAAGGACATACATAGCCAATGTGTCTTGAGCATGTTTTGTCAGTTCATGTTTTCTTCAAGTGGAATATTTATAATACTCTCTGCTTAGCTCAGCAGTACTTCACTAAATTTATTTATAACATGCAGATTGCTCCCTGAATTGAAAAAAAAAAAGCCTCACAAAATAAAGGCAGAACAATAATTCAGTTCAAAGTAAAGAAAATCCAGACCTTTCTGAGCATGGCTGCAAATAACTTTTCATGTTGATAAATATTAATAAATTAAAAATAATAAAATATTCATAATTTCAAGATTTTCTTTTTTAATCCTATGGCAATCAACTGGTTAGGACAGATTGATCATGGTAGAGAAGAAGGTGTTTCAGTTCATTTATTCTTTGCTTGTATTTTAAACTAACATTTATTTAAACAATACTATTCTTAAGGTATCAAAAGACTGTCCAGGTCAAAAGATGCAATATGTGGATCACAATCATTTGTAACTCAGAGTCCATTTTTTAGCCCAAACTGCCAACACTTTTGCTTTTTTGACTGATTGATGTTCAACAGAAAAGTTTAAGTGGTGTAAGTCAGAAACCAGAGAGGTTGATTTGGAACTGGTGTTCTAAGGATTTTACTCAAAGGTGTCACGACAAAATAGCTTTCTCAGTAAATATGTGCTTCATGAGTTGTACTTTAAGCTGTCTCAAAGAAGTTTCATCAGAAACTGCTAAGTTTTCTTTGGAAACAGGCAATGCTGTGATATTGCAAAATGTCTCTTCGAGCTTGCTCAGTGGTCCCCTTTCATTCGATGAAGCTGCAGTTCACAGTGCATTGGGTCAAGATTCAGGTAGTGAACCACCATTTTGAGAAAGAAGCTGTATTTATCAATTTATAACATGATTCAACTCTGAAGCTGCTTTTACAGAATTCTGGTTCTAATAACACACACTCACACACACTTCTACCGAATAACAATTTAAAAAAATTAAAATCTTCTGGCAGTAAGCATAAGTTTAAACTAGCATTTGGACAAAAAACCACTACTTTACATTCTAAAAAAGTGACACTATCTATAGTTGCACCAGATTTGCTTTAGTGAGCAGGCATGCTCTTTCTTACCCAATGATACTACCAGCAGACCCAAACATCTTTAGCTAAGCCAACAACCATTTCTATATTTCCATGGCAGAAAGAAGCAGCAGTGGTCCAGAGGAGTGCTGAGAAACTCTATTTAGCTGGTCAATAGGGCAGCAGTTAATGAGTTTTAAATTTTAAGCCATTAATATTCTTCAAGTTTTTTAACGCTTCGTAGAATCTGTGTAACCAAACACAACGTGCACATTTGCTGGAGTTTAATTAACATGAAGCTGTGGGAAGCATGGGATCTAGTGTAGGCTTAAATTGACTGCACAGTTTGTACTTCCACTGGATACAATGAAATGCATTTATAACTTGAGCATCAAGAAATCCCGAATCTACAATTCTCTCTCGGCCATCAACTGTATTTATTCTGTCTGCCTTATTCCTGCAACAGTAAAATAAAGAAATAAAACTGTCTACTTATCTCTCAGAAAGGTTGCCTCAACTATTTCAGGACTATATCAATTGACCTTTTATCCATATCTCAGAGTAATTCATTCTCATTCAAAACCCAATTTTGGCGGAATCTCTGAGAGAAGAATGGGTGATTTTATACCACCTCATACACAATAAAATACTACTACACATTTTACAAAAGTGTGATAATTCCCATTGAAAAGGTTCTTAGAAGGTCATCAGACAATTCTTAAAAGGAACAGTTTTTCTAGAAAAGCAGAAATATTGCAAATTACTGTACAAGTTACACTAGCTCCATATACTCTTATCAGATGAAAAATGCTGCTGTAGTATAACTCACATTCTCTCTAAAAAATTTTTAAAATATGTTCAATTCAGGCCAAGATTAGATAATTACAATTATGTATAAACACGATTGATCAGATACAAGCTATTCAACAATGACCAATGAAAATTTTCCAAACCTAGTTTAGCTCTGAATGTTTCTTGAGAAGCCCAACTGAAACGAACTCCTGCTCTCCTGAGTACAGAGTTGCTGCCTTCAGTTAGTGAGAACTTAGCTACTCTTATATCACTGAAGATCATTCATCCAGCAGTCATCATTGTAGACTCATCCATGATGCATTTGCATGTTAAGTAAATTCTTATCTCCAGGTGAACCAGTTCTGCTTTCCCCTCCGAACAATTAATGGAATCACAAGGAACACCAAAACCAAATCCAACAACTAATACTTAAGGAAGGAATTGCAAGGAGTAGTAACAACTGTGAGTAGTTATTACAAGTAAAATTTATGACTACTGCAAAAGCAGAACCTGAAATACTTGTTTGAATTCTAGATAGTCAGTATGTTGGAGCACATCCATGCCCCTTTCCAGCTGCAACAAATGAACATGGAAATGTAGACATATTTTGTACTTCTTTCTCTACCTAATTCCTGCCACTTAGCAAGTAAAGAATTTTCTCAAGGAATACAGATGCCTATAATGAAATAATTTAAAAGTTCTGGTTGCATTTTAGAACACAATCCTGGGAGAACAGGAAATGGCTGAGCCTCAAGGCTACATCACGATTTCCTGCATCACTAACCATCAAAGCAGAAGACTTATGCAATAAGTGTCTACTGGAAAAACCTGACCATAAAATAATGTCTTCCATAAAGTGTTCCTTTGAAGGAAAATTAAACTGAAGCTTTCTTAATAAAGACTCGTAGTGTTGACAGAATACAGTACAACTCCTAAATTAGTTGGAAAGGTTCAAACATCAGTTGATTTGAGATTATTAAAGTTATTTTATGATACAGTAGAAAACTGAGAATTGTCCAGATTCTAGGATTTCATATAAATATAAAACTATCTCAAATGCATTTGCTAAAAAGATGATTTTTGTGTTTTTTCCATATCCATGGAGGTTCAATTCTTTACAAAAATTCTTAGGAGCAATAAGAAAGGGTTCCTGATTGATACAGCAGGATTAACAAGCAACATGACATTTTAGGGTGGTGGATGCTATTATTCCACTCACATGCAACATAGGAGAAAAGCAATAGTATCCTGGCCAACTGTAGGGGGAAAAAGAGATACATAATACAATCCTGATTTTTCTTTTGGAATCAAGTCAGACCACAGGCGTGAAGGAAAGAATTGGCAGGGGAAAGGCACACAGATTAAAGTGTAGCATTTGCAAAATTATAGCTTTTAAAACCCAGGTTATCTGTAAAGGGAAGCCTTACATTTTCAGGAATGGGCAAGCAAATTAACCACATGTTGGACATAAATCCTAGAAACAAAAAATAAACACTTGGCCAAAGAATGTGAGGCCTCAGAGGGTGGGATCTCTACGTTACTCACTCTTTCAAATGCACAAATGCAATGACATTAGGTTTTAACATTCTATCTAGTTTTTCTTGTGGAGGGCTTTTTTGCCCATTATGATTGTAGTACTATTGGACCAATTCAGTCCTTCAGGGAAACCAGTGTAAATCCTGAGTAAGATCGCTGGAGTTAACCAGGAGCTGAACGAATATTACAGTGAGTAAAATATGGCTGAACTTGGGTAAATCTGCAAACACAAAAGTAAGGATACTACAAGGGAAAATTTACCAGCTCCAGGCTCAGTCTTGCATTCTTTACATATTCCAAACATCGATGAGGTTGAGGATAAGTTTTGGGTGTTCCTGAAAAGCAGGACTGGATAACTGCTTAGTTGTTAAACAGAGGAACAAGTGGTTTTCTCAGAATTGGAACATTTCATGCTGAGTGAAAGAGCTTGCAATCTGTTTCTGATTTCTATAAACTGTTAGTCAAATAAACTGGGCAGTTAACCTCTGTAACACTGAATTTATATCAGTATTCAAAAAAAAAATAAAAATTCAAAATACTATATACATCACAAAGAAAGGGATTAGTATCAAGTACAAAAGGAGATGAAGTTACATAAATCCTCTACTGGCTTGTGTCCACTTCCTTAGTTAAAACAACTGACTAGGATCTTCAGCACCATTTCTTGTTCTGTGGACACATCATCACTTTCCACCCACTGAAACAGCTGCATTCTACTGGAACAACTGAATTTTAAAAAAATAAAGAAAGAACACGACCCAAAGTTCACAAGATAAGCGACTTTGTCAGTTTTCTTCTTTGGAAGAGCTAACATAAAGTGTGACTTCCAGAACGTTACAAAACTGTCTTCTCCTTGAGGAAACTTTCCAATTACAAAAAGAACATTGGGTCTACATAACAGGAATAATATTTGGCCTTTAGGGATTAATCTAGAACAGAGCTTATTATATGGAACATAAAATTAATGATGTACAAGGTCAGTTTAAAAAACTTACCTCAAAGATACGCTTCACATAACCATATTCTGTGACTAAAGGACACATTATTTCCTTCAGAGTCTGTGCTCAGAATGAGAAGAATCAGAAGTGGGACTTTGCTAGCATACACTTTAAGATTATCAGTACATTCTGGTATCTTCTAGAACAAACTTTATGTAGATGTCCCACAATGTTGCAATGAAAAAATCAAATTTAGTTCTGCAATCATTACCTGAGAACAGACTTTATCAAGTAAAGATGAGATGCACTAGATGATATTTCTGTGAAAGCAGCATCAGCACCATTTCTATGCTTCTCAATCTACCTATCAATGTACTGTTTGTTTTTCCTCCCAGTCACAAGGTAGTAGGAAGCATGGGGGAAGAGAGAGGGGAGAAAAAAGGACCCTTCCAGTTCCACAAAGTATGATGCTAGGCACTAAGATCAATCCTTTGAAGTACATTAGGGAAAGAAGAGGAAAAAACAAAGGATTTATAAATCATCTTCCAAGAAATAAAATAAAAAAAAAACCAAACCAAAACAAACCCCCAAACCCACAACAAAACATAAAAACAAACACCAAACCAAATGTTTGTGTGTGAGATGTTCTAAAGAAAAATATTTTAATTCTGTCCAGCTGGACACCAAATAGTGTTTTCATTGCAAAAAAGGCTGTGTTGGATGATCAAAAGGAAAAAAAACTACTCAGATAATCCTATATGGTAATCTGATGCATTAAAATGTCCCCAAAATTTTTGCTATTGAGAATCTGCTACATGTTGCTCTTCAGTCTAAACAAACCCAAGAGCTGTATTATATCTACTGTAGGGCAGGTAGCAGGGGTTGTTCTAAGGTGCAATTCAAACTAAAGGAGGAAGAAAACAGTTCAATGAGACAAGAACCTGAACTGCATTAAAGATACCACATTGTCAGCTTTTACTCTGAACAGCCTTTCCTGCCTGAGACTGACTATGGAAAGCTGCACAAAACAGCTATTTCTTCTCCACTTAATTCAATATGCATGAAAAAGATTAAAGAGACAATGTATATTGACAGAAACAGATAAAAGTAATTTGACAGCATTAAGTAAATGTAAAATGTTATATTGCATATTTTTCTTACTTTTGAACTATTCTTACTTAACTTAATCAACGTTATAACATGCTGAATTATAAAGCTTACACTGAAGGCTTTTGCTTGTAAATTGAAAATGGTCAGCTGAGTAAAAGCTGCCCATGAAACTCAAAAGATGAATGAACATGGATTGTTGTGAACTGAGAAAGTTTTCAACTAAGTAGTCACTAAGAGTGGACTTCAGGTCCAAAGCTTCCTCTTCATTTCCTATGAAGTTTTCTCCTTGACTTCAACATTAACATCCCTATGAAAACAGTTTGGCAAATTTATTCAAGCTACTTTATCAGATTATATTACTAGGAGGTTTTTTGACAGATAATCCAGCTTTTCCCAGATAACATTACTTTTATAATCTCTAACAGAGAAACTATATTAGGAACAGAAGGCTGTAATTATTCTCAGAGCTATAAATCTCATTGGGTTCCATTGATAACTTTCTTAAAGAAGCAGCTGCTTTGAATAAGGAAAATTCTCTCATTTCAAGTTTAAAAAGCAGTTTGCAAACACTAGGTTCCAGTAGGGAAAGGGCAACACCTTTTTAAATAGTATCATCTTTTGAAATGCCTTCAAATATTCTGGTTTCTTAATGCATCCAGTACTATCCAACAACATTCACCAGAAACAGGGGATTATTTTGAAGGCTGAACTTGCTTTTCACACCTTGGCACACAAAGATTCAAAGTGCACCACTTGGCTCTTGCCAAAGAGAGTAGCCTGGCATAAGCGTCAGAGCATACAAATTAGTCACAGCATCAGGGACGCCAGCACAAGTAAATTGTGTGAAGGAACTCCGTGTGATGTTCTGTACAAAAGCAACCAGTCAGTCTGTGCTTTGCATGACAAATGGTTTAACTTTATTCTCATTGCTTTGTGTCCAGTCTACACAGCTCCTTTTGCAACATTTGAAATGATGTATGAGGGTTCTGGGAAAGATCGAAAATTTTAGTTTCAAAGAAACGGGAGTTTTGGTTTGCTTTGATGTACAATTTAATCAAGCTAGACCTAAATCTAGAGTAAATTTACTGAGGTCAGAGTCTATGCTGACCAATTCAACTTTGTGGTTACAGGGTTTTTTTCATTATATTCAGGCAGTAGCTAAGGAATGGATTTCCTTTTCTGTGAAATGAGAGGCGTTTTTTATGATCCAAATATAATTTAAATTGTGAAGCATGAAAGGACAGATGAAAAAAGGGTAAATTTTATGATTGTGAAATGAAAATGAAGAAATTTTACTTCCAAAACTGTGTTCCAAGGATTAGCAAGCAGAACTGTCCCATTGCAGCCCTAAAACAGACTAATAACCAGTGAGGATGATGGGGACAAAGATCAAGGCTGTGCTGTGATGATCCTTAGTTGGTCCCCTGGTAACAGGGTGAGTGTTAATAAGAGCAGTTCCCTACACCTGAGCCAAGGCCAACCCAAAATAGCAGCTAAAGAAAATAAGGTCCAATATTGAAAAACTAAAAAAGTGGAGCATGGCCACTTAGGGTTCTCACTAGCTCCCATTCTCATTTCTCTCTTCCTGTAATGGAGAGATCAGAATGCAAACAGTTCTTCCAAGATTACAAAACTAACACACTCACATCAGATAAGACTGTAACCACAATAAACAAAGATACATGCAGAATTTATTGCGGAGTACTTCCACAGAGAGATAATTTATAATCACTGTTTTGTTGTCAAATTAGTTCAGTATGAACATTATTTATTTGGCAAAAAATAGGCACTATTCCAATCCAGTAAAAAATTTTCAGAGGGGAAAAAATAACTTTTGATAGATGATGTCTCAAGTGCTTTAGCCTGGGAGAAACATTACTCTGCTGAATAGGTTATTGTAGAGAAATCAATCTCACAATCAATAATTTTTAGATAACAATCACTTGAAAGCAGTAAAAGTTTAAGGATTTTGTGTATTTCCTGTGCAGTCTGTACAGTTAGGACCTTTCTTTCAAGTCTATAATACACATATTTCTTTGGAAAGAGAGAAAACTTCTGTCATCTGCTAAATGTATTTCCCATCATCTTATTTAGTTCTATGTAATGCAATTAACTACCTCATATTAAAGAACACATTCTAATCTAACTTTCTGGATAGACAAAAGACATTGGAAGGTTGTGTAAAGAAATAAATGCTTTTGCAGCCTCATAAAAGAAAGTGATATAAAGCAAGGCAATGTGGATACAACACTTGACTGGAAGGAGGACGTGACTTGTATTGCTGAGCAACCTCTATCAAATCACTTTAGTGGGGTCTGTTTCTCAGTTGTGAAGTAGAGATATAGGCATGGAGCTCCTTTTTCAAAACAATACTAAATGCCCTATGAAAACATACTTATTTATCCTTAACAGCTTGTCAGACCTCAAATTGGATTCAGATTTCATAAACAGTTCTCTGGGAGGAGACTAGATTCGACATTCCAGATCTTCAGCCTGCTCTGTGGTGTGCCAATAGCTCAAATTAAATGGAAAAGTAGCTTGGAGAATCAACTAGAATTTAAGCCAGGGAGATTCATGGAAGCCATAACGTTGAGATGGCCCACTGTGTAGAAAGAACAGCCAAAGATCTCCCAGCTTGATGCCCACAGAACCCAGGAAGCAGAACAAAAACAAATCTGGCAGAGCTGCAGTTTGACAACTGCATCTTTTACACAAGAGTACTTTTTCAGTGTTTAGAGGGATTGTGAGACAATTAATTTAAAAGGAAATTTAAACAGTACTAAAAAATTACCTTAATTTGTAAAAAAAAAAAAAAAAAAAACCAAACCAACTTTTTATTTTCATTTGGCTGCACACTGGGATCAGAAGACAAACCTTATTTACTTATTTATCTTGCAAAAGCTGGGAGACATTGTATTTAGAGTGTGCTCTGGGACCAGCATTGAAGACTCTGCTTCTGATATGGAAGATATGGGTTCACAAATCCATCCTGAATCAGGCAGTTCACTGTCAGTGCGAGATTTCACAAAATGAGCAGCCTTCAGCCAGTCTCTTTTCTGAACTCTTCTACCTCATGTATATACTGAACCAAGGGGGGAAACTGCCTTGACAGTCAGGTAATGAAAGCCCTGATATGTCTTCAAATCTCTGCTCTGTTTATTTTGATGACTTTCCCCCCAAGTTATAAAGCCAGCCTCTTCCCTGCTGGTCTAGTGACATTTTTAAATAGTTTTACAAAGCAGAGGGATTCAAGAGGAAGAGACTGAGTGAAATCTATCCTGAAATAGACTGTTGCTGCACTGAGAAGCGCATTTTAGAACTACAAAACTCCCTCATACAGTCTTTGTTCTAATGACTCAGACACACCTGAACCTTCTTTCCCACCCATGTTGAAATCCTTTTGCCACTCATGATGAAGTTCTACTTCTGACTGAAAATTATATCTGAATGAAAACTTTTACCAACTAAAAAATTGTGAAAATCAATATACTCCATTAAAAGGGTCAATATACTTGTGTTTCTTTCTGTAGAGGCAGAAGACCAAAATATTTTCCCAAAACATTAGGAATTCCTTCTTGTATAGATATGCTAGTCCAGAACTGAGATTTGCATCAGCTCTAAGAGTGTTAACTTAGGATTTTTTAAAAGGCTCAATTAAACCCAAATAACAGAACTCCTTCTGCATTTATTTCTTACCATCACAAATTTGTCCCTTGTTTAAAAAGGGACAAAACAGACCTCTTAGCTTCTTTCCCAGACCTGGCCTTGTGTGTTGAACTAGGGCTCAACATAGTCTCCTATAGCATGTCTCTGTCAAGAATTTATGTTTAAGTCACCATAAGCACTTTGGTTGTGTTACTGCAGCCTATATACATACACACACATTGACTGAGATATACATATATATATATACATACACACACACATATAATCCCTGGTTGACACAGTGGGTCACTCCTGAATGCAGAAACACATGCACATAAGCCAAACTCTAACAATACATAAAACATATTTCACACACACACACACACACACACATACATTTTTCAAATCCATATAACAAAGAATTCATTCAGATTCTTTCTGTCTCAGAGCTAACCAAAGATGTATAAATATGCAACTAAACCAACTTCCAGGTCTGATGCTAAACACACAGTTTAAGGCTATTAAAAAGTCAGATGCAGAGTGCTCAGTATCTGGTAGGACTGAATTCAGGATAAATCAGAATTATGTTTATGGATATGTGTGTGGAAAGTTGAAGGAATATGAGCAAAACTCAGCATTTTCATTTTTGTTAAATGCAAATTAAAATCTTGTCAGCATATTCTTAATTTATCAAAACTATACGAAAGTTTTCATACCAGTGCAAGGATTTTATTCAGTTTCTGCAGTAACTATCTTTATCTGCCTGAGTCCATGTGACTTTGCTTCTGTCAATGCACATAATTCTTTGCACAAAAATACCATCTATAAAAGCTTGACAGAATGTGTCTTAACTGTGTCTAATAGATATTAGTAAGGACCTCTAGTCACCATTCCAGTCCAGTCAATAACATGTTTTAAATTCAGTGGTCCAGAATTTCTGTTCCCCCATTAAAATAAGCTTTAAGCACTCACATAGTTAAGAATTTTAAATAAGTAAAAACCTGACACTCATGTTCATAATGAAACAACACTTGAGAGAAACCATAATCTAATCCTAAATCCACTATTCTTATCATCAGTTCTAGAAAGCCTAACTAAGAGCAGCCTAGAAAATCTGACCTTGATATGCGAAAAAACCACATGGACTGGGTGAAAGTCGTTAGTTACTAATTATTGCATTCCAGTGGTTTTGTAAAGTTTAAATGCTACTGCTGAGGTGTGTCCTCCATTTGAAGCTAATGACATCATTATCTTTTGATAAGATTATCATTAATCATGTACTGTTGCCACAATTGTCTATTACCAACATCTTGAGCGCCATAATGAGCAATGCAAAAGTAATGTGAGTGCCAGAGAAACATTTGCTGTGGACTCACAGAGAAGACATGGACCTTATCTTCTGCTCACACGGGCACTTCTCATTTACATTTCTGTGGCAAAGAACTCCAGGTTCTTTGTCAATTCAATTTAAAACTCAGGAACTGGCATTTTTATTTCAGGAACAAAATCCGAGATACAAACAGAGTTGCAAGACCAGTCAGTGGAAGAAAAAGGAATGTTAAATTTGAGGAGACACATAAAACATCTGATAAGGAAGAAATTTTATAGTGGCTGGTCAAACAACACACATAGCTCTTCCACTGAAGGCACCTTTCTGTGTCAGGTGCTCCCTGCAGAGGGATGATAACAGCCTTCCTTCCTCCTCAACCATTCTCCCTTTACCACTTGTCAGAGCGTTAATTGGCAGCCAAAGGAACCTTTTCTAATTACTATTTTGTGAGTACAAAGTGCAACATGGGCTTAAGCCTAGATTGGGCTTCTTTACTAATGCAATCTATAATAATATTATTCTAGAGGTGAAATTTTTCCACAACACAATATAACATTTGGTAGTAAAGTACAAAGAAAATTACTCTTCTGCTCTTAGGTACACCAGAACTGATGAAGGTCATTTGAAATACATGGTAAAATATGAGTCTGCACATTTTACCAGATCAGCACTTCCCAGTGGCTTAGTTTGTTCAGGCTTTTCATTTAGCCTTCCTTTCAGAAAATATTACACTACTCAGCATTATGACTACAGTGCCAAAAATAGCTACCTCACTTGGAGCTCCTCACTTAAGAAGGGATTTAGGGATTACGGAAAATACATATTTTTAATAGCATTATTGTCCTGCTTGCTGTTGGAGCTTTGAAGCATCAGCAGCTCTGGCACACACGCTACTCATGTTCCTTGTGAGCGTCTCAATGCCAAAATATACATCCCAGCCTAACGCAAGCGGATCCCACACAAACTCTCGTAGCCTTCAGTGTATAGAACATAATCTGTTTCTGAGAGGTTTAATCCACTGCTAAAACCACAGTTACAGCAAAAATACTGGTGATCTGGAATGACAGGCTTTATGCAGATAAACTTAAGAAGGCGTTTACCTCCTTAAGAAAGCTCTCAAAACTTTTGCTTAACAATTTGCATCAACTGTCAGATCAGGAATACTGCTCGTGCAGAAGAGCTGCAGGAAGTCAGGAAGGGTTTCTGGTGGCACTGACAGTAGTTGTGAGCAATTATAAAGCCACCACATAATTTGTGTGCATGTGAGTGTGTGTCTGAATGTTAGACTGAGTGAAGAGATAATAATCCAGGTTATGGCCCTCCTTAGTTTTGATATGTTGATGATCCACACTAATGCACAGATTCTCAAATTCTTTCCTTACTTAAAGGACATCACAGATTACACATTGTCTATTCATGAACAATTCCCCTGCCTGTTGCTCTGTCCAAGGCTTTCTACAAAGCCCAAGTTCACATTACTTTGAGTGCCCTTCCAGCAAATTAAACCTGCTTGCCAAGAATTTCCAAGAAATCAAAAAGTTATGCTTTCTCCCTTTCAGCATGAGAGGATTCTGCTTCAGAAAGACACACTGCACTCAGACAGAATGTCATAGTCTGGGAAAAAGAATAGTCTTGTGGGCAGACCAGATTTCAATCTCAAAGGGATTTGATTCCTATGAATATGGTTTTCAAGAATATAAAGCTGTTTTATTTGAAACTTTATTAGGGTGAGTAAAAATCCAATATATCCAGTCATAGACCAAGAGGGTGGTAAGTACATTTTCTTTGGGGGGTCCCTTCCAACTCAGCATATTCTATGATTCTATGAAAAAAATTCTTTACAATGAGAACAATCATTGAACAACCTCCATAGGAATGTGATAAAAACCATCACTGAAGATTTTCAAGAATTGGTTAGACAAGGTTAGACAAAATAATCTAATCCAGGCTCCCTTTCCCATGAACTGTTGGGCCAGTTGATCTTTCAAGGTCCCTTCCAACCTACACTGTTCTGTGACTTTATGAAATGCACAGTCAATGAATTTCTGTTTCTCACTTTTCATATGTATTACAAAATGTGCCTTTGCACTTCCTTGTCTTTTTTTACCACACTTAATCTGCTACAGATAGTTTTTCCAACCTTGAAAAAAGACCTTTTCTCAGTCACATGACTTATTTTTTTCATTTTACTTCTCTCTGAAACACTTTCCAAAATGCAGCACCAAAGCTGAGTCCAGACAATATCACCTCCTCAAAATGATGATGTGTTGGTGTGTAGGAAAAAAAACAGCTGTCCCTTTCTTCCTGATTCCCCATGTGAGAATCTGAAGGATATAACTGTGGAAGAATTTATCTGAGAATTTCAGCATAAGTGACATAAGCAGTCTAACCTGTCTATCTAAGACTTTGCAGAACATGAGCATGGAAGCACTAGAAATAAGTCATATTTTCATTGCAGAAACTAAATATTGCCCTGCAGGTCAGCTCATACTCATAATGAGTTTCATGCCATCCCTCACTCCTAAAACTGAATTTTGTTGATATAGGAAATCTACTTCAGTAGTTATGGATAATCAGTCACACCAGTGTTTGTTCAGAGACATTTGAGAGTTTCAATATTATTCTGAATTATTGTCAATAAATTTCAATGAAGAGATGCATAAAGCTCAAAGCCAGCATTCTGGATCTGTTATTTTTCTGTGCTTTTTTTTATCTTTTGAAGAGTAATTGTACAAATTTTGCACAGGTACCAGAGAAAACAATTCTATAAGGTATGCAATTGCAAAACAACTTTAGCAAAGAAAGATTAAAAAAACTGGTTGAAAAAAGGGAAAAAAAGGCTTTTGATGATCAGAAATTCAACTGCATAGAAAGGAAAAACTAATTTGCAGGAGATACCAACACTTGATAAATGGCAGCTAATCTCCAGAATATGAACTACGTAATTAGAGAAGTATCAAAATTAAAGACCAGAAATCATATTTAATAGATGAGATGGTTATTACCTATTTTCACTTTTTTAAAAAAATACACAACACTTCCATATTATACAGAGTACAGTAGGAATTACACCATCCAGTTGAGAAATCCAAAATACACATAAACGTTGCTGTTTCTGATTCTGTGCCAGCAATAGGAAGAACTAAAACATAATATGAGTCCAAACACATTTATTTGTTTAAGTGACTAAGCCCAGAATGCTAAGAGAGTATTTGGAGGGGTTTTGTCACTTTAATCCTTTAGTAGGAAAGATTTGCTTATCTCCTCGATACACACCAGCACAACAGCCATTATTACTCGAATGGTTTTTAGGGTTCCCACCATAGAGATAGAATTAGACTGTGTATCCCATATTTTAAAATCTCTGTGCTATATATTTTACACTCATGGTTGGAATGTTATACATTTTACAAACGTTTATTATTTTATGCACGGGCAGTGTTTACATGCAAGAAGACAGATGACTATTTAAACATTCCTGGTTTGAGAGGCAAACACTGCATGTGAGGAGCAGAACCCCTGAAGTTTAGTAGTGGTTCAAGTGTGCTACGTGATCTTGAGCAAGGTCCTTCAACATTTACTCTTCTGCAAAGTGGATATGATAAATTCACATTCTAGAAAAAAATTTTATGGAATTTAATTTATGCAAAAACTTTGAAGCCTTCATCAGAAAGACAATGTAAAAGCACATTTGAAAGCTGTATTATATCCACAAATTTAAGTGCCAATGTGGAACACTGACAACAGAAAATCATTAGGACAAGAATCAGTAAATTTAACTGGAGAAAAGTTTAGTCATGATTTCTCAAAATTCAAGAGGTACATATCAAGAATCAAGTATCTTAACAGCAAAGAGTTCAGCATTTGATCTTCCCTTTATATTTTTATTATGTTTTTAATCTTGTAATGTTCCTCTGCACATTTATGTAAGTTTTCCTCATTTGGCTCTGGCATAACTAAGTTTTTAGTGTACATCACATGCATAGATGTAAAAATATGAACAGAAATGGTCCAGGACCAGCATTCACATAAGTTGTCTCAGGTTTGTTCCTCCCAAGAAGAAATTCCAAGTCTCTCTCACAGTCAGCAGTTAAGAGGGCAAATGGGTTTAGAAACCTAAGAACACATTGTGATGTACACAGTGTTCTTCCTGTGAAAGCTGGCAGTTGCATAACATCTGCACCACATACAAAGCTGGTTGTTTATAATGTGAGCTTAATACATCTTGCAAGTAAAGTAATCAAAGGAGCATCAGATGAACTAAAAGAAAAAAAACCAGATGAATATACAGAGAGTTTTGAGAAGGTGGCATACAGGCTTTTTTCATCCTTTAGGGAAATCTCACACAGTGTCTAAGAAAAAGTTCCAAATTATTGTTTGGAACTAATGCTATTATATAATCCCAGTGTCTAAATATATCATAACCCAATTTAATTCATACAAGCACTTTGTAAAACCTTTATGGACAATAAAACTAGGTTACTGAAAGAATCTAAAGGAGGCCAAGAAACTTTGCACACTCAAAAAACCCACTGGTCCTGCGCATGCAGCCAATAAAGAAAACATTTATTATTATCTTAATCTGGGATTCATCACAATGTGTGGACAGATTTTCTTAACAGGAAGGATTAGTGGGGGGGGTGATTTACTAACTGGAGGTTTTTGCTGTACTCCTGCATCTGGGATTCCCACTATCATGTAAAGAAGGGCCAGAGTGAAAGGACAGCAATAAGAGGCAAACTGCTGCCTTAGCGACCATTTAAAATACCTTCCTAAAGATTCCAGAAGGCATTCTTCACTTACTGGTATAAAATAGGTAATTAATTTTCCTATGAAAGCGACCTATTGCTCGAGAAAGATTGCAGTGTAAAGTATTTCTCCATTATCATTATTTGTTTGCTACTTTATGTCCCCTCTCCCCTTTCTCCATCTTTAAAAGCAGTAGGTTAGCTAAAATAAGTTTGATAAGCAGGCTAAACTGACAACATCAAGTATAATTAAGCTTCCCAAACAGGCAGAGTCAGCTTTACTCATACAATTGAAAAAAGAAAAAATATTAAATGAGCTCCAAGAGAACAAAACCCTGATGTGTGGCTGACAAATAATGAATAAACACTGGCAATGCCCTAAGAAACCTCTACTCCAGTACTAACTGTATTGAGATATACAATCATTAAAGTTATAGAACAGTAAGTACTAAAGCTACTTCTTACACACTCATTCTTTCAAATGTTTCTTTTGAAAAGAAAAGCAGGTTCAAATGAACTGTGCCCACCCACAAGGAGAAAAAAAAGAGGTAAGAGCACCAACAGTGCCTCAGTTCACATAGAAGAGAATAATTGGAGCCCAGTTCAATCTGTGAAGTAAACAGAAGCAGGATGAAGGCTTTTCAATTTACACCTACAGCCTACAAATTAGTAAGTAGTCTGGTAGGATGAGCTTGCCAGAGATTGCATAATAAACCTACCCCCACCAACAATGCAGGGAAAGGGGAACAAAATGGTAGCTCTATACCAGCAGGGAATTTCCCTTTCTAATTACTGAGTACTATGAAAAGCATTCTCAGGAGCCAAACGTTAGCTTTTGTGCAACTGGATTGGGAGTTTCTTCATTATTCTTGGTTTATTTTCATGTGAAAATTAATTTCAGTGCTGTTTTAATACTCAAAAGTAACTATGCATAAAAAATACAAAATATTGTCCAGCAAACATTGTTTGGGAATTTTTTTCCATCAAGAGTTCAACAGACTACCAGTAATAATGGCTTCTTGAAATGTCTTGCCTATGTCAGTATTCATTAGATTTTCTCTTGTCTGTATCAATTGAAACCAAAAGCACCTAAGCCAGAAAGTTCTGCTTTTGCAGTATGTGCAGGGTACATTCAGATCCTGTCCCTTATACAGCCATGACAAAAGTAAAGCTGAATACATGATTTTCAGTTTTTCTCACAGCAACTCAACAGGGAAACAAAAGAGAGCAGAAGGGGGATGGTTTGAGATAAATAGTTAAAAATGCAATCCATCTTTGAGGAACATAATTACTCACAAGGAACTTCTCTGTCCACTCTCAATGACTGTTCATATGCTGATTTCCACCATGGGTGATTCCCACACAACTACTTGGAGTAGGAGTCAAAACAAAACTACATAACTATAGCAACAAGTGATACGCTATTTCTAGATATATTCTTGAATTTTTAGTGTTTGATTAGTAAGAGAAGCTCCTGTAAGTCAGTCCTATAAATAGCTGCTCTGATGCTATCCCGAATGGGAACATCCCCACCATGGCTTGAGAAACAGTCTGACTCAGAAGTGGTCTGTGGTAAGATCATATCTACTTACAGCTGTTCTCTGGTGTTCCCCTGCTCGAGACACACAAAAATGAGAGATTGAGGAAGGAACCTGGCTGAGCCAATGTAGAAGGAAAGAAGACCTTGTATTGAAGAAGGTCACAGAAGAAGAGGAGCAAGTCAGAGAAGGAGTGAGAGGCAGAGACAACTCCTGCTCGAAGTAAAAGTCAGATCTGGCTTTGCTCAATAAAGTGACAGTCCTGTATAGGTACCAGGGCAGTTCTGTCAGAGAAAATTCAGCAGATGAGAAACAATCCATAAAAACATTATTCTTATAGTAGCAATTACCATAGTCAGGAAATCCATGCAGACCAAGATGCAAGGGATAGGCTGGGATCAATGCAAGTGGTTAACAGAAAGGTCACAAAATCACAGAATATGCTGAGTTGGAAGGGATCCACAAGGATTATGGAGCCTGAGCCTTAGCCCTACACAGAACATCCTCAGGAATCACACCCTGTGCCTGAGAGTATCATCCAAATGCTTTTGAACTCTGTCAGGCTTGGTGCTGTGACCACTTCCCTGGGAAGCCTGTTCCAATACCCAACCACTCTCTGGGTGAAGAATCCATTTCTAATATCCAACATAAACCTCACCTGACACAACTTCAGGCCATTCCCTCGGGTCCTGCTACTTGAGGCTTCCCCTCAAGGCCCTTCACCATCTTTGTTGCCCTCCTTTGGACGCTCTCTAAGAGCTTAATATCTTTCTTATATCATGGTGACCAAAACTGCAGACAAGGTGAGGTTGCTTCAGTGCAGAGCAGATCACAGAAGAACAGACACAACTGAATACAAATCTCACTGGTGGGAGAGGTCACTGGGGCAGTGCCTCAGGAGGCCTTTGAAAAATTATAGTTGTGTAGCAACCAAGCACTGCAAACCTCTCTGTCAGGGCTTTATACTAATGGAAGGATGCACCATTCACATGATCTTTAGGCTGCGGTGGATAGCAAGTGATTGAAGAAAATCAGGGGGTGGGATGACAGACCAGGAGAAACTCTGATGACTGAATTTGTTCCCTATGTCTGAAGAGATCCTCCTGTATAAGTACTTTCAGCTACAGATATCCTTACAATCCCAGACCTCACAAACCAGGGATGAACAAGGTTACTTTACACCAAAGCGAACCAGCATCATGCTGGATGAGACAAGTTCTGTGAGAGTAATATGAAAGAAAAAGCAATATTATGTGGTTTTTTGGTCTGGGACTTCCAAAGAGTCTCAACCTGGTCAGGGAAAGACTTCTTAAAGCTACATCCCAGCCTTACCTTGAAGTTTTTGGAGAAAACAGACCAAAGAAAAACAAAGCACCCTGATCGGAAACATGTCTGCAAAGTCTTTAGAGTAAAGACTAACACTGACACAAAATAACCAATTGGGATCATATTTTTCAGTTGTATGAGTCCTTGTTCATCATTCTGAGGACATCATTATGGATTTCCACTCATCACTGCATGAAGTGGAATGACTGTGGAGGTACATTAGGATGAAGCACCGAAAGACAAACATGTTGAACGCAACAGAATCAAAAGATATGGTCATTTCCTGAACAGGTCTTGTATCATTCTGAGGTAAAACAAATACACTGTGATCAGATGACTAATGATCCTGGGTTATTAGGTCATGAGAAAGAGCCATCACAGCAAAGAGAATAATCAATTACAACTGTTCAGCAGAAATGGAAGTTGAAACACTATCCCTTGGCAAACACTGAGAGGTCCCTACCATCATTAGAAAGGGAACAGTTGTGAAGGAGGAGGACTGACAGGGTACTCCACAGCTAGGTCTGAGAAGGGTACACATGCAGTCTAGAACAACAGAAGATAAATGTATTGTCACTTTGATAATACAAAACTGCCTTCTGAAACCAGAAAGTAGTTCTCAAAACAATAGCATAGCAAGCAGTGCATTTAGTCTAGCAGCAATTTATTCAGTAATGAGTTGCAGTGAGAACTGACTTGCCTCACTTGACTACAAAGTCTGGAGGAAGGATTTTTTTCTACAGTAGCCATTCATGAATGAGTCAGGTAGGTAAACTCCTGAATTTAAAAAAGGTGTTCTAAGTCACCAGAACCTCTTTAACACAGTGGAGGGGAAAAAGAGGGGAAAAAAAAAAAAATCAAAGAAAGACCACCATTTAAATTTAATTGGGAGACTTTCTGCTGGCCTCTGTCTACATTTAAAAGTTCAGAGGACTGACAATAGGATTTCCTTATAGTAGAAATGTCCATATAACCTGGAGAAATTGTCAAGTTGAGCCTCAACCTTTATCATCACCTTTGCTCACCCTTCTCACCTCTTCCCCCACCACCCCAAATCACTTCATGGGAAAAAAAACCACATTATGAGAAAAGACTCTCAAGTACAGACATAATTCCACATGTCTATAGCCTAGTCATTGCAGGCTGGTAGCTGACAGTTCCCATTTGGAGAGATGTGTAGGAATAAACACATCTTCCAGAAAAACTATTCCTTTTAAAGCCCTGTGTCATGATGGAGGTGGTGTGGATGTCCAGATCCAGAGTCATCACAGAAGGGATTACAGGCAGTGATAGTTGAAGTCCAGATCAGCAGGGAATACCTGATAAACGCTTTCTAACCTGATGTAAAGTGGAAGTGCAAAGAACGAAAACTTGTTCTAAGGTTCCATTGATTGGAACTGACACGCTGAAGGTTTCCTGATGTTGCAGAATGGCAAATAACCACATCAGAGGTAATTCTTGGAGCATTAAAGAACAGTGATAGGAGCGAATGAGATAAGAGTCCTGATCTTTTTCAACAGAGATACAAAGAATCTAGAGTCACTGAAGAGTGCCTTAGATGAAGGCTGGTAAATAACAGGCTACCTAAAGGGAAATCCAGGATGATAACACTATGAAAAAAGAAAGAGATGTTTAATAGATGTTCAGATGAACCTGGAGTCTACATACAGAGTTATACCCCATGACAGCTGCCATAAGGTAACTGTAAAGCATCTGACTGTTGCCAGAGGGGTTAAATGTCTTTACCAAAATTTCACGGCCTAGGTGTCATCATCTGAAGAAAGACTATCTGAGAGTGGAATAACAATGAGTTAGGCAGATTACCTGGGCTGGAAAAAAGTGATATTTGAAATAAATCCCTTCAGAGTCACTGAGATAGATGTGTCCTGTCAAACACTCCCTGGGGAAGAACATGCAGCTTTTACTGACTGACAAAACAGAGTTAACAAGATCTGCGGTTCCAAGATCCAAACTTTGGCTCTGAATGAAACAATTGCAAACGCAAAACTGGCTTCAAGACTGGAAGCAAGACATGAAAAGAGAACCCTCGTAAAGCATCAAGTGGTCCTAAGCCTCAAAAGGCCCAGAATGGGACTCTGAACATTGATGTGTCTGTTGAGCAGATTGGAGTCTCCTAGGCAAAAACGGACAGTGTTTTCAGTGTAATTTCCTCTCTTGAGGATTTATTTGTTAAGTGTCAGTGCCAAATTCCAGGACAAAATTCTCTAATGAGTGTCTTTGGAGGCTTCTTAGAACTAGGAAGTCTTGCATTTTAATCCAAGAAACAGAATAAAGTAAAAGATAATGCTCTTTAACAGGAGATTTAATTAGGCAATTCTGATATTCTACCATGACGTAGTTTGGCTCTGCATGCATTGGCAGTCTCCAAGGCAGGGTAGAAGTTACACTTGAGATAACCTGACACTGATAAGCCTTGGATCTGAAAAGGTGTCTGGAGTTTTAGTTGACCTATCTCAAGAGACGTATTTCCTGTTTTTGGTTTTAGGGTTTTTAGAGGGTTTCTTTGGTTTGTGTTTTGACTGTGTCTTCTGAAAACAGAACTTGAATCATCAACAAATTAAATATTTGTTTAGGCATAACTCTTTCCAAAAAACATAAGTTCTTACCGTGACGCAATCATCATTTGAAGTCATTCTCAAGAAAAAGCATTTCCCCAACAAATGTAAAAAAACAAAGATAATAAATAAGATTAGATTAAACAAAAAAACCAGGACTAATTATTATGTGGCCAGAAGCTAGATGATCTTTTCCATAGCCAAGCAGAGAGTCGGGGAAAGGGCAAAGAAAAAAAATGTCAGAACAGAAACTAAAGCCAAAATAACTAAAATTAAAAACAATAAAAGAAGTTTTAAAAGTGATGGTAATAACACAGCAAGAAAACCTTTAGAAAAGGCACTCCAGCATATTTAAAGTTAAGGTGGTTGAGAGGGATTTAGCTACACAATTAGGCTTCCATCAGTGTGAGTATTCCCTATATCAAAGAGGGGTTGGAGGAATGAGGTCTCTGCTCTGAGCCCTAAAGGTATGAATCTTTAGCACAAAGGTACATATAGGCAAGTTTTTCTGTGTGAAATCAGTGGTTATGAACTCGTTCAGCTTGATTCAAATGCCCACACACAGGGATATTTGTAGATGTCTCACACTACAGACTGAGTATAACTGCACTGGACCCTGTCTGTGCTAGAGACTGTGCATGTGCTGGCACCTGGTCATAAATTCAGTGATCAAAATATATTACTGGAGTACAAACACTTGTATCCAGGCAAATCTTCCCAACCTCCAAGAGTGGAGACTGCATAGTCTTCTCTGAGCAATCACAGTCTGTCTTCCTTACACCTGGTCTTCCCCTACCTCGTACCTGCTGACTCGCCCCCCCCCCAGCATCCACTGTGGGAGAGTCTGAGCCCCCCATTTCTCAGGGGGCTTTCACAGAAAGCCTCTTGGCTCCTTCCCTAATATATGATAAACCAGGAAGCTCCATGAAAACCATCAGAGTTGAGATAAGCAAGCTGACAACGGAAGGGCGAGGCGAGGCTAAGAAACCAAAACCCTTTTTTGTTCAATAGTGAACTAAGTTACATTGCAAGGAAGTATAATTTAATATCTGTTTCCTCTTTGTACACGTGTTATCTAGTAGTTCAAAATTCCACTGTAATAAAATAATAACAGAATAGTTTTCAGAATTTTTGTATATTTTCTGATTTTGGCAGTGAAATTTCATGGTTTGGATAGTTAATTCTAAAAGACACAGCAGCTATATATGCAATGAATTGAGGGAGTTCCCAAGGTGTAACAAACCAAGTTTGGTACATGCAAAAAACTGGAAAATGTTACAAGGTAAATTTTTTTTCCTTATTCACAACACAAGCTGAAACCACAAAATAATTATAAAAGAAAAATGCAAAAAAAGATCCCGCTACATGTCCGGAATCTAGTTTACTTTTTTAACAGCCTTATCAGTAGCAAATAATTACTATCAGAGCTCTTTCTGTTCTGCAAGTTCCTGGTGCTCATCACTCTCTTAAATTATCTTTTACTGTCTGAAGCAAGGCATAACTATCCCCTGAGACCATTCTTTAACCGAAACCTTGCCAGTAAATGGTTCAGGTTGAGGTTTCTCCAGTGTATCAGAGATATTTCTATTTAATCTCATACAAAGGGTTCACATTTTCCAGTCAAAGCTAGAACTGGCAGCAACAAACACATTTTGGGGTTCTTTTGTTTGTTTGTTTGTTTTGTTTTTGTTTGTTGTTGGGTTTTTTTAAATCTCATATATAATCTCTGAATATCAAGATAGGGAACTTGGAGTTCTAAAAGGATTTTCACCAAGGTCAATAAATTCCACTCTGCAGGAAAAGTGAACTAGAGCTTGACTTACCATTATAAAATATATAATTTTTTTATGCCTAGTAGAATGTTTGCAATGATTCTGATAGAAAGAATATTCACGATCATTCTTTCAAATACAAAAGAACGGGAGACTTAAATTTTACAGGCTCAGAATTCATGTCCACCTGCTCAGTCTCCAAATTATATACCTGGTATGTTCTGATTCTTTCATATTTAACATACTCCCACAATTATAGTTTTGGATCATTACTTCCATATGCTTTCATGCAGTAAGATGACAGAGTCTGTTTCAGTGATGAGATGCTGGGAAAGGGAACATAGAGAATGCAAACAGGAGCAAAATAGTTCTAAGTTCTGAACACTTGTTAAACAAAACTACATCAGTTGATGCACCTCAGAATAAGTTATTTACTAAGTAACCTGATGAGTTTATATTGGTATATAAGGTTAAAAAAAACAAACATACAGGCCAAATGCAACTTCAATATTTCATAGGTATACCTTAATTTTTAATATAAAAAGCTTAATAAATAATTGTGGTCATTAATTCTTTTAAAAACTATTAAAAAACTTTGCTTATAAATACAAGAAATAAATCATCTGACATGGCTAAAAGCCCTTTGAGACTGCAGCTTTCAAAATGCACTGTATCAACGGCTTAAGAAGAGGTAAGATTCCTATAAAATGCTGAAACACAGCGTTTGAGGAACAGCTTTCCTAAGAGGTTGTAAAAATGCCCTTTAATCTCAATGCCTTGCTAAGCACATCAGTCAACTAAACAACATCGAACGAACGGGTCATAGTCAGCACGTGTTCAAAAAAAAAGCAATGTTTGGGCTATTGTTTCAGGGTAAACCTTGAGAAGGAGGAGTTCTGATAAAGGACCACTTACCTTACTTAGTTCACTGTTACTCCAATTTTCCTCAAATATTTTCTTCTTTAGCACAATTCTCTAGCTTTTATAAAAGCCACACCTTTAATGAAACCCTCGCCCTTTCTACTGCTGCACCTGCTTAGGTTCTTACATTGGTTTTGCACCAGTGGGTCGTTAAATTCAATCACCTAAACCAAGAATTTCTTGATTCATTCTAGAGCTAAAAAAGTCCAAAGGACACCTCCAGGAACACTGCTATGATGAAGGCATTTAACACTAAACTATCACAAACATAGTTTACATAGCATAAGGATCTAACAAGTGATTATGCCAAGGCAAGACAAAAAGGTGTCTAATTTTGAGTCTTCATGACTCAGTTTACCACTGTACATGAGAAAAGCAGGTCATGTTTTCACAAAATATGTCATATTGAGTGTTTAACCATCAGGCATATTCACAAAGCACCAATTTTTGGGAGAATTAACAGCATTTTGAAGGACAGAATTGTAGTTCAGAACTCCTTTGATAAATTGAATGAAACTCTACCCTTAATAGGAATAAAACGTAAAGACAGAAAATAAGGAATCGGGACAAAGGCAGTAATACCTACAGGAAAGGATTTAGGACTTTTATCAGGCACCTCCTGTGCAATACTCAGATGCTCCTGCAATAAAGGCAAGTTGCATACACTTACAGGATTCTGCCTAAAGACAATGGCACTCCAAAGGATTACTGTATCCAAATTCCATCTGATTTTATGCTGAGGGTCCAGACTGACTACTGTGTACAATTCTGAGGAACATAAGACTGAAATCTCAGCTTAACTGCAGAAATAGCACAATTGAAAGAAGATGCCCCACAATGAAAATGTAGAATTATTAATAAGGAAAAGATAAAGAGTGTGTGGAATTGGAGGAAGACTAAAGGAAACTTCAGAATACCTGCTTCATAAGATATCAAGGAAGTTCTAAGTTTAGGAAGACAATCTCATAAGAGAGCAATTTAACCACTATTAGTGAAGACTCAGTTTAGATGCTAGTAAGGGCTCTACAACATTGTCATTAAATTTTCTATAAAATATAATTTATTGAAGGGTTTAAACAAGCCACTTGGAGAGATGAATTTGTTGTTGTTGTTGTTGAACACTTCAGAAGAGATTCACAGAACATCCACTAAGAATTTTCCTGGAATATTTATCCTTCCTCAGAGAACAAGGAAGATAGATGAGATGAGGTTCAGCACTAAATCTCTATTATTCTACATTATTTATCAGACTGAATCTATTACATTGCATAGAGATGTTGATTAAAATGCCCTGTATAGATAGTGTTGTATAGTCAATTAGTGTCTGATTGTTGCCCTTGAGTATAATTTGCCTTCGAAACAATTTGCAGACTGTTGCTAAACATTAGGAAAGAGAAGGATCAGTGGCCTGCATGACCATAGTTGGGAATGGCTTGTGTAAAGAGGTCAATGGGACACAATACCCAAAGCTTTCAAAGTGCCTCACTGCACCCCTGAGTTGTACAATTACCACTGGCATAAGTAAGAGCTGTTTCATTACATTCCCAAACTTCTGTGACTGAATTTGGCATCTTGAATTCCCCAGCCATATTTAATTTAGCTATTTAACATATGTTTGAGTGTTTGTGAGAGACAATGTGATTTATTTTAAAGCTGAATTGTGCCCTGTGTGTACTACAAGGACACAAAAAAAGAAGTTTGGCTGCATTAAATAAACAAACATGAGTAAAATCAGATTTTAAAGCCTCAATTGTCTCAGAGGAAAATAAATTTAGAATGGCGGAGTCCAAGCTACACTTCTCTAAATGTCTCTACTTGATGGCAAGTATTGAGTTAACCAAAAATGGTACAGAAACCTGTCCCACCCAGAATTTTAACAGCTGTGGTATTTATAGGATCAAGACCCTGCAGCATGATGATTAATGAAGATTGACCATACCTGCTGACTTGCAGAGTCATCCAAGAGCAAATGAGCCACGAGGAGGTTGTAAAAGGCAGAGCAGAGCCCCTGCAGGTCCAGCCTTTGCAACGGGCTGCAGCACAACCTGCTGCAGCTCGACTGTGACCCCCGTAATGTTTTCCCAGCCTAAGCCTACCATGTCTGTGCCAAAACCTCAGGTGTTAGTCTTCATTTAACACCTTGCTGCTCCAGCACACGCTCCTCTGCAGTACTTTGAGGCACTACACCCCCGACCAGTTTAACACTCAATAGCTGTGCAAAACAGAAGCCGCTGCTCCGGTGGGATCTTGCCCTCAGGACATACTGTGGATTCAGGTTCTCTCCATGAAAGACTTTGTAAATCATACTTCATAACTTGGAATTGGCACTCACAGGCTTGAAAAATCAGGTGTTTTACAGTCTCTAAGTCATGGAGGGAAAGTATATGTTTTATTTGGTCAACTTTCATTCTATCTTGGTTATGCTGAAAAATTTTCTAATGTGAATGAAGCACTTGCTTCGTAAAGTGCTTAGTTTTGGCTATTATTTGATGCCTTAAGGTCCATCTAGTTTTTTGATTTTTCTAATTTTTATAGGCTTTATAAGTAGTTATATAGTACAAATAGATTTAGAAGGAGCAGCCTTTATTCCCTTACCCTTAGCATAGTAGCTACACACATTCCCCAACCCTATTACCCCATTCCATGCTCCCCATATCAATTCTACCCCCTGAATTCCAGTAGAAATGTTTAGTCTCTTGTCAAGGTAGGCCTATTTTGTTTGGAGAACACTTGTATCTTAGCCTAAACCGCAGAGTAGAGTCAAACTCTGAGTGACCGTGTACCCTTTGTGCTCTGAAGAAGAGGATGACTGATGAAGAAAGGGTCCCAAAAAGACCCTCGCCTCAATTCCGTGGGGATGGGTCGAGGGTGGTCCAGGGCAAGAGTCAGTGGGTGGACAAAACCTGGGATTGGACAAGCAGTATTATAAATTGTACCATCTGTACACGGGGATATGCACACATCTTGTAACCTTTTGCCTAAGAGGCACAAATTAAAACCCTTTCCTTACCTCACCTCCAAAACTAATTTGCCTCAGAGGTTTTTTTTCCTCCCTGAATTTTCTTTAGGCATCAATTTTAACAGCATCTATTTCTCCTCATGGAGGCAGAGGCTTATATCTGTAGTCCAGAAGCAGCATTTAGCCTCTTGTCACTATTGAGGAGTTTTCACCGCTTTCTGTTCCACTTAGGTAACTCGTTGAGTAGCATATGCTCCATCTGAGCCCAGGAAAAACATAACTGCAAGTGGCATGCAAGTTACTGGACACACAGTTTTTCCCCTACTCTGCACAGCTGTCTAGCCATCCTTAGGATTTTCACTTTATAACAGAAATACAGCGCAAACCCTTGAACTAAATATCTTTTTCTTCTAATTACTAGCACCTAGCCATGATACAAAGGACTTAAGTATTTATGACTGCAAGCATTCTTTGGATATTTAATTAAGAATCTTACATTTGCATCCACAAAGGCAGAACGAGCAGACACCATCTGAATAAACTTCAGTTAATTGTGCTAATGTGGGATGAGCACAGCAAGGACTATTTGTGCCACAGATATACAAATTTAGTTATGCATAAACTTTGAAACTCCCACCTGCAAAATTAGAACACCAAGTTCAGATTGCAATCCATACAATAAAGCTAATTAAACAACCTTCCCTCAACTGAGATCCATGGGGCTTTTTTTTTTTTTCAATCTATGTAGAATTTCCATTCGCTTCTCACTCTGATAACTTTAAAATTCCTCTGTACTTCAGCAAAGCTTAGTGAGCGTCTCACTGCAAATTTGACATAAAGGCAAAACTCGGGACAATTTTTTTCCCCATCAGCCATAGAGATATTAACAACTGAAATGAGAAAATTAATGGTGACAAGTTTCTTTTAAAATAGATGAAGCACCACCATTTCTATTTCTAAACAGTAGCTGATCCTTCAATGTTCTCTTGTTCTTAAAAAACCCCAACTTTATTAAGAAGTTCATATTAAGAAGATTTCTCCCAAATATTATTAGGAAATTATTTCATTTTGAGCAAGATGGAGTTATTCCATCATCGACTAAGTTCTCAGTTATTCTAGATTTTCTTACAAAGTGCATGAAAACTGGACAGAGGCCTCTAAGCAAACTCAATAGGAAAACAGGGCTATTAGTTATTGAGTTTGTGCACCATATTTATATAAAAATATAAATATATAAAAATACAGAAGAAGCTTCGGCAAGACACGTTAAGTTATTTCTGTCTCCTTGTAGGTCATCTAAATTACAACCTTTGAGTATTTCCCTTGAAAATCTAGAAATGCTTCTCTGAAGCAAGTGAAATCTATCTAGAAATCATTATTAAAATTAATATCAGTATCAATACATATTCTGTAAATTATAATCAATATCATTCAACAATATTTCTAAGCTTGGAAAGTTAAATAGCAGATAATATCTCATCTGAGAATCAAACTTACCTCCATAATTTCTACCTTCTTTCATAAACATGATGTATATTCTCAATTTCCAGAATTCCCTTCATGAAGTAGCTGAAAATACCATTTTGTGAACCCTCACTCTGGATTTTAATCCTTTTAATAATGGTAAACATTTCATCCTACTGAATATGCTCATTAAGTAAAGTACTACCAAGCACAAATAAAACAGCACAATCTAATTTATAACTGATAAAAACAGTCTTTAGAGCTGCAGCAAACACTTCTCAGAGTCACAGTCTAAACCTCAATGGACAAAAATATCAAGGCAAAGAAATACAAAAAGCAAAATGTGAATAGAACAACTCTCATATTCACTTTGCATAACAATTTCAGGTGTCCTAGGCTCCAGTTCAAACAACTGACGCTCATTTTGAACTGCAAGAATGTGGAAAGGCAAGCTGAAGTCAAGGTACTTTGATCCCTTGAACAGGTTGCATGGAATATAAAACATGCTATGTTGTTCTCATGTCAACATCCACAAATATTTTTGCTTACTTTAGCATAGTCTGCATTCTGCTGTGCATGTAAAACCTCCCTTTGAGCCAAGCACACAGTAAGGAAAAGGTCAGGGAAAGTTCTCTCACCTGGAAAGTTCCTGCATGGTCTTCCTCTTTGTCACCTTCTTTTCCTTCCTTGAGGGCGATCAGTGTGAACCCTCGAAAGTAAGCAGGGGTGGCAGCAGAAAGCGTCACTGAGATACAATGAACAGAGAAATAACAAAAACATAATATTAATTGTGAAATCAGCCACTTGCACATCATTTCACAGCTTGAAAGGTGTGTGTTTTAAGCTGGTATTAATCAAAGCTAGCTCACTAACAACACAGAGCCAAGCCAACCAGAACACAAAATGTTCAGTCCAAGTTTCCACGTAAACTGAAAAACACTGGCATGATGTGAAATAACTCCAGCTCTTTTGTTTTTAAAAGCAGATTGATAATCTGCTCAGATCTACAGAGGGTTATTTCATTGTTGGTTTGGGGGTGGGGACACACATGTTAGGGGGTTTTTTTGTTGTTTTAAATGTGAGGGAGCATTTCCTAAATATTTGCATTCAGCTTTTGCCCTGCTCTGAGCACAGACAAGGATCCAGGGATTTTAGTACACAGAAAGTCTCTCTAACTGTAATGGGAGATGACCACATTGCCCACTTCAGCTCAGCTACACTCAGCATAGCACTCCAGCTGGTGGAAATGGGAGATCTTAACTCTCCTTTCGCTTTATCCTCAGGGCAAAACAGGATACAAAGTTAAACTCATGGCTAAAACTGACCTGTAAAGATTGTGCTGCCAGCTCTGTTTCCCAAACCACCCCACTCATCAGCAAACACACTCTTCATTCACTTGTCCTGACCAGGAAGGCAGCATTAGATCCACCAGGAGAGAACAGATAACATCATGCTGACAAATCTGATTTTATCATGCTGAGCATCAGGATTAAATCCCTCATTTCTGCTAGTGCAAGATACCTTTGTACAATTTTTCTGTTTGCCATCGTCAGCCCAAGCATCACCCAGCAACACTTGAGTTATGTCAGCTGAGGCTCTTTTGAACACTTTCAGAAAGACATAATGAGGCAGAGCTTTGAGGCAGGACTTCTGAAATTGCTAAACACTTTTCAGCAACTTATGAGAATCCTCTTCTGAAGCAGGGGTAAATTTTAGGGGAAAATTCTTTTTTGAATGAAAGGAAAAGAGATAGAAAATTGAACTATGAATACTTTTAAGCAGCTTTTACTTTAAGCATATTGAAGACAGCTTTGCTGGTGGTACATTATTGTCACACTCTCCAACTCTGACTGGCACAATTAAAACTGAAGACCACACACAGTTTT
The DNA here is from genome assembly GCF_003945725.1 of Corapipo altera. NCBI lineage: Eukaryota > Metazoa > Chordata > Aves > Passeriformes > Pipridae > Corapipo > Corapipo altera. Next base: position 509,128 of record NW_020884904.1, on the reverse strand, counting down.
CATGAGCAAACCGCAACCACCAGTGCTGCTTCAGTGAAGATTATCCAGAATAGACTCCCTCTCACACAGATAGGCCATGAAGGGATGAATCACCTTGCTAAAATGATAGGTAGCCCTCAAAATATATGTATTTCAAAATATGCCCAGAGTTCATTTGGAACACAGCGAGAGAGCTTTGATCTAGAAATTCAGTAGAGGAAAAATATAAAATAGGCTATTTGAAAATTTCTAGCATTATGCAGCTGTATTTGGGTCTAAAAATCACGATGTGCTGTACAAACACACAACTTTTCTGGCTACATGTGGAGAAAAAAGGATTGGAGAGACTCATTTCAATTTTTAACCTTTTGAGAGTGCCATGCTTAGACCTGTAGACCTGAAAACACCAATACAAATTCCAAGTAGTGATTGACATAATCCCCAGCTCTCAGGATTTTCAACACAGTTTTCATTCCATGGAATTTTATTATAAGGTTAAACATTATAATTTTGAGGGAGAAAGAAAATTTCACATTTTATATACAGAAACTGAGTAGGAGCATTCCATCATTAAAATTTCTGCTTACTTTCCTAAATATTTCTCCAATTCATTAATTCATTTTGTATGATTAGTCTAATTTTGCAAACTTCTGCAGCTCTATCCAAATGAAAACCCACAGCCAGCCTCTCAGTTGCAGTAACTGAGAACAGCACACGGCTAAACCCAACAAGGGCAAACATATTACTCTTGCTTGAACACTAATTCTTAGAAATTAACTACCATAAAAGTCTTGTACATGCAACAAATCTTTCCATACCATTTGCAATTCAAAAGTCTGAATCACTATGAGTAAAAAGTGACACCAGAAATACTTAAATACATAAGCAAGTAAACAGAAAATCCAGCTGTGAACTGACTCAACAGTTTTCCTCACAAGTTTACAGATCAAACCAAACAGTTTTCAAAATTCTAAATATTCTAAACAAACGTATCTATAAAACAGAGGACATCTGAAATCCAACAGAAGCACCAAAAGAGAAATAAAAAAAAAAAAAAGGAAGGTAATTCCAAAGCCTGACTCATAGTTTTTGTATGCCTGGGGTTAGTAATACTCATGCTGTGGTTGCAGTCATTTAAACACAGAATAAATCCATGCTTCCTCCAACATGAGTGATCCCACCCTCCCCAGCCTGCACTGCTCACACAGCAGCCACATCCAGGCAGCTGTGCTCTCAGCTGGACTAGGGAACACATCCAGCTGAGCAGTAAAACAAGCCAACCCCAACTGGAGAGTTCAGCTGGGTCCAGCCCCTGAGCAGCCGCTCTGCAGGCCTGGGAGCTCTTCTACCAGGGCTGGGGACACACAGACACAAGTGAGGAGCCAGGAGGGTAAAGACCCCCAGGAGCAGAGCAGACTCATGGGATTTTAGTGTCTGTGCAACCTCAGCTCAAGGATACCAAGAGGGATGTGTGCTTTGGTCACCCCTGAGTTAGGCCAGAACACAGGTCAACACCTGAGCTGAAAAGGTTTCTGTGAATTGTCTGAACTAGCAGTGTGCTGAGAACATCACAGCACAGGGGTTTATTCCAAGCACTCCTAATGTAGAGTCTTGATCTGGTGATGGTTCTGTAGTCACTGGCTCTGGCCTCAGTATCTCAGCACAGCAGAGGCTCGCACTGCACAGGCAGCTGTGGGAAGCTGTCAGACCACATCTGGTTTTCACAAGAGAGCGGCTCTTTGTTGCAAAAGAGCTGAGAGTTCTCCTTCTTGGGCTAAACTCTGCCATTTTAAACAACAGCTGAGTACTGCTCACACTGTGTTCACACTAATTAATGTTCACTGAACAATATGAACTTCCTGTAAAGATCAGTTAAGATCAGTGCAATCTCAAAGTTAAGGATTTTACTTTAAAGGGAAGATTACATATCAGCAGTTACTTTTGTCTGCTTCCATCCCCTCCAGCAAATATCTAATTACCTTACAAGTTGCACTTTGGCACATACCTTCCACATGCTCCTCTTTCCCCAGTGTCCCAAGTTAAAGGTGGGGTGATCAAAGCAATTGCTCCTTTGGTTTCAGGCAGGAAATCTGACTTCCCACATCCTACACTACTGCACATCCTGTGCCGTACATTGCACAAGTACCAACAAATACACTTTCAATATCTACTTTTATCCATATTTTGTGAAAGATGAGAATGGCTAAAAGAGTTACAGCATGAGTGCTTATTTGTAAAGTATAGAGAAGTATTTGCTTGTTGAGTGGCAGAAAGAAATGGAAAGAAAAAGTCTCAACATTCCTTAGAAGAGAAGACCCCAAACCAACACAACGAAGTTTCAAAAGAGCACATTAAAAGAGCCTTTCCTCAAAGACTGAGAAAGTGAACTGACCTACAAGTGGAAATTCCATTAAAAAGAGAAACAGCATCCACACAGAAGGTATGTCTACAGATTACAACTGGTCAAATCGCCCTTTTTTTCTTCAAAATAACAACTTCGTGATACTATAGTGCAAAGTATGTCCACTGCATGTTAGCATGTGAAATGCCCGTACTGTCTTTGTATTTTAATAGGATTAAACTTGCCTCACCTTTTCATGGAAACCTCATGCAATCATTGATCTAACTCAACAATCAATAAAGCTAAGAGTTAGTATTTTCAAGGGTCATTACCCTGTAACACTACCTAAACTTAAGGCTCACTTGTGCCTTTGAGTGCAATGGGAACTTTAACCTTCAGCAGAAGCAAGAGCATCTACATCAAGGTCAAAGTTAACCAGCAGGTAGGAGAGGACCTTGACCCCAGGATGGTGTGCCCATAAACCTGGGACTACAGGAAGATTTGCCCACCAAAATGCATTTGGCTGCCTTCACAAGGGGAGAGACAACAACCTCGCAGCCTGAATGACCAGGCAGATAAGGCCACTTGCAGGCTACAGCATCAGAAGTCCCAAATAAGGTGTCAGAAATCAGTCGTGCCACTTCCCCTGTGAGACAGCACAAAGACCATAGCCATTGTTGCTTTGTTAGACAAGAGGGAGGAAAGGAGGATGGCTCCTCAGCCCTGCTGCTATCTCGCTTTTAATCATCTGAGACAGGAGAATGTGCCCTTATTTACTGCTGCCAGTGTGTGCAGACCAGGGGAGGTGCATACCCACTCAGAGGGGTTATTCAGTGCTCAGGGCCACTGTTCTCTGTCACAGCTCCAGAGGTGGAAAACCAAGGCTTCACAGATCCATACACACAGATACACTCAGGATTTCCCCTTGGGGCAAACAGGTTCTGATTGATCTAAAGGTGAATAACTGCAGGAGAGCCATAAAAACTTCCCCAAAGACAAATGGCAGCTGTGAACTCTGGTCTGATTCCCACACTGCAAGAGCACTGAGATATTTCCTCCAGCCACTGCAGCCGGAGGGTCTTACACAAGTGTCACATCAACCCATGAGTGAGACCATCACGAAGATAAATGGATGACCCTCTACTGTCACACTTTGGGGAGTACAGCATTTGTATGTACAGTTAATTCCTATGTTATCCACCTTGAAAATACTAGTTTATTCCAAGAGCCCACTAGGGAATGTGCCAAGGATCAAGACTGCATTAAATCAAGCAGGGGCCATGGAAACAAGGCATATTTGGCTCCAAGGCAAAGGAGGTTGTGCAAGTCTTTTGCCATGTTGCATATATAGTAATTTGCAGCTGAAAAAAAAATGCAGACCTATCATAATATCTAATTGTTTGAATCATTAGTTGGATTTTCTACCCTTTGTATAAAACAGTAATAAAATTCCAGTTGTACTGCAGAAGTTCCTTTGAAAATGAGCTCTTAAAACTTTCTGCATGCTGTTAGTTTTAACTACTGCCATAGATAATGTATATGTTTCAGTAACATTTACTTATGTTCTTCCAACCATTCAGGAAGTATCCTTAAATCACAATCTTCACAGGCTAATGTACCACCTGAATACTTCAGTCTGAAGTATCAGAAATGTAGGCACATATTTCGTTCTACATTTTAACTTTTTTCTATTAGCTGTAATTTTCTCTCTTCCAAGAAGCTATAATGTCCTAATGTGATTTTATTAATTGAGTTCCTTATGTCAAGACCTAATATCTCCCAAAAATTAGTTCTGCTAATTCATCTGGGAATTTCTTTCTTCCTACATCTCCATGCAATAGAAACTTCTTTGTAGATGACTGAAAATACCCAGCAATGCTTTTACAGAAGTGAATTCCAAAACTTTTAAAGAACATTCACATTTGTCACTATCAAAGAACTTGACACATCTTTATCCTGCTTAGCAGATGTATCAAACTGACATGCAACATGAAATCTTTCAGACTCAAGGTACTAATCCTAATGTCTGGAACAGCTAACCAACTTGTGGGAAATGTGCATTTCCTCACACCACTTTAAAATAAAACATTTTTTCAGGAAAAAATCAAGTAAAATCATGCATAGTTACAGACTAGTGTTCGAAACAGGTAAATCACTGCTGCAGATGTGTTTTTCAACCTCTGAGAAAACACAATGATTATGTTACGTGCACACTTTTTTCTCCCTATCTATACTAAGATTTCCATGTTTGTGCAATTAGAAAACATTGCTGTTTATCCTGAACCTAAGAAAGGTCAGAAGAAACACTTGGAATAATCTCTCAAAATTTTTTTTCCAAAGTCATGCCTACAAAGTACATTAGTTATGGAACTTTAAAATGTCCCAATTCTTTTTAAAGTGCTTTTAAAATAGAAGGTTAACAGTACATTCCAAGAAGGTTTATTTCTAAAGGCATTATATAGTGAGGCAGAAAAAGTGAACAAAACCTGCCTTTGCCTATTAATTAGAAAAATACACTGAAATGTGCTTTGGACTTCATTTCAAAGATTGTATGTGACATGCTCAAGGAAGAACGAATGCCTCCATCTCTTATTTACAGTGGTCATTAGCACTGTCTCTGGCTCTTTCCTGTTTGAACCATCTGTTCATTTACCCAGAAGAAAAAGGGGGTGGGATAAACGCAAGTGGAAAATGTGGGAAGTTGGCAGCATGCTGCATCACTGTTTGCCCATATGCTAACTCATTATATTAACATTCATATTTCAGGGCAAGAGCAATTAGCTCCGAGTTTCTTCTTCTTCCTTCCCAATGCTAAAGCTTCTCCTGTACACTGTGTTACTTTTGAAGGGATGGGAAGAAATCCCACAGAAGTAGGTAAACGGGGGAAGAGTGCCGTTTGTATCACGGCAACTTGTGATCTTGTGCTAGCGCTGAGCCGGCAGAGAGGGTTCATAAAGGGAAGGAAATTCCTCTTAATGAGGGATGTTTGGGAGTAAAGTGATACACTGAAATCCAACTCCCTCTCACTTGTCATGAAAGCATCCCCAATAAAGTAATGCGTAGGAGTATATTACCCAGTCTTAACCCACACAGTCACACACACACATGCCAAGAGGGATCCAGAGATGACAGGCAGAGACACGTTACAGTTTCAGAGTCACTCATCCTGGCCATCGTCGTTAGCACGGGATGTAGAGGATGTCCAACTTACCCCGGTAACTGTTTCCAGGCTTGTAAAATTCTGGATCGCCCTCCACCCTGAGGCTGAATTCATTGTACCCTTCCCTCCTGGTGCCTTGGGCTCGCAGGATCCGACTGCAATATCCCTCGGATTTCGCGGCTTTCTCCAAGGTTTCGTCGGAAAAACCCTTCGCCACCAAGGGGAAAGTCAGCGCCAGGAGCCGCAGGGCCAGCGGCTGCAGATGCGCTCCCATCCTCGGAGCAACTTTTTATCGCCGGGGCGGCGGTGCCCGGGAGCGGGGCAGGGTGGGAGCCGGGCCGGGAGGCGGCAGGACAGACAAGACAGGGCAGGAACAAGGCAGGGCAGGGCAGGGCAGGACAAGGCAGGGAGGGCAGCGCGGTCTCGGGCAGCCCCAGCCGGCAGCGGCCCCCGGCGTGAGCCTGCCAGGTCGGATCGGAGGGACCGGCTCGGCGGCTGCCGGGGAGAGGGAGGGGAAAAGCAGGGAGGGGGCAGAGAGGGAGGGGAGGGGAAAGGAGGGGAGGGAAGTCTGATCTTGCCCAGATCCCGAAGTGAAGTGCTGTTTTGTTTCAGAGCGTGTGATTAGCAGCTCGGTGGTGTTTACTTAGCCGAGGGAATTCACAGGGTTTGGTGGAAGAGCGGAGCAGGGGACGCTGCTGTCTCCCAGGCACCCAGAGCGGAGCTGCTGCCGCTCGGGCTGAGCCCGCAGACCTGAAATTAATCACCCGCATTCCTGCCAAAGTCTATAGTTACTGTAGGGATAACAAGGCTCAAAGAATTTCCCGACACTCCTCCACACCCCCATCTTTCTCCAAACCAGCAGACATGATAAACATTACCAACTAAATGAGCGCAGATGGACCAAGACAGCCGCTTGCTCGCTGCACGCCTGGCAAGCGAGGAGCATCGGCTGCAGCTTCTCGGGTACCACGGAGGAAAGATGGGGAGGTTGGATGCGCCAGAAACATGAGATTCATTTCTACATCAGCCTGCAGCTGTGCACACCCGAGATGCAGCCTATGTGAGTGCACTCACAACAGCTGTGAACACAGTTCACCTCAGTGAATGTGGGAGGTCTGCTCCAACACCCGGAAAAACCCAAGCAGATGCAAACAGGAGAAAGCAAGGAGGGAGCAGGGCTCATTATTTTGCTTTTACACAGGGCACACTGAGGCGCAATGACACTGAAAGGCTTATCTAAATCCACAAAAGAAGATTACACCAGTGGTAAAAAGAAAAAGTGAACCTAGACCTCTGTGGTCGCTAACCGCAGGGTTTTAATCCCAAAATGCTGATCTTCTCTCTCTCCTTCCCTCCACTGCTTTGTAAGTGGAGGAAAAAGTCAGAAAGGTCTTCAAGCAGGACCTGAATACTTTCAGGATGCCAGATGTACAAGAGGGCACAAACCCCTTTCTAACCACTTTCTCCAGGAGTGGACTGTAGCAGACTCATTAATACAATCACAGTTAACCACAACTTCCAAGAAAGTATGAGAAAGAGCAAGCAGCTTGAAATCCTGCTAGAACCTACTAAGGCATTTGCTAGTATCAGATTTGCAAATTTTTGGGTTCCAAACTTACCTTTGGAAGTTGATTGGCAACAACCTCATGTTGTGTGACAAATAGAGGTGTTTCTTTAAGGTGTCTGTGAGAATGTGAAACTTACTTCCCGAAAGGTTACTTGCCAAGAGCTTTGCTACTGTAAGATTATTTATATTTTGGTCTCTATGCTACTTGTTTGTAAAGAACACAGCCTCAAAATAAATATTCAGCAAAGATAGTGCTAGCATTTGGGTGAGATTTTTACCTTTTATTCCAAACAGGGAGCAGTCTCTACACATGCCTGTGAAGAGGTGGCAGCCAAGCTCTCAAAACCACTGAGTTGTAACATCCAATTCTTAAGCACGTGCCTGCTTGGGCACCTGCAACAGTGGCTGGGGTACCATCTACATTGCTTCTGTCAGAGCACTTGGAGAGCCAGGCTGACTGTAGAGACTTTTACTGATGAGGAAAGAGTTTGACTATGGGAGGAAAAGCAGCCTTTCCAGCACAAGTTGCTTTTTCTGTTCCTCTCATCCTGCTCAGTGAGGGAGAATGAGCAATCCTGACTTTACAGTGTAATATGCCAGGTCACCTGCCTCCACTCAGCCTGCTCCCTTCATTCTTCCCCTACCAGTACAAGGGCAAATCAAACCATCATCTTTAAGGCAACAATATTCAGACTGCTTTTGCTACTGAAGCTTTGAGTTGGCATAGCTATGCTGAATATTTTGTTGTATGATTCCAAAGACCCACGTTCAGTGGGTAATGAAGTGACTACAATTCAGTAATGTCTCATTTGACCATGATCATCTCATTCATTTTTTAAGAACAAGCTTTGCTTAATCCAGGTTCTTCAGCCAAATTTATCAGTGAAGAGGAGCAAACTCTGAAATGGATAAGACAACTGTAGCCATACTGGTACAAGATGCCTGGGAATTTGATCCATTCTCCACACTTGACTTCTCATTTCTTTTGCTGAGATTGATTGAAAAGCAATTACCTGACTAAAGCATTCACAAGAGGAACCACACAGGCTTCTGCACAAGCCACCTTTTGTTTTGAGCCAGAGTTTTGTGTTCAAACTCAACACTCCTCAAAGGAGACCATTTAGAGTCCTTTTCAGATTTTTGAGTGTTTATGTGTAACTAATTCATCAGCATCTATTGATTCTAAACTTTCAACAGATTCTATATATCTTACTTTTTCAGTTCCTTATTTGTCTGGCCTGTTACTTATAGTTTCTATTTTGTTCAAAAGCTGAAGTGCAGTAAAGTTTCCTTGAAAGGTGTAATGGAGTGTCTTGTTAAAAGTGAATGCTTCAACTTAGCAACTGATACAGATAAATTAACTTGCACTGCCTACAGCTGTGAAATGAGTAATTTGTCGTAGAGATGGTTTAGAATGTGGGGAATTTCATTAAGCATGGGCATCCTCAGGGTTTTCTATTTGTTCTACTAATTAGAGTGTGTTTGCCTGAAGCATCCAGCATGATGTATCAGTCAAAGATGCATGCAAACTGATGAATCCAACCATCCATGGCAAATTTAACAGAGGAAGCCTCGTAGCTTGGAGACTGCAGCGCTTCTTTCCTTTGTGTACTTTCTAGGATGAATAAAGTTGCTGTCCATGACTATTAGGCATAACAATCATTACCGGGATAATATTGCATCTGACAGAGTTGTAATGGTTGGAGGAAACTCTCCACCCTCCCCCTCAACCCCCCCTCCCCCCCAAAGTGGGCTTTTCTAACAAAAAAATCATTTCACAAGATCAGCAGTCTTTCTCACTTTTGGCTTCTCCAATAAGGAGCCTCTTTTAAGTGGCACTTCAGAAGACTGCACTAGCTACTGCAGAATATCCCTGCCCTGGGCTGGAAGATCTGATAGGTGGAATTTAAATTGTTTTCCTTCTGCTTCTATGATTTCAAATAGTTATTTGAAATCTTGGGAATTATCTACAAAGCAACAGTGTGCAAATGCAATGCTTGACTTGACAACACCTGATTTTAGGGACCTTAGCCCTTAATGTATACCAGTACCTCAGGTAACTTGCCTGGGCTGTAGGATTCACCTCTCTAAACCCAGGAGCTGGAAACTTAAGCTCAACTTTAACATCTTATATAAATAAATATAGTAATAATAAAAACAGGGGAATCCATCTCTTTTGCAAGATGACTTGCAAAAATGATACCTACTCTCTCACACAAGAACCAGTGACTGAAATATCCCTGTAGAATGTCAGATACATGGGTTTCACTTCCTTGCTTGGTTTGGATCTTCAGATCCTCATCTCTCACTTCTCAGGAAGCTGCTAATCATGAAAAATCTAAGTCTTCTGGAAAAACCTTCAGTCTCTTGTGGAAATTTGAGACTTCTAAAGTTAAGCTCAAATGAGAGAAAGGAAACTGAGGATGATGTATCAATTAAAATGTATTTTCCAGAGACTAAAAAGGTGCCTTTTCCTTCTCCTCAGACATTAACTGTATCGGGATCAAAAGCTATTCAGGGGTTCAGGCGATCACCTCACACTTGAAGTTTCTAGTAGGTGTATTCTGAATACCTCTAACAAATTAGAAGACACCTGTTGAGGCAAGTCCCCAAAAGATGTTTTCCTCATGAGCTAAATATTCAGTTGTTCCCAAGTGCCAAGACAGAAGATGCTGCTGTTGGGGCTAAGGAAGAGTGCATTGGATGACCGGCAAAACAACATTGCAACACAACCTACAATAAAACTTTTGGTGACTGGTAGGGTAAACAGGGAATTTGGGGATTGCACTTTAAAATATGCCTATCTCACTTTCAGATCCTTATGTGTTACTATAGATTTAGGTTTTAATCTAATATGCATCTCTCTCCCTCCCCACTGCCCCAGCAGGCACAGTCACTTTTTCTTTAACAAGACAGAAACTCACTCTATTGATTTAGATGGAATAATAGTCATGTTGCTATTAAAATTCCCCTCTATCTATAGCAAGAATGAGGCTTTTCTAATACAGATTGGTTCATGCTGTCTTTGAAGAGTGTTTAGAAAGGGATCTGGAGATATCTGCTGTCCTATTAGACAAAGGAAAGAGCTTGGGAGACACTTAAAATGATTTCTTACTGCTCTGTAGCACTGTTCTTGGCTTCTTTTCTCTTCAGAATCTAAGTAGTGACGAGTAATGACAGTAAATGTTTGCAGAGGTCTGTTTGCCATTTATACTACTGTCAGTCAATACAATGTATCTCCAATATTAAAGTTCCCAGTAGCTCGTTACATTTGCCTGTTCAGTCATGCATGTCTTCAGCATATTTTTACACTGACAATAAAAAGAGTTTTCATTTTCAGTACATTTTATTGAAATATTTGGTTCCTGGCATGATGAGAATAGCATCATACATATTACTAGAGAAACACTGCAATGCTGAGAGAAACAGAGGGAGAAAGACCAGCTCTGTTAATGCTCCTCTTTGGCTTAACTGGGGCAAAAACTGAATGAAGCTGGAAAACCAGCACAGAGGCTGCAAAAGATCTGGAAAAGTCTCACCAGCACCCCAGATAACACAGGCAGAATGGGATTTAAACTAAGGCTCCTCTTGAATGGATTTTTCAAGATCAAATGTTGACAGAAACTCATCTTCCACACACAGTCTGTTTTGGGGAGGAGGTTTGCTAAGGAAAGACTCAGGGTTTTTGGAATATTTAAACTCAGGATTCCTTCTAGCATAGGAAAGTAAATATGTTCTTAAAAATCTCTCCCTTTATCCCACACAACTACTCGAGAGATATCTTGGGAACCCCTGAAAACTCCCAAGAGTAGAATAAACAGAACCAGTTTTAAAGGTTTTAAAACCTTAATACTAACCCAAAATTCGATACCTTGGTAATTTATTCAGTCATCTCTCACTGATTTTACATGCTTGCTGACACTCCTGCATCAGCCTTGACCTCAGTGCTTCTAATTTGACCATATCTGGCTAAAATCCTAATGAACAATAACCAAACTGAATTCAGCTTTTTGTCATCTTTGCTATTTAGAGTCAGCTATTCAGTGTTTTCTTTAAGTCCCTGAATTACTCAACACCTGTAGATTGGCTATTGCTTTCATTTGCTCACCCTGTATTTTTATTTCTCTAAGACATGGGATATGTGATAAAGTTCCTGGGGTTTTTTTCAGTGGATGAACTCTTAAAGTTGTAAGGAGATTTGCAAGATTGGCCAGGATAAAAAACTCAGGGTAAATATTAATATAAATGAAATTCTGCATACTGAAGAACATCATTATTTACTGATTCTTGGGCTAGATGTTTTTCCAGGAAGAACAGAAAAGGCAACTTACACTGTCTAAGAAAATGAATGGTTTATATCTAGACAACTAATTCTTAAAAAAACATTCATCAAGTTCTATGTATGCTTATTACTTATTCAATCAATCCATCCTCCTTTTCAAAAAGCATTTTTATAGTGATAAAATGAGTAATTAAAGCTTCAGTCAACTCTGATAAGAATAGGACTTAATTAGATTACAAATATGGAAAGAAAATATGCGGTAACACATCCCACCAACACAAAAGCAAGAATCACATCATCTTCAGGGACAAAAAAAAAAATAAATCCAACAAAAAAACAAACCACTCCAGAAACTAAAAGAGGACAACAGAAACTCAAAGCCAAACAGATAAGCAAAGGATGAAAAATTCTTCGGGATTTCTGGCACTGACCATGGAATCAAGACAGAAGAAAACTAGAATAAATCACAACTAAAAGATGATGCTGACACATTTGCAAACTGGGACTATACTTCAAGCACATTGATATTTGCAGAACAGAATTGTAACCCAAAGCAAGCTCTTTACAACAAACTCCTGCTACCTGTTATGAATTTATTTTGCCCATGTTCTCCTGCTGGATTCAGCAGCCATTCCTTTTAAAGAAAATATTTACTGTAACATGTTAGACCATGGCATTTTCTTTCATCAGAGATGGCAGGTTTATTTGAACTTCAGGCTGCCAACTGCAGCAGTTCCATGGTTTATGGGCTGTTGACACTTCCCTTACAAGACCCATTGTCGCTGGGAATCTAAATGAGCTACTTATACCTTCATCCCAATGCAAATTAAACATTTGGAAGCACAATGAATTCTAAGGGGGAAGTGTTCATCTGACACAACACAATATTGATGAGAGAGCCTGGCCGAGCTGAGAGTGCAGGACAAGAGACTTGATTTCAAAATTCATTCTGCCACTGAGCTCACCATGTCTCTCTGTAGCTCAGTTCCCTGTCAGACAGGGTAGCAGAACATCTTTGTAAAGCATGGAGATCTACAGGTAAAAACATAACCTAAGAAGAGCCAGTACCTACATATTATTACTGCATGCAGTGGTTAAAGCTCTACAAGTATTAGAAAGCAGTTTCGAAGCAGTTTTTGAGCAACAAAAGGTTTTTTGGAAAGTTTTCCTTCAGTTTATCTGTGCAATCCACAGCTACGTGACATACTGCTAGATATTCATGTGGGTCACTGGGAGCTCAGATGAAGAACAGATAGTCACTACCCACTGAATCCCTGCAGAGAGATTCTGCAGTTGGGGATATCAGAAAAAAACAAACCACAATAATTGTCCAAGAAAGTTTCTTAAACCTCAGATTTCCAGTTCAAATATTAAAAGAGCTTGGGGAAATCTTCCAAATATTTACAAACTCACATCTTTTTCATATCAAAGGAAGTTTTGTGTCTGTAATTTAAAAAGGAATCCAAACTCTCTGACAGCTAACGGGGAAAAAATACATATATGAAGAACTTTCAAGTATGTATATTCCTACACATGGGAAAGAAACCTCACACATTAGAAGTTAATATTTCTTGCTTGGTAAACAGATGGAAGATCAAACAGGTAGAGGTACTATGCTAACAATGTGCCTCATTGTGAGTTCTGTGGACATGTCATCTTATTTTGTTATCAGCATACAAGGTTGAAATTGCAAGCTGGTAATGGAAAACAGGGTTTGTGGGAGGAGGAAATATCTTTTCCCCAACCAGCTGGTATAGCTGAAAAAAAATCTACAAGCTTTCAAACACACCAGCCCTCCTGCAGGTCTGAAAAAGAGCTATTTCACAAAGCTAAATGAACCTTCTCAACAATTTCTCAGAGTTTGCTGAACTTTCATTACACTATCTGTGAGGAGAAAGGTAATTGGTACCTATGAATTAAACAGAATGCTAAAGGGGAGGAAGGAGGAAGGTGTCAGAAAGAGAGGAGGAGGGTGATAAGTAGGTGAAAGAGTTATTTCATAGCCTGCAGAACAAACAGAAGTGAGGGTGGGAGAGGAATCCTAGAGCGTGCCATGAACCAACGCCTCCACCAAGCTCCTGGGATTTGATGTCCCATATTGTGCTGCAGTTTAGCCTATAAGCTCAAATTTGGAAAGTGTTTTGCAAGTTTACCTTGATGATCAGGACAGAGAGAGAGAGAGACAGGGACACGTTTTTTTTAGCGAGGGGAAGTGTTTGGAAATGGCAGCTGGGATTCTCGTGCTTTAGAGATCTCCCAGAAAAGGTTCACCTGGTGTTCTGGGAGAGGATGACACAATCCATTGGTAACCACAAGCACAATGACACAATCCATTAGTAACCACAAGCACAATGATGACCGGCAAATTGCCAGCAAATCATTTTTTTTTTTTTAATTAGTATCACTCTCCCAGGTCACATTTTTGCCTGAGCAGACAATGAAGTCTGACAGGTTCCAGACTTCAGTTCTGTAAGCTGACAGACATTCACTTAGAATGTTTCTAGATGAATCAGAAGAATTATGAGGAGATATTCTGGACACCAAAAGATGTATGCTACTCTAACCCCACCATTAAAAAAGCCTAGAATCCAATACATCTATGTAACATATCTTTTGTTTTCCCCCTTTTAAAATTAAATCACAGGAGTAGCAAAGGAGCATGGATTTCTTGAATTAACAAGTGTCCTGCCTTCTCCTGCCCAAAACAAAGCATCATGTAATACAATATTTGATTAATTCCATTAAGTCATCATTTGCACTGCCAAATATGAAAATCAAGTGCAAATCACTAGCATCCAAAATTACGTTTTATAACAATACCTTTTCTTTTCTATGTACACAACAAAAAGTTTCTGCTGTTAGTAAAATATACTGCTCTTTTAAACCTACATTATTCAATATTACTAAAAGTTACTTGTAATATTGACTGCAAGTTAACAAAGGCCTTTAGATTATGTGTTGTATTTCCACAGACATGCAGGGTAAAGAACCAAAATTCTCAAGACAACCATAAAAGGAAGCAATACTAGTGGTTTTTAGCTGATTAAATCATCTCTTCTGAAATATATATCCCAATCCTAGCTGTATCAAGGTTCAGAAAAAGTAAATATATCAAGTTTGCAGAACTTAGATAAATATGGTAAGTATTTACAACCATTAATTCTTAGTCAACTGATGGAGTAACATATTAGTCACTCATGCGCTAACACAACAATGTAGAAAAGAAATCTGATTTATGAATAGATAGATATCAATCATAATATAAAAAAATGACATTGCAGATAACACTCTTGCTTTTGGATTTGATTCTTTGGGGACAAACATTGCAAAGCTCACTATTTTTTCAAATTATATTGCTTGCACAGCGTAGCTGAGAAAGTTAAACTGTCTTTCACCCTCCTAACATGAATATGTTTCTTTCAGTCAGAATATCTGTATGTATCATGTAAGCATCTACAAAAGATATGTATCCCAGTATTTTAGTGTGACAGGAAGACAATATTGTACAGGGAATTTTTGTGTTTTTAATGGGGTTGTCACTATCAGTTAGAGGTACTAGTATATAATAGAAATGTAAATATTAACTTGTCAGTGTCTCTAATGTTTCCTCTTTTCCTTTAAGAAAGTGATATCTATACATATATACACACATAGTTAATTGACCCTGTTATGCTACTGTGGAAATTATGTTCAAAATTAATTGTTCTTTTGTGTAGACAGTCTTAGGAATATCTTTCATAGAAATACTATTGTGGCACTATAAAATACCACTACAAAATTCAAGCCAAATTATACCTTTTTTTTTTTCCCCTCTGATTCTTAATCATGACTCTAATAGGTCGGTAATTCCTTGTAATCATCAGGAAATCAGTAATAGAGGTGCATGTCTACAACAGTCCAGAATCAATGTAAGTCTTATTTGTCCACAGTAGGACTTCTGGGAAGCTTAGATTTCCACTGTCACAATTGCTTTCCTCGACACCTTGCCTGGCTGGGCTTTCTAAAGCCTCCTGTATAGGGACTCCATTGACTCCCACAACAGGCCCAGATATTGCACCAGTCTTGTTAAGGCTAAACAGATCCTCACAAAGACCATGGGCTCTGCACCCAGACCTGAGCACAGCTAAAGTCTGGAAGTGAGGTATTCACTCTCCCGTTGCCTTTAGGATCTGACCTAGCGGGTACTACTCACACATGTTGTGTTCTCAGTGTTCCCAAATGCAACTGGGATCAGTGCTGCCTTTCAAGACATTTTTAGAGCACTGGAAAAGTTTGAAATTGTATAAATAAAGATCAAAAACGTAAGAAAGCAGCAAAAAAATGGCTCTGATGAAGATGCATGTGATAAAGAACACATGTGAGATCAAGTAGAAAGACTTGGAGGAAGAATTCTAGAGAGGACGGTTCTATGTTCTGCAAGAAAGAATGGCAGAATGTGCTATACAGGCCTAGTTATCTCAAAAGACTAATAGTATACAAAGGAATTTTGTGATGATTTTCATAAATCCAAAACAGAAAAAGTACACAAGGTGAAGCCTTGATGACTGCAATGCGCAGGTTGGAAAAAGCACAGGAACACGGAGGTATCTGGAGACAGCAGTGCACCCTTGGAAAAGTTCACATCCCCACAAGAAAAATCAAAACATGACTGATTAAGCTTTTAAATTGGCTATGCACTCAGGAACTTCAGGAACACTTGAGGAAATCAGTCTTCATGTCTTTGACAAAAAATAATTAACGCCGCAGACTGTGAATAATGCAAAGTCATAAACTTGATGAGCTGTGCTGGGAGAGGGACATATAGCTAGTGAGAATTACTTGATCATTAAGTTCAGTCCAATCTAATTTCAGGTGAAAAGGCAATAAACACTTTTGGTCCCAAACAGCTCAAAAACTCTATTACATCACTCAGACAAACATCAGAAGACAAAAAAACATTTCCCCAATATTTTGAGAGAAACTTTAAGTCTAGAGCTCCCTGCAGTTCCTGTCAATTTACTAGGAGTATATTTCTTTCTCATCAGTTTAATTTGTAACACAGAGACAAGTGTAATAAACTTGAGAATGTTTAATTTAAGACAAACATACAATTTGAAATCATAGGACAAACAAGCAAGGTACACGGAGTACAAAGGAACAGAAGTGAGTTTGTTTTTACTGACCTATTGCAGTCAGGTAACAGGTGATTTATTAAAGCAACTATTTAATAATAAAACATTGCAAAGCACAGAAAAGAGGCCTGAATGGATCTTTTAAATATACCAAAGCAGGATCATAATTTTCCAAACTAGTCCTGACCAATTTATATTCTTATACGCAGGAAAGTGTTGTTATTTTGGAAATAGTTAAACTTCTGTCTTGTGTTAGTGCAGTATTTTTAAGATTTCCAGTATAGAACAGACTTCCCTCTACTAAAAAACATATTCACCTGGATGTTTTAAGCAGGACTGCAGTAAGACTAAAAATTACAGAGGTTCAATTTATTCATTTTGTTATTTTAGTCAGAACAAACTTAATGCAGATGGGCCTAAAGCTGCTATTGTAGAGACTGCTCTTTGAAGTCTTTATAATTGTTTGAAATCTGATCTGAACTTATCAGTAAACGTGTACTAAAATAAACTTCATAAAATAACACACGCTCAAATTATTTAAATTAAGACCTTGAAAATCCTGAAATGACTTAAAGACTCAACAAACCATGATATTATTCTAGGGGGTAAATAAATATGGCTTTATTACTAAGATGTATGAAAAAAAGTAATTTCCACACTGAAGAGTTTAATTAGTTGTCTTTTAATAGTACACAGAGGTACATAAACACAAATCTTCCTATTTTTGTGTCCACTTATTAGATCCACTGTTAAGAACTCATAATTCTCCTCTGCTTCTAAGATACATCGTGAATGGAGACAGTCCATTATAGAAGCTATAAAGCGAATTTTTTAGTATTTTTTAAGTCTTTATGTTCTTTCACTTAGTGAAATACAGCGTGTTACTACTCACTTAGTTCCACAGTGGACCCCATTTATGAAAAATTAGTCATAATACAACTATTGACAAATGTGCTATTTATGACCGAGATTTAACCACTGGAACAATCCTATGAAACTTTATAGCAAAGAATGCACTACACAGGCCATAAAACTTTCAACAGTGTTAAGGTGTATAATGACATGGACAGAAGTACCTCTGTTAGTTTGTCACTAACTAAATCCCAACTTGCTCAGTGTTGCATTATTACCTTCTCCTGTTTGATAAGGAAAAAATCATACAGTCTATTTAAGAATATGAACTCTCGACAGACAGGCAAGACCTTTTGAAAACCATAAAGCATTTGAAAAAGAAAATATATTTTAGCTTGTCCTCAGAAATTATTTGAAAATTGAAACTGTCTAAAAACACAACAAGTTATTTTTGTCAATGTGTGCACAAAGGTAACGGCATGGAAGGTGATTTAAACCTGCAGCTATGGAAACAGCATATTTTTTAAAGAGGCCTGAGCTCATTGAAATGGAGAGAAAAAATAATCCTTTAATGAAATAAGCTATCTTCTTGAAGTTTTGTTGGTTTTGTTTTTGGGTTTTTTTTTTATTACTTGGACATTTCATCTAAGGAAGAGTCACCATATATGGAGTTTATCCATAAGAAATCACTAACGCCTCTGAAGCAAAAATTAACCTACATCTTGCAAAATGCTGTCCTATGGGAGAGACTTTTGGGAGTCAAAATGCTCTCTGACTTAGCTCTCTAGACACTCACTTTCACTTCCCTAAAATTCCAAAACCACACATACTGTGCAAATTCAATACCACAATTTGAGGGTCTTAATATATAGTGGGAAGTGAAAAAAATGATGAAAGGACCCTGTGATTTTTTTGATTGGGCCTGTTTTACCCTAATTGAAAGTACAATGACATTCCTGCATCTTATGTATCCTTCCACTGTAACAGGGAAGATTATCTCTAAAAAGCAGAAATATCTCGTGCACAGGAAAAATCTGAATAATCTTTGCTAAGAGATTACATTTTTGAAAAATGATTGTGGGACACTTAGAAAAATCCTTGTTCATGCGACCTAGGTATGTTGTATCATGGGGAACAGCTGGAGACAAAATAGGTCAGTCATAAATGCTTTTCTGCGAGAAAATTAGACCTAAAATTACGGCCTGGAGTGGCAATTTCTTAGAATATTCCTTTGCTGTACTGATTGCAAGAATTTACAGTCACATACAGGTCCTTACAATTTAGTTAATTTATGCAACAAGCTAGGGTTCATAGGAAACACTTAGAAAATAGGCTGTTGAATTACAAGTATTGAAACATATTGAAGACAAATACATGTAGATTTATCCAAAATCAGAGAAAAATCAGCACTTTATGATCTCTGGAGGAATAGACAATCAAAAATAAGTAACTGTAAACCAAGAGGAAATAACTCTCACCTGTGTATCTGGAGTTTGTGGCCATAAGTGAACTAGGGTTGAAAAATACCTTAAAAATTATATTTTCAAAGAGTTACAGCTTTTTGGAGCTCAATTATAAATGATACTTCAAGAGGACAGTCTTTGACAGACTGTCCACAATAGCATGGTCATGAAAGGTATCAGGATAAGACTTGAGTACCTAATATTGCAAAAACATCATTAGAATCTCCTGAAAGAATTAAGAACCTAGCTGTGTTGTATTTTTTTTTCTAAACGAATTTTTCAGTGTTTTCTTTGTGCAATCTGATACAGATGTTAAATTATCCACTCTTACACCCACAAAGTTTTAACTCTTTTGTGAAAATATACAACAGTATTTTACATTCCTTTTGTAAAGGCATGAGCATTTACTACAGCAAGTGCAGGACATCACAGTAGCTGGTCATTAATGCCTAAGTGCTCATTTAATTACCAACAAATCAGTAAACTTAGCATTTAGAAATAATTTGTTTTGTCATTTCACTTTTTCTCCCTAAAGACAGAAATAAAAGTCACACTATAATTTTACCAGAAATAACATGCTAATTAAGAAAGGGCAATACTACTGCAGTTGCACATTAAACATTTAAAAAATCAGAAGCCTCAGAAAACACTGTAGAAAAAAAACTAGAAACCCTTAGGAGTTGAACAAGTACATTCCCCAAGCAGCAACTTATTACTATGTGATTCTCAAAGTCTCATGTGAAGCTGGTAAATACAGAGGTCAAGAACTTATGAAAAATATTTATAACTGATCTAAAATGTTTGCCAAAGCCAAATAAAATGAAGTGTAGCCTGAACAAAAGAATCGCCAATGACAAGGCAAGCAAAACAAACAAGTAGAGGATCTCTGAATATTTAGGTACAGGACTCATTTGCAGTATCTGTGTGTTTCTGATAGTCTTTTGGGTCAGTCAGATACAAAATAAAGGAAGGCATTGCCATAAACAAAACCCAGCCTGCTCAAAAAAGATACAAAAGGAATACAAGATCCAGCTCCAGGGATCAGAGGTGTGGAGATAAAAGTCTCTCAGAAAAGAGTAAACCTTTATGTCAAAGTTACTTTGAGATAATTCTTAGGTCATTGAGGTCTCAAAGCTGCTACACCCCTCAGAGAATGAATTTAAAACATACAATAATCTGTAAATATGGAGAGAGTGTGCCTTCAGGAATGCCAGATTTCTGGTTGGAATATGTCGCACTCTGGGACGTGGAGTAACCAGAGGTGATTCTAAGATTATGGCCAAATCGTCTTCTATGGATATGAGGCATCTCATTCCATTCTTGTAACTTAAATACTGACTTTAAGGTTTTTTCATAAGTCTTTTCCTTGACCAGGAGGCTTATCTGGCCGTGAAAGCAAGATAGACCACCCAGACCTTGGTTTAACTCTTCTCCACAAAGGCAGTGAATCCACCACAACCAAAAAACAGTTCGGAACATTTTAAGGAATTGTATTTAGGAGCCTGAGTTTGCAGAGGAGTAAAAGCTAAGGAATGATCTATGAAAGCAGATACACACTAGACACACAACACCACAATTCCCCTTTAGAGGCCACACACTCTGTTGCACCCTGAGCATTTCCTGGTTTTTGGTTATTCCTTACTTTTTGGAAGAAGACTTAAAAATTTATCTTGCAAAAGGATAAGCATCTAAATTTGCAAATTTGAAATTAAGTCATCTTCAGATATAAGTCCTGTGAATAAAAATAAGCCCAGTAGAAATTCTATCTTTTTAAAAGATTCTGATGTTTCAGCTATTTCAGAATTGCATATCTTTGAGCTACAAAAAGATATGCTACTAACTGTTCCCAAAGCTAAAATAATTTCTTTCAGAAAAGATGAAAATTAAAGGTCAGAAAATTACTATGACTCAGTATAGACGGTGAAGTAACAAACAAATCTCTGAATCATCACTCCTTGTATATTATCAGTTTTCTTCTAATTTTTATGTAACCGATTGCAAAAAACCACTGACAATAGTAGAAATGTAAAAAAAAAAAAAAAAAAAATTTGTAGTCTGTGTTAAAGAAACCTCAGTCAGTCCTGACCTAATTAAGGATATTTTTCAAGAAAACTCCCTTATAATGAAAATATAAGCCTTCCCCTGAAATGCTGCCAGAGAAGCCTTCCTCTGGGATTTCAACTGTCTGCAGCAGAAGAGTATTAGACCAACTGGTGCCCCAAGTGGTTTTCCACTAATGAATTTTTTTTCTTTGTTTTAATTCTTGTTTAGATGTTTAGATTTCTTTAGGTCTTTGTCATTGTCCCTCCCACAAAATATATGCTCTGCCAAATGTGGAGGAAGCTGTATTTTGCATTGTAACGGCAGGCAAATGCTACATTACATAAATTAGTAGAAATCTTAAAATGATTACTCTTGTTGCAAAGAGAAGTTGAAGTGCACGCTGAATGTTCAATTTATACTAAATGTGGAAAACAACATTGCATGTTGTGGAAACAGTAAGTCAACAGAGTTTTGGAAAGGATTAGATATTTTTGTTCCAGAAGTTATGTGCAAGAAACTTATAAAATGATTTATACTACCAAACTACAGAATAAATTTTTATACATAGTCATGCTAAGAAGGATTTTCTCAGCATTTTATGTCTCCTTTGTGCCTAGCTTATGTAATTGGAGAACACTTGGGCTCAGAGCTGTCCATTGCTTCAGCCAAAGGCAACTCCTTTCTGGTTTGCAAAAATCATATGTCTCTGCTTGTCTTTGTGACAGATTGAAACACAGCTAAACATACAGATAGACACCCAGAAACAAAACAGCAAGTTAACTGTCCCACTGCCCAGCACTGCACACAGTTGAACACAGGAGCTTGCAGGGTATGGAAAGTACTGCAAGGCATTAGTCAAAGCTGACAGAGTTATGATGACCATGGCACTTAAAGAGAAAGTTATCAAGGCAGACTTTTTTAAATGGTCTGACAAGTTCTTCAGCAGTCAGCGGTGTCTGATTAACCAGAGATAGGTGAACTAGACGCAAACATCTCTAGTCCAATGGGAAATATTGTCATTAGATTAAGAGGTGTCTTCCCTATTCTTTAAAAAAAAAGTCTACCTTCTCTATCATCAGCCTTTTAAAAAAAATATCCAATTATATCCTTTGGTAAGTGTGTATTAGACGATTAGATTACACCTAAATAGAAATGCACATGCATCTATGAGACAATCTAATTTCACAATTGCAGGTTTTTAGATGATTCTGTCTCACATTCTAAATAGAAGACCAATGCATACTAACTGAAGGCATCCTTCTCTTGTAACGTGTAGCTTCGTACATTATTTATGGGCTCTGTCACTATACAAAAACGGTGCTAAATCCACAAGGGAACTCTGGTGCCAAAATTACACAGAATCTTAAAATCTTCAGTCTATACCACCCACCCATTAGATGCTAAAAGATGTCTAGTTATGAGAAACAACACAGAATAATAAACAACCTCAATATAACAAGAGATTCCTAAAACAGTACAGTTCCAGAAGGAACAAATGCAGGAAAGTTCCTAATCAAAAAGGCTGGCACTTGTCTCTCTTTCAAGCCACTCAGAACACATATGCCCCATGCTTTGCACAATATCTCAGTTTTTGTTTTTGTTTAATGTTGTCAAGTGCATATGGCAGCAGCCTCCTAACTGGATGGTGCATAAATAGGAACTTAAAACAATTAAAGCAGACCAATCTGGGGAGGAGGAATTACAAACAGCATCACTCGATACTAACACTGCATGGTATTTTAGATTTTTTATTTTTATTTTATTTGGTTCATTAGGTTTTTTAACTGCTATGTACCTTTACTACACATCAGTTTTACAAAAGACCATGAACATGGTTAAAATCTGCCTCCAACAAGTTTTTTGCCTATACTACAAATTGGTTTTAAAATGGAAGAAAATATTCTCATTTGTGAATAAGGATGTGCTCCACACAAACCCTTATGCAATATATGCTCGTTTTGCTTTGTGTCCCTTTCACTTTCTGAGAAATCCTCCAACACTGTATTTCCAGGCAAAGTTGGGACATCCTGGAAGTAATGATGTTTAGAGCAATGATGATGCTGATTTCCCTCAGGCTTCACTGAGCTTTGGACCCTCAGTGACAGAGGTCAATTAGTCACTCTAGAAAAGGTAACCATTGCACACATAACAACCCTCCAAGAAAAAGCAGGTTTCATAGAACATAATTTAGAAAATGTGTTTCAGTTCCTGAATTCACCTGATATCAGAGAGTCTCCTAGAAAGATACCACAAGCTTAAGTCCATGACCTGTTTGGGCAAAATCAAATTGTAGTTCCACAGCTTAAAGGAGTACTGGGGTAAGCCAGGCTATGGGCTATTTTGGTGGGATTTTATTTCACTCTCTTGGAGCTCTCTTGTGCTTAGCATGAGAACAGAAGATTTGTTGAAGGCAGTACCTTAATTTCAAGGCACCAGAATTAACTTTCGATCTAATCTTCAGTCTTTCCAGCTGCAGGTGTTCAATATTACCTAATTTATTAATTTTGCCAAGTGACAGCCCATACTGCCTGTATAATTACTTAGGCTATAGAAAGGCATTTTAAGACCCTACCCTGAACACAATATTAGTCTCTTCCAATACATCAACTTAAGCATGGACAAGTCATTTGGACTCTTTTGTGTTTCAGTTCTTGCAACAGTAGGATGAGATATATGAGCTAGCTTATATAGTTTAGAAATAGTTAAGGACAATCTTATTACATATTTGTCTAAGAAGACAGTATTTCCACAAAAGACTGGAGGTATAATTTCAAATAAATGAGGCGTTATAACAGTAATAATTCTCATTTTTTTGCACTTCTATTGTCACTTTTACTTGCATTTATTCTAGATGTCAGACTTTGTAGGTTTATGATGTTTTAAGAACAACATAATTTATGTTTTCCTGATCATCAAATATACTTTGACAATCATAACTCACTTCAACAATGAGTGTTAACGATATGCACGAACATTTAAAAACAAAAGACAAAAATACTCAATTGACAGATTGTCACCATGGTGTTTTTATTTTGGTCTGATTCTGTTTATCATGAAAGGGAGAACTAGGATTCCCCTTACATTGATTCATCCATCACAGAAATCTGTTCAGAGAAATGTTATTCACAGCACGGTGTTTCAGGTATCTGTGCTCAGAGGGAGATGGCAGAGAGAGCATTACTTGGCTCATTCCGATTCTGAATATAAAACATATTAGGGAGGCAGAAAACATTATGGAAGGATGCCAAGAGAGAGAGTAAGATAAAATAAAGAGCAATTCTCTAGCTCGTCTGACCCTGCAGTCTGTAAAATTAAGCATAGCCCTTGTGTGAATATGCTTTTAAATAATCCTATTTTTTTGTTCAGGACCACAACACCTCCAAGAGTAACTCCTTGCACAGCACATTATAGCACTTGCAATTTCAGTCATAGGTAGGCAATGCAGAAATAATCAGGAAAAAGCAACAGTTATTCAATTTTCAGAATACAGATGAGTCTCTAGACAAGTTCATTCCAGCTTCAAAAACCCCTCTTACTCTTCCTGGAGTTGATGAAAGTAATGTGAGAGGCACTAAGGAGATCAGTTTTTTCTTTTAAACCATACTGCATGTTCTCCCCCCAAAACTGCCTTAATGCAAGAGACACTCGGTGGAACTCATAAATGCATAGAGCTCTGCAGTGTTTATCCCAAATTTTTATGTGCTTTGATTGACGAGGAAAGAAATGGCAATGTCTGTTCTGTGTCAGATATTCAAATCTAGAATTTCACAGCAATTTTTAGAAATGAAATTAATGATTAAAAGAAACTACTCTGACAAAGCACAACAGTGTAAAAATCTAACTGGATAATGGTATAATAAGGTATCTGAGTTCAAGTAAAACCCAGACCAATAAATTAGCACATGCTGTAACGTTGAGTAATGATAGGCTGCATTGATTTCCAGTTTTTGCTCGTAGTAGATATTGTCCCTGCTTTACACATGGGTACATTTAAATAGAAAATGAGATCATGGACCCAAGGACTCAACATATCAAGCAAGTACCACAAAAAAACACTTTAAAAGTAGAACATGGGCAGACTCACGAAAGTACCTTGTGTATTTGAAATAAAGTTAACAGTGTTATATATATAGTCACCTATGCTGTAAAGGTCACCTGAATTATTTTACCTATAAAATACACTAAAGCAACATTTTATTAGTTCATCTCACTAAGTTATAATCTCTCAATACACCATTTACCTTTTTTTATGTTTTTACTGTCATGCATTGGCCTGAAGTATTTAGATGTAAATGGCACCTGACTCGGTTCCAAGAGTTGTCATTGTCCACAGTTTTTGACATAATGGATTAGGATTCTTTCACTGATCATGTGAAAAGTGGAGCTCAGTTCACAGAGTCAGCAACCACAAAACTTAAGTTGGAGAAATGAGATCCTGCATTATTACTGGGAAAAGACTAAATTCTGTGGGGTTTTTTATAGATAAATCTCATGCTAGACTGAGCCATAGAACTTGACCAACTCTCAGGAAAGGAATGAAGGTAAAAACACATATATTTTAATTCTATGTTAAATTATATATTTGGCTCATGTACCTCTACAAGTTTTTACTCACTGAACTGTTAATAGCATATTCACAGTAAACAACCTTCACTGCTGTAGTGCCATAGTATCTACTAATGATTAATGTTGTTATATGAGTAATGTAATTTCTTATGGATTGCAAATTATAATTTGCGTAACCTGATAATCACTTCTAGTTATTGGGAATTTATATTCTACAGTCCATCAACCAGAAAATGGCAGATTGAGTGGTCTAGCTCAATCTAAACAAAAGTAGTCAACTCTTCCTAAGTCTACAACATTTCCCATGCAAGTCTCTATAAAGTCTATAAGTGCCAGGCACTTAAATAAATCCTAGTAAATCCTGGTCAATCCCTGATTGACTACTTCAATGTTACGTCACTTTTTGAGAAAATTCGTAGACACATTATTTTTGGGGAGTTATTACTGAAGTAATTCAATACTTAATGTCCTCAATCATATTATTTATAATTTGATTGTCAAAGTAAACCTGAAATAACCAAGGATAAATACTCCTCTAATTGCATTTAACTTGTAACTGTTCTTCTTTTGATCAGGAAACAAGGAAGCACCTAAACTCCTACAGTGGTTTTATGATTCAGTGTTCAGCACAAATTGCCTGCTGGCTTAGAAGTTAACTCTTCTGATTTTCCCAGTTCCTAGTAAGTGCATTTATTTAGGAGGCGATTAAGTAATTTTTCCTTAATTGTTATATCAAAACAGTAAAACACAAGAACTAAGCAGCAGCTTATTTACATACCAAAAGCTGGAGGCTGGTCTGTTGAAAAGTGTGTTAAATCTCCCAAAGGTTTCAACAAAGCCCAGGCTGCAGCCTGAGAAACGTCTGAATCTATTTAGCACTTTAAGAGGAAAGCGAAAGGAGCAAAGAAACCGAGGAAACTGTTTGGATTTCAACTTCCAGTATTTGAGTTTGCAAATAACGTATTCTAGAGACCGAGTATATCTCTAGATCACAAATGTTCCTAAAGCATTCAAATGCTGGGCTGTGTTTAGATTCCCAAGATTAAAAGCCAAGCTGAAATTTAAACGTGCAAATATTGAACACAATCAAAGAATTTCCACTTAGTTGAAAATTCAATCCCCTGAAGAAATATTACAGCTTTGGGGATATATGCTAATTCTAATTGCATTTATAAATCAACCAAACAAAACCCAAACTCTGAAATAGCTTCTAATGAAAAACATGACTCAGACTGAACGAAAGTTTCAACAACTAGACCCCAATAAATACAGAGGCCTAACACAAGGAAATCTCAGCTGATAACCTGTGCAGTGGAATATAGCTGGAAGTCTTCTGCATTTTTAGGTGAATGTCAGAGAAGGCATTTTAAGAACAGCTAGTGATAGCACCTGCAGTTTTTAAGAGGTTTATGAAGCACCAAAACAGTTCTATATAACCCTGTCTGAGGGTAGGAAGAAGATCATCATTGAGGCTTCTTCAGGAATAATTAAAGCTTCTCCAGGGAGTGCTGAAAATCCAGGAATTCTGATCCAGACTTTTACAACAAGGATAAATGTCATACTTCCTTAAGACTGACTTAAAAGAATTGTCATTATCCCAGTTCCTCAATACACAGAAAAATATTATTGAAGCATGGAAACAACACCACGTAGGCAAGAATCAGCAAGTCACACACACACATTTCTGATGGAATATTTGCATATTTCTATTTCAATCACAGCACAAAGATATTTAGGCATATCACAGATAACCTGGTACCACTTTTTTCCTCAGCCCCTAGCCATATCCACCATTACTTGACTTGACTTCATCTGCTTTCAGACTTCATTTTTAATATTTTTTCTTTTTTCAAATTTAGAATGGGCCAAAAAAAGTGAAATGCAACCTCTCTAGAGACTCCCCAGGTTAATCACTTAGGACCTGACAGAACACAAAAAGGATTCTCAGCTTCTAAGATGCTACATTATACTGTAAAGGAGGGAAACATCTACCAGCCTCAAATCAGTTGACAGAGATGAAGCCCACTAATGCTTGAGGGACTCATTACTTTCAAAGCAACTCTTTATTTCAGCCTAGAGAATTATGTGCCAGAACCTGACAGTCTCCAGGGGCTCCAACTTTCTGTTTAACAGTTATCTATTACACAAAAATGAAAGGAATCTGCTGTACTTGAAAATATTTTAGTGATGTAACAAGCAGGAATCAGTTACTTGTGCTTGGAATTTTTCCCTCTTTGATGTCTTAACACATCGTACCCAGGAAATCAGATAAATAAGCAACTCAGTGGGAACCTTTTCAACAAATCTGCCCATAAATTAGTGAAGGTTGAATCACAATTCAGGTACAGTATTTAGAAATTGAATATTTTAATAAATTTATCATACTAACATTCAAGATTAAAACTGCAAGACATTAAAATTCTCATGACCTCAAATTCCCACTTATAACTCAACTTGCTTTCAAATAGTTTGAATACCATTTTCATCCTTTGCCTCCAGACCTGGAGATGTTTTTAAAATATAAATTAATGGTTATGACACATTTCTAAGGGGCAAATAAAACAATTTGGATTAAAAAAATAAATCCAGAATTATAGTTCACAGTTAAATCTAATTAATTTGGGACACTTACTCAAAATTTCCATGTCTAAAAAACAATTTATGATTTATGTTCATCAAACATAGATGATTCATTTCTTTATACTTCTAAGTTATATAAATTGAGCAACAAGCAGAATACAGTGTTTTGTGTCTTTTACACAAGACCAAGGTCAGATGACCTGTAACAGACAATAGAAGTTCTATGTAATTTGTGATAAAGACCTTAAATTATTTTTGCCAAATTTTTTTAATCACTTCTTAGATTAAAACACGTTATGCCTGTGTTCTAGAAGAGATGTTTATCAGTCTTACCCTTAATCAACCTTATCCTTTTTATTCTCCTGGAACTGGAAATTTTTACCAGCATTGGTGCAAAATTCCAAA
Source organism: Corapipo altera (assembly GCF_003945725.1). Lineage (NCBI taxonomy): Eukaryota > Metazoa > Chordata > Aves > Passeriformes > Pipridae > Corapipo > Corapipo altera. Next base: position 480,779 of record NW_020884904.1, on the reverse strand, counting down.
TTTTCCTGACAGGACTCTGTCCTCTGGTAAACATTTTGTAGAAAGGGGCTATAGAAGCAAGTACTACAACTGTAACACTCTTTAAGGAAGTATGGAAAAAAAAATTTCAGCAAGATTCCAACTGTGTTTGTCCACATACAAAAGAATAAATCTTTCCACATGAGAAAACTTATTCTCACAGATTACACATCTCATCTTTATTGGCTAATCCCAAGAGGCTTGGAATGGATAGCATGTAGCCAAATCTGTTCTTATTGCTGAAGCTCTCCATTAAAGTCAAAGAGATCTTCCCCAGTGCCAGGCCAATTCCCCAAAGGCATCTATTTCCAACATATTAATTAGCTGCATAAATACCTTCGAGGACCTGAAGCTTCAGGGTTCTGCCTGTCATCCTTACACTTATTTCTGTGATGTAATCCAGCAGTCTCCTATCCCTCAAGCCCTGCCACTAATCCAGAAGCTCTATATGACATTAACAAGCAGCTCTTTAACTCCTCACCATCAAATGGATTGGCAGGGAGCTGACAAGGCCAGCTCTTAAACCTGGTATCAAATCAAGAGAAAATTAAAAGGAAGGAATATTAAATAATAATAATAACACACAATCAAAGCTGTCATTGCTGTTATGTCGTTGGTTAATTAGCCAGGGAGGTCTGGTAATGACACACACGGTCGGGGCTTGTGTAAAAGTCCCAGGTCTGACTGACAGGCAATGAGTTGCTTCAGTCAGTAGATGGAGCTGCTTCTTTCCAGCGCTCTCCATCGATGCTGGGATCAGGGACACGGCCTCGCATTCCCACGCATCTGGGAAAGACGGGCTCTGCAGCGCTTCTGTCTTCCTACCCGACAAGGTAAAGACGAGCTGCCTCCCTATACCAGCACAGCTCATATAAACCTCTTCATAAAGGTTATTTATTATGGAATAAAAAGAGAGAGCAGGAGAAACACTCTCAGGCTCTGGTTTTCTACCTTTGGAAAGGTAAGATTTAAATACCTAGCAGGTGCCATAGTGTTTCCAATCCTCAAGATACTTTGCACATAGAAAAAGTGCATTCACTAATTGTGAAGAAGGAAGAGTTACTCCTTCATTGACATGGCTGGTTTGCAGCCCTCAAAACCTTCTACCATCAGTCCTTGGATTACATCAATTTAACAAGAGAGATGACGGAGAAACTGCTGCAAAAAATTACTTTCTCCCTGAACCAAAGCAGATTGTCACTGCATCATTGGTGGGTAGGATCATGCTGAAGGCACCATTCTGCGTGACTGGTAAAAGCAGAGGCCCTGAACTGCTGCTGAGACTGCCCCAACCCAGTTCAGGTCATCAGCTTCCTGTCTGCTCCTAATTCCATCCCACTTTCAAATACAGCCTTTTCTTTCCTACCCTCGAGACTATTTCTGTTCCCCATGTTGCTATGAAATTCCTGGGTTTTGCCTCAAAAAGACACTTAGACGTCAGAAAATAATTTTAAGTAGTATGAGTAAGATTAATAAAAACATTCAAGCACATATAACATGTATAAAAGAATGTACCACAATTAAGCCCTTCCTGGGATGCAGTAGTAGTCAGTGACTTAGTCCATTTATAGGATTTTATAGATTCTAACAAATCCAAGTATATCCTCATGCACTGTCCAAGTCCCTGCCACTTGCTTAGCTTGCCTATCTCAGAAGACTAATTGCTAAAGAAATAGTATGAATGACCTTGAAACATCATAGCACACTCTTAGTTCTTCTGATCCATTAACACAGCAGGTCTGCAGATACAGTAGGTCACAAGAATGACCTGGTGTGGAAAATCCTGCAAGTTTTACCATTAATTGTTAGGACTGGTCTGCTAAGAAACACAAGGTGCACAGGATAGTTTCATGGTTCTTATGGTTTTTTGGTTTACTGGTCATGTAAACAGCATACAGCACTTCAGATTCTTTTCAAATTTCCAATACAAAAGCCCTTGTATCTTGATAAGAACAGGACCTAAGAGATTTCTTGGTCCCTCTGATTGAAAGAGAAGAAAAAAATCTTAAGGTAAGCCTCTTGCTTTGTTTTGATCCTGACAGCTGTAGCTGAAATGTGAAAGTAGAAGTGTACCAAAAAATAAAAAGCAATGAAAAACGATCTAGAAGCTCTAAAATTAGTTTATTCCCTATATATGATTAAAAAATTGGTTGATTTGGTTCTCATTTTGTCCATATGTGTTCATCCAGATAATTTCCTCTGAGCAACACGTTTTCTGTGAGACAGAAGAGAGGTTTTACTATTTTTTTAATCAGCTTTAAAGGAATAAAGCTGTGCTCACACAGCCTTATTATGTTAACAATGATAGTAAAAGCCAACCTCAATTATAGTCACTTGATCATAAAAAAAAAAAATTAATTGCAATGGACCAATATTGCTTTAGTTTGTACTAAAATGTAAATGGTAAAGGCCTTCCTTTGTTTTATTTCACATATTCAGTAAGAAGGAAGCATTAATTCTATACAGTATATTAAACAACTTCTGAGAAAATTTTACATAATAGTCTGGTCCATAAACACAAAGAGTCAAAGTTATGCAGGCCATAAAAGGAAATTGCAAAAGAAAGGTCATTGTAGAATTGTAGAACACCCTGCCAACCAGCACAAGTGAAAAAGCATAGTTTTCCTTTCTAAAAAATCAAATATAACTGCCAAAAAAAAATAAAATTAAGATTTTAAAGTATATTCTTCAGAAAGTAGAAGAAAGATATCTACCAAAAAGACTGGACAGTAAATGTTATCATTTCCCTGAAAGTTATCTTCAGCCATTTGAAAGGTGGCCTTCCAAGGGAAATAATGCATTTTCCAATATTTGCTTGTGGAAGATGCAGAAATAAACTCTTGTAAAAAGGACAGAAAAAGACAACACTTCTAGAACTGGGGGGAAGCCTCTGGCTATTTTTCTATTCCAGTGATTAAGAATTCAAAAAGACAGTGCTTGTGAAAGCTAACTGCCCATTTTTGATAGCATTTCAATACCCTTTCCCCAAAAATCTCCATCCAAGGCTGCTCCACAAATGTTCATACACATCCTTGCTACTGTAACACTCCAGCAAGACAGCAGAGTTCTCAATGTCATCACTTCACTGCTGGAGCAACCTGTGATCTGTCCCCCACCTTTCATCACTAAGCACACTCCAGCTCTGCTTGCCAGCTCATCGCTCTCTTCAAATACCAGTACAGATCTGTTGAAGTGCCAGAAGGAAAAAGTCTAAATCCTCATAAGGAAAAAAACCCTAAAATATCTGTGTAGACACATAATCTATAAACCCTCAGATACTACAACATTTTCCTACACCATCTAAGAAACCTGAAGTCATACTGAGTTTAAAGAATTGAATTACTTTTCCTTTGTCCCACATCATTTTATTCATCTGCCTGTTCTGCACTGGTGTGTTCAAAGGGTATGTCCTGCATTGCCCAAAACCAACACAGTGAACATTAAGATATCATAACACTGAGAAGGGTGTTATGAATTTTTTTAGGAATTGCTACACTATAATCCAAATGTACACCACGGACACGGCTTTAACACACACAGCACACAGTTCAGTGGGGTTATACTTTTCTTGAAACACTTTGCTTCTTTTCAGCCCTGCATCTTTTAAAATGCCTTCTAATTTTCAGGCAAGCATGGCAGTGGCTTGATAAAAGCCTCAAAAGGCTGGGAAATGGTTCAGGAGTTGAAGCAACTAATAACAGAGTTCATAAGATCTGCTGACATTTGCTCATCATAGCCTTCCCTCAGGGGATTCTCATTTACCTTTTTGGAGAGGCTGTTGCTAGCAATAAACAAGAAAATGCAGAAAGAGTATCACAGAGCAAAAACAATACAGTTATTTTCTTTCCTTTTGAATTTTTATGTATCTTTTCAGATCAGAATTACATTTTGCATTACTTTTCTTAAGCACTTGAGCTGAAACCACCCAGTTATCCAACTATTCACATGAAAAAATATTAGCTTGACGAAGTTATTATTTAAGAATAAACACCCACTTTTTCCTGGTTTTGCTTTGTAAGGTTTGTAAAAGGTTTTAAAATTTCACTGACAATCAACACACTTTTGCATCTGATACTAGAACCTTCCATATCTGCTTCTGAGTTTTTCAACTTACAAGGTCAACAGTAATTTTCTGTTGAAACTGCTCTGTTGACCAGCCTGCCATAAAATTTCAGATAAAGCAGGCACGTTTTGGTCATGTTGCCTTAGTCCTCTAGTCTAACTTTCATAACCACTATGCACACGGTGCCCCAGACTCCTGTATTTCTCTCCAATTTAGCTAATCTTTGTACAAAAAGAACTACCAAAGATTAAAAAGAGAACCAAACCAACGACAGAATGATAAATAATGCAACCCTAAATCAAACCCTACCACAACTAGAGCACAAGGAGCCACATTGTTTCACCATAAAATTAGGAAATTGTAATGAGTACTAAACCCACTATATCGTTCAAAAGAGATAAATATCATGTTTCCACACATGTATTCCACACAGGTGGAAGACCAACATACTTTTGCCTGTAAACAAAGCTATAAACAGTTTTTATCCTGCCAACTGCTAAGATAATTTGATACTTAAAAATTAACAAACTTTCTGAAAATCAGATTATCTGTAATCAAGTTTTACATGTATTCTAAAGCAAAATTCTTTTTAACACATATTCTACAGCAAACATGCCTTGCATTAATTAGTCCAAATTAATTAATACAAGCTTCAAAAGTAATGGTTTTGGTTTTTTACCCCTCCCTAACAATTTTATCATCAATCTCTGTAAATTGCATGAAATATAATCTCATTCTTCTAATGGGTTGGAATTTACTTTTCATTCAAAGATTCTATCTTGCTTTTACTCCATAAAAACCAATATGTCTGTTTATGAAATGTCTGGTCTCAAGAGAGAAAGCCATAATAATAACAATAATAATGCAATAATATAGCAACACCAGTAAGTATCTTCTTTACCTCACAACACTACATGTAATAAGTTTGATAAGCTTGGCAAAATTTAAAAAATAAACAAACAAAAACCCATAAGCAGACATCACACACACCCCTAAAAAAAAAAAAAAGAAAAGAATAAAGAAAAGGAGAAAAGCAGTAAATCCAAGATTTTACACTTACTTATAGTTGCTAGAAATCACACAACACAACATTACACCAGAGGCACCACAATCCAAAGACCAAAAAAACCCTGGAAATCTCAGTTTAGAATTCAAGACTTGAATTTCCTGAGAAACAAGGTCTTAGAAACCTTGGGAACTGTACTACAGAGCTCTCCGAGTCTAACAGCTTTAAAAGAAGAAAAACAAAGCTTCATGAAATACAGTGACTCACATGAAATATTTTGTGTTTGGTAAATTGATAACACAGAGCTGGTGCTTCATTCTGCATATCAATCTTGAATTAGAAGAAAATTTCATAGTCACTATGAGGTAATTTCTACACCAAAAAAAACAAAAGAACTCAAGTTTCTCGTAACAGTGAAGAATGGAAATGTTCTGCAAACCTTTCAGTTTTTCATAGATATCTTTTTTCCTACAAGCTCTAATATAATTAGTTTTCCAAACCACATGGGGGACACAGACATTCATATTAGTTTGCTTTTGAAGCACTTTCAACTGATACCAATATATTGATACCAACCCACCTGTACTTCCCAAATAGCAGAGCTTGGCTACATCTACTGCAAACTGGAAAGAGAAAAATAATAACAAAGCCATAAAGTCAGGAGAGTTGAGATATTAAGTGATTTTTGCAAAAGACATTTGCACTGGGAAATGTAATTCACTACAAGAACATATAATCAAGCGTTTTTGCTACCATAAGCAAGTATTTGGTCTTTTTTTTTTTTTTTACTTGTGTTGAAATCATGTTTTTTAAACCTTTCATTAAGGTAGGTTCTTTGATCTTCTGCTGTGTAGGCCACAAAGAATCTTTATGCCACCTTTTCCCTGACTTATTAGATAAAGTTATCCATACCTTACTTGCAGGAGGAGCTGGGTAGTTCTGTTTTCTGCCCAACTTAAATACAAGATCATTGATCTGTCAAGATGTCTTTGAATATTTTCAGCTCTGAGTCTGGGTGGGGAAATGATAAATGTTTACATTATTAAGAAGCAGAATAAATATGAGACAATATAACTAAAGGATTTTTGGGTGGGTTTTTTTGAGGGGGGAGGAAAGTGTTTTACTGGGTGTTGGAGTATTGTTTTATAGGTTTGGGTTTTGTTCTTTTTTTTTTTAAATTCTGAAAATACTATTGTTCTGTAGTTGAATAATCAGATCTCAGAATGAAGCAAGTAAATGGCAAGACTCCCAGTGGTTTTAATGGGGCCAGGATTTGGTGCTGTAAAACAACTGGCTGCTCTCCTCCTCAACCCCATGACACCCATAATGTCATTTATTATGTGGTATTAAAACGATGGGTGGTATAATGCCTGCTCTGTGTCATTTTAGTGCAAACTGTAGCTTAACATCATATTGTAACACAATTCACATGCAGTAAAGTTTCCTGGGAAGGAGCTGCAATATGAAGTAATTAAAATTACAGCAGGATTTGTCTTCGTAACACTGAATAAGCAATTCTGTAAGTGCACAGAAAGCCACATTGAACAAATTTACTTTTAAAAGTTTGGTTTCTGCTTCCAGGTGATTTAATTTTAAGAATGAGAGAAACAAATTTGTTTCCACCTGACTGTTTTCTGAGGAACTTTCCCATAACAGTTACACCAATATTTAGATAAAAATATTTCTGTATCAAAGTCAAATATACCTCACAAGGGATATATATATTAATCTCTGCATTTCAGCAACATTGACACTAAATTAGAAATAGAGAATGCCCTCAAAGAAATAAGTTAGTTTTATTAATTTCACATCCTTCAATTACAGGGAAACCTCATTCATCCAATCTCTGGCTTCTAAATCTGATTCCGTTTAGATGAAACAAGCATATACTCATTTTGGAATGAAGCCATGCATCCATGCTTTCTCAGTCAGAAATCATAGAGAAAGCCTTAATGTTTGTAAGTACTGACTATAAGGGGAACAAAGTTTTCCAGGAGACGCTTTAAAATATTCCAAATAATTCCAGACTGTTCACATACAGCTGACTGAGAAAAAGATTTCTGTGAATGGACCATCCAAAAGGAGCCACAGAATCCAAAACTCAAACGTTTACTATGCACATAGTGGTTGGGTAGATTGTGCTTTATCAAGGGCTCCTTCCAACAAGATATGCATAGCAACAAATATATAGCAACTGGAAAATAGTTTCCTGTATTCTCATTCCGTGTGGGAAGCTCAGTTTTAAAGGAAAAATCTCCAAGATTTCCAAGTACTAAATGCAGAGAAAACTTTACTGTTGTGGTGAGTCTCCATATACAGCACAATATTCAAACTTTAGGGTCAGATTCAAACCCAAAGTTTAGTCAAAAACATTGTAAATAAAGAAACAGTTAAAGATGTTAAAATGGTAAAGGAAGACACGTTACTCATACAAAATCTTTACAGCATTTAATTCAGAAGGAAATTTGCAGCTTGCATAGGAGAGAAAACACTTTTGTTTTACTGTGAGCAACACTGAATCTAGGAGAAAGAGCTCCCACATAAAAATAGTCACATTAATCCACAGTCTGCTCTGCATTTCCATTTTCATGTCCCTTCTTGCTTTAATTAAGTGCAAAACCTCTAATGAAGAATGAGAGGCAACACTGCAAGATCTCAAAGGCTCAAGATTCCACAAAACCATTGACTAGACACATTGCAGACATTTCTTGTATATTTTATTACATGCCTTTAGCAGGATACTCATTTTTAGTTCATAACTCTCAACAGAAACAAGAAGTGAGAAATACACCTAGAAAAGTCAAGACCAGGATCATAAGCTACCTAAGATGCTGGCTTTCCAGGACACATCTCCATGCTGGCAGAGCTCAGTCTCTACCTGTACAAGATTTAAAGTTCAGCATAAATCAGTTACTGTGAGGATTTTGCTGCCTCTTAATATTTTCAGCAGCAGCATCTTCCTCAGTTCAGCTGAAATCAATCGATCAGTTGTGCTGAAGACAAGCAGATGAAACTTCACTGCTGAAGCGAAAGGTCTGTTCTGAAAAGCCCTCTCCCCTCTCTTTCATGACCTTGGTGATCCCTCCAGCTCTGTGGCAAACAGTATCCATGTCTCACTAAAGAGTTCCATTTTTTTGTAGTTTCTACAAATCTTATGTAACAATTCCTAAGACAGAAAAAAAAAAGTATTTCATGTCTGTCTGGTTACCACTTGGTATTTCCTCTGTCACTGAGTAACATTTCCCACTCCCTTCTCTTTGAGGCCCCTATCAGTTTCCACAGGGAACACAAAAAACACTGCTGATTTTTCAATGAACACAGAGCCAGAAATCAGACAATACACTGCTAAATACTGTAGGTGCTTTCCTTTACAGTATCTAGTGTTGATATCCATAAAGAAATATACACAATGATCCCGCACCATTTATGTGTGAACACTTCATTAAATGGTAAAATCCACCCAAAGATATTCATAGCCAGAGTTGCTACCCTCTGACAGACATAAGAAATAATCTAAGACCTCCAGCTAATTCCACAGGTTTCACCTGTAGGTGTTAAGCAATCAGTTTATCCAATGACATCATTGGTGAAACAACAGCCTTTTTCACAAAGCAGTAAGGTCACAAGAATCTTATTACATGCCAGCTTTAGTGGTAATTCTTCTTTGAAGCATATTTGTTATCAAATTTAGCATGCATAATTTTTAATACAACTTTGACAAGTATGCATAGGATCCCATATTGGAAAGAGAGGACTAGAAAACCTAAGCAAAGAAGAAGGAAGAAAAGAACTATATAGAGACTAGAAGAGAATACAACGGATTTTTTTGGTGGATGTAAGGGAAATACTTTCCACTCTATAAAACACGAATTTTGTTGCCTTTCAGAACATGGAAATATAAATTCCATGTGATCCTGGCAATGCTACCACTCTGTAACTATTCTATAGCTAATGGTCTGTTCAAATACCTAGACAGACAACAGATTGTTCTCCCAGGATTGTTGGTAAGGGGATATGGGATCAGAAAGTATATTGAGATTCATATGCTGCTGAACAAGCTTTCCACCTCTTCCTTCCACTCCAAGCAAAGACAAATGCAGAAATTATCCAATAACCAGTTGTATGAGGGATTGCACAGAGACCAGTATATAAATTTTTACTTGAATAAACAAAGCAAATTAAAAAAAAAAACAGGCAAAAAAACCCCAACAACCCCCCCCCCCCCCCCAAAAAAAAATCCCCAAACCTCAGATATATTACCCTAGTTTTTGGTATTTCATCAAAACAGTCTTTCATGTAAGCAGTCTAATTTTGTTCTGTAAGGTTCATTTTCTGATAAGCCTAACCTGCCTTTCAGCAAACCTTCCAGAGCCTGTGGAAAACCATACCATCAACACTAGTTTTTCGAGACACCACGTTCCACTATAGTCACCCTAACTCGAGGAGCACTGTAATCAGAAATATTGTCAGACAGAGTAAATCCCAGCACTTACCACTTCTGTGTGTTCATCAGCCATGCACTGGAGTCCAGTTTCTTGGGAAGCACGAAGGGCCAGATGAAGGAAGAGCTGTGGGTTCCTTCAAGCTGAGCTCAAATGGACTCCTGGCTCCACGAGGGTGGGAAGCACCTGAAGACCATTAAGGCTTGTTAGTGCCACCTGTGCTCCCCTCTCTGTCAGGTGGGTCCTTCCATGTTTCACAACCCTGGGCTTTTCCAGGAGAAGGTGTTCCAGGGCATATTCCAGAAGATGTAAAGGCACCAAACTGGAAATGGGACGTTTCCATGGGAAACTCCATGGGAGTCCTGAGGGTCCTGGGGAGCACAGGAGATGTGTTCAGGGCATCCTGAAGAGGTCTCAGAGGCTGGGAAGGCTGGATGAGAGAGCTCCCAGCTGCACCTAATGAACCCATGGAGCCACACAGAAACCAGAAAGCAAAGCTCTGGGCCAGCAAGTCCTCAGGAGCCCTATCAGTGACCTCAGGACAGAGGTTTTATCACAGAACAGTCATAGAATCACAGAGTATTCTGAGTTGGAAGGGACCCACAAGGATCATCGAGTCCAGCTCTTAAATGAGTGCCCATGTGGGGATTAAACCCACAACCTTGGCATTGTTAGCAGCATGCTCTAACCAACTGAGCTAATCTCAGGGTCACATCATCATCTTAGATTGAGGCCAATTCAAAATTTAATCAAGCAGCTTTGTATTGCTTCTTTCAGATATACTTACTTCATAAACATTTCTGGGTTTCAGATATGCTAAGCATTTGAATACGTATTTTTGTCTTTTGTTTTTTTTTTCCCCTTAGCTAAGAATCACCTTTTTTTTTTTAAATTCAGCCATTTGCAGAAAGATTGTCTCTAATAAAGTGAATGAATTTGAAGGAATATTTAGTCTTATAAGCAACCAAAAGAATCTGACTGATGAAGACCAGGTCGTTAAAATGTCACACCCTCTGGAAAGGGTTGCAGTCTAAAATTCAGAATGACATTGGCATGGCAGCAATTGCTGTATATTGACACAGACTTTTAAAACATAGGGAGAAACATCAAGAATGCTTTGATTTCAGATTTTTAAAAAATCAAACTTCATTAATTTGGGAAATTATAAACTGTGCATCTCACTGGAACAAAACTCATCCATGTTAATAGGAAGTATGCTGTAAAAACCTAATAAACACAGCCTTTTAAAAAACATTCAAGTACAAATAGTTATGGGATGGCTTTGTTTTCAAACCCTTTAAAACACAATATGTTCATTAAAAAAATCTGTTCTTATTACACAACATTATAATAACTGTTAAGGAAAATATTTTTTTAATTATTAGCAGATGCTAATAATTCAAAAGCAGCATGCTTAGAAACATTTCTGGGAACATATGGTTTCTGCAAAGGTGACTAACTAATTATTATGACTAATTTCATTCTTTAACCAAGGCAGCACAAGCACCAACAGTAGCAAAGTTGTGGCCAGGCAGCTTCAACCACTACTGTACAACTGCATGCAAATCTGAGCTGCTTTAACTTCCTTTGAGCGTCCTTTAAAGTGGACAAAAAACCAATACATCCACAGTTTGCTTTCTGAACATTTGTCTTAATTTTTATTTTCACTTAACTTCTTCCTTTTGACCTCCCTATTAGACTGGGATGTTCTGGGCTGACAAAGGAATGGCAGTGATCCAGAATCACTAACCCTATTCCAAAGGGAGTCACCACCCAGCAAGTGTATTTGTTTCAGTCCAGGACCAACAGGAACAACCGGTCCCAGTTTGAACTGTGGGCTGGTGATACAGGCAGCCAACCACACACAGCGGATCTGGAGGCAAACAAGGCGGCTCCCAACATGTCCAGCTGGGCCTTCCCTTTTGCGAGAGGCTTGTGGTTTTAAAAAGAGATGAGATTCCCAGAAGACTGGGGATGTCACAAACAAGAAGAGGGAACCGTCCCACAAATGGAAGGGTGGAAACTCAAAGGCTCCCCCATATGGCATGCCTTGTAAAGGGGCAGTTTTGCACATGGATGTTGATTGTTCTTCACTTTCTTTTCTGGGCTGTCTTTTGCACTTTGACAACAGTTAATATTGTGACTGCTTTATAAAATGTTTGCAGAGTTCATGTGCCCTGGATTTCAGTGTCTGCAAGATGGTGACGGTCTAGGAGGGTCCAGATCTTCTTTCAGGAAGACTAGTTAGAAGATATTCTCCTTAGCATTACACCTCAGAGCACATCATTTGGGATAGAGTTGAATTCTGCCTCCAGCAAATTGGCCTCTATAGCAACATCCGACACACAGCTCTGTAGCTGAAGGAATTTGCATCCACAAGGTTTCTAACACAAACTACGACAAACTACAGAACAGATGGATTCCTTGTGGACAATCAGTCATATCCCAGCCTAAATGACATATATAATTTTCCCAGATAACAGAAAGTAAATTGATTTATTTTCCTTCTTGGGCATCACCAGAACAGTTTTCTGATGAGTTCTGCTCAGCTACACTTCTGCAAGCCCAGCAGCATAATTCCTCCTGCAGAACTTTTCCTGCATCAGTGAAAATGGACAAAAAAAAAAAAAAAAAAAAAAAAAAAAAAAGAACAAAAACCAGGCAGCTCTTACAATCTAGCCTGAGTTTTCAGATATGAGATTTATCAAGTAACACTTTCAACAATAAATATACTTGACATTTAGTTGCTGAAGTAAAGTAAATATAGGACCCAACAGTGTCATTTTTATGGAGTAGAACTACACTTCAGAGTATATGTCAAAAGCGAAATTCATTTAACTAAACTGAAAAGAACCATCTAAAACTGACAGGAGATATGAAAATGGGTTGATACAAAACATTTCAAAGATTCCTTTACTAAGTATCCCTGAGGAGGAGAAACAGTTAGACCATCAAAGAGCATTATCATGCTACCTACAGAGACTCTTTTTGTAAGATATTACATTTATGCTGCAAAGACTTTGCCGTCCATTAGAATCATTTTGATATTCATGTGTTGTTTCTCCTGTGATATTATAGACTCCAAACTTGCTCATTAAGTCCTAATACTTGTTTATCAAAAGCACATCAACCCAATAACAAACTTGGAGTTCAAATTTAGACCAAGGAAAAAAACCCAACACTGAATTCTCTTGTCTGGCATGAACTCGTTACTGTGTATTTACATAATGTTGTTTTCAAAGCCGCTGAAATGACACTTTGGTTTTCAACCTGTTGTTCTTAGAAGAGAGAGGCTGGGAAGAAGGGGTAGGAGTGCTGCTCTCTGTGTTAAGGAACAGGTAGATCAGGAAGAGCTGCCTCTGAGAAACAGCCACAAACAGGTTGAGAGCCTGTGGGTAAAAATGAAGGACCAGAGCAACAAATGACACCCTATGGCTGGGATCTGCTACAGGCTGCCTGATCAGGGGCAGCCTGCTGATGAGGCCTTGTTTTAGCAACAGGAAGCGTCATGCTCACAGGCTTTCATCCTGATGGGGGATTTCAACCACCCAGATGTCTCCTGGGAAAGAAATACAGCTATTTGAAAGCAACCCAGGAGACTCCTAGTGTGCAAGAAGAAAACTTTCAGGTCCAAGTATTAGACAAACCAAGCAGAGTAGGAGTATTACTGGACCTGGTGCCTACCAATACAGATGAACTCATTAGAGAAATTAGGACTGGAGGAAGCCTGGGCTGTAGTGACCATGGCCTGGTTGAGTTCCTGATCTCAAGGAACATGAGTCTGGCAAAGAGCAAAGTCAGGAGCCTGAACTTTGGGAGACTGAACTTCTAGTTGTTTAAAGAATGACTGAAGGAAACTGTCCTTAGGGACAGAACTGCTGACCAGAGCTGGCCACTTTTTAGGACCACTTTTCTTAGAGCACAAGAGCTCTCCATCCTGACATGTAAGAAATGAAGCAAGGCAGGCTCCTGTTTTTACCAACGGGACAAAGGAAGACCTGGGGAAATATAGATCTCACCTCTGTGCCTGGGAAGATAATGGAGCAGATCCTCATGGAAGCATCCTGGGCTGCATCAAAACAGGAATGGCCAGCAGTCAAGGGAGGTATTCTCCACCTCATTAAAAAGGATGGAAGAATCAGCAGCAGGACCTTGGGATCACAGGAGCCTGCCTGCTTTCAGACAGCAGGACCTCTGCAACAGATGGAAAGTGCAACATAAGACTATGCTGACATGGGGAGGACAAGAGTCATGCACAAGATCTGGACTGGATAGAGATCCTTAAATCAATCACAGGTGTTCAATCAAAAGGGAACTGTAGTTATAAAGAAAAGCCTTCTTGATGGGTCTTGCAGCAGTAGTTGCTCTGTCCTGTACAGTTCAGCTCTCTGGGGAGGATGTAGCAGAGCAGATCTGTGTCTTCAGACCATTTCATTCAAGTCTTCCATGGTAACATGGCCAGTGGTTTACATTCCTGGCCAGTGAACATGGATAAAGAGACAGGAAACATTTTCTGCCCTAGATAAAGAGATAAACCCCATTATTGGTTTCTGACACTTGGTTTATTTGTTTGTTTTCCTTACCTTGGGGCAGTAAGTCTGAGAACAGCAAAGAGAGAAAGGAAAAGCGGTGGTTGGACTAGATGATCTTTGAGCTTTACAAGAGTAGCTTGATTTTCCTACTGAAAGGATTAATAACAGTGTAACTCACATGATATTTGAATAGAATTAGGAAGTTGGCATAGGGTAAAATAGAAGTTAGTACCCTTAAAAAATTTTACCTCATACCCATTACAATGTGTGCTCATTTGACCAGCTGAATTCAACCACTCAACCACTGAGTACCTTTTCCCCACAAGTGCTGCTTTTTTTGTTAGGCTGGCAAAGCATCTTTGTCCCGGTTCCTGTAAACAAGTTGACTTCCATCTCTAGAAGCCCAAAGAAATCAGGACTACTTTCTTATGTATGAACTTTCAGAAGGAAAAATTGCTTACATGTAAACATTCACAAGCAAGCCAGGCAGTAAGCTATCAGAACTAAATTATATTCAATATAATGTCTTACTGTAGGAAAATAATTAATCTTTTATTCAAAAGGATTACAATGAACTTGAAATACTTTGTTGAGGAAGCCAATTTTTCATAAGCCTTTGCAATTAGCTCTGTAACTAGAAGGAAATAAAAAAGAACAAGAAAAGGAACTCACACCTGTGCTTTCTAGATGATAGCTGTATAAAATAACTGATTAAACAAAGCTGTAAATGTCAGATCAGATCATCTAATTTAAAAACAATTTCTAAAATAAATTCAGCCCTCATTATGAAGCTCTTTAGTTGATATGCATTATTATTTCATTTAACTCATAATTTAAAGTCACTTTCTCTTGCTGCATGCCGGGGGGTCAGACTGCAGTCCTCCATAAAATCTGGTGCCATTTTCAGTTTCTGCTTCCTTTTCTCCTTTTCATGTTTTTTTTAAGTTCTATAGCTCTTACTCTTTCTTCTTGTATACTGCTGTTAACAACTATGTACTCAGCTCTCTTCGTCATTCCTAATCTTTACAGGATGGGCTGGGCAGGCTGTGGTGGCTCATAAAACTCATACTTCAAGCTAGCAGGAAAATCCTGAAGAGAGCAGTCCTGAGCCCAGCTTATCATACCCTGTACTCGTCAAAGTTGAACATCTCTGCCTCTGCCAAATGTCACCTGTGTGGTTGTCCCACCAGAGCACCAGGCTCACCTTATTCTTACTGTACTACTCTTTTGAATTCATTTTGAATTAGTTCAGCTTCTGCTTTGACCAGCTCCTTAACTATTTCCATGTGATCTATCTGATTCTTCCTTCTCACTGCCATGCATTTCAGCATCACTTTCCATTACTTTTGCTCATCAGAGGTGGCTCATTGTATCTTTTGGCCAGGTTTGTCTGTTCCACTCCCCTGGTGAGTTTGTGTGTCATTCCATAGTCCATGTGACCTTTTTTTTTAACTTTTTTGCGTCCAGTATCCAAACTATGAACCAGTGAAAAGTCTCTCCCTGATGACATTTGGTTTTGCTGCTACTCTACAAAGCATTTTTGTTCCAGTTCCTGCTGGTTTTCCCTTTAGACATTTTCTCTCTTCTTTGTTCCTGTTGTACTTCTGGCTGAGTAGCTCTACTTCACCCAATTTAATCTGACCCCACAGCTCTCTTCTGAAACCTCCTCTTCAAATGCACCTTCCACTTATTACCCTGGAAAGGATTTTGCATGTTTCTTCTAGACATTAGTTGATTAAATGTATTCACTGTTTCTTCCTCTTCCATCAGTTTCTGTCCCCTTTCTTCTCCCATGTATTTTCTTCTGCCATATAACACGCAGAGAGGTCTCTCATTTGCTCTCCTTCTCTAATCCTTGCATTTTCCTGGTGATATTAGGCCCACTTACACGGATTTCTCTTCCACTCACCCTCAGGTTCTCCGTCTTTTGGAATACTTTGTTTTGTCTGTGTAGCACGTAATAACACCACCCTGGCTTCTGATGAGATGTCATTACAACTATGAAAATAACTCAAAACTATTAGCTTTGTTTAGAAGAGAAACCTTTATTTTCTCTGAAATAAAGAAGAGATGGATTTGATTACTATCTGAATCTCCTACAAAAATATTACTGAACGCCAAGAAAAACCAGGGCAGTTCATTCCATGAATTTCTTGGACATGTCTAATATAAGTTTTTGCAATTAGAAGTCCCACAGAATGCTACAATGAAATTATTATTATCAACCTCTCATTTTCTTTTAAATAAATATGTCATATATAAGGAAGTTTTTCTGCAATTCTAAAAGACTTCATTCTTTTTAAAGTCTCATTAAAAGAAGGTCAAAACCTGACCTATCTTTGTATCAATTTGTGAGTGGCATGCCTGGAAAATATCATGCTAAAAAAACGTGCCACAAAGAAATGCCTTAAAATCTATTTAAAAAAAAAAAAATCTATTTATAAAAGCAAGCAAATGCACTTGACACTAAAAAACAGAGGGACTACCGGCTGAGCTCTGATGACCTGGACCATTTAAAGAACATCAATAAACTCAAGGTTACTTCAGCAGCTCATCTATGACAGGAAGAGAACTATCACACAGCAAGGCAGCCAAATTGTTTTGTCTTCCAGACTCATCCTAAATCACCTTAGGGGTATGCTCTTCTCTGGATCTCACTGCTACACAACTAGTAAATTCCAACACACACTATCTCAAATATTTCTCTCATTATTATAAATTTGTCTCCAAAACATCCAAGAAAGGTGGAGCTGGAAAAGTTTTGCATTTCATCGATTAAAAAGCTCTTTTTTCCCCCCTTGAAAATCTTGATTTACAGTATTCCAAAGCAGACAACTATCTTTACAAAATATCCAGCTATATTTATCTAAAATTCCAACCACAGTCCAGGAAGAGAAAATTAAATTGATTTGTGGCATGAAAATTCTCTCTAATTATGTTATGTGGTTTACACGATGACAGAAAGCAGAACAATTTCACAGTACTGAACACTGTTAAACACTAAGCTTTCTCTAATTCTAGTAATAATGTTTTATACTCATTGATACTCATTGATAACCAGACTCTTTTTTATTCCTCAAAAAGTAGAAGGTGGTGCACAAGAAATACTCAAACTGTAAGCAATATTAAGAAAAGATAATCGTGTTATACATATCCAATTCATGTTTGTCATTGGAAAGTACATCTGACACAGTTAGTTTCACAGTTGCATATTGAGCTGTTTCCTCCTTTTCCATAGGGCTCCTTCTGCTGAGAATTTCTGGCCCAAAGGGACCATGTTTTTATTATGGGATTGCAAATCTATTTTAATAAAAGCACCTATTTCCACCCATCTCCACCCCCTCCCCAGGGTATAAAAATGGTGATTAAAAAAAACCTTTCCCACAGAACACCGTTGTTTTTTGAATACAGAAATTTGCTAAACTCTGTTCATCATTTATTACACCAAACTTCTCCAACACCTCTGACTTTCACCAGTTATTTATACAACTCAACCCTGGTCCAAAATTTATTTAGCATCTCAAAATTGCACACCTCCTTCTGCTTCAGACAGTACCTTAGGATGATCGCTGCATCTTGGAACTCAACGAAGCAATTTATTTCTGAGAGGAAAACCATTCCCAGGGCTCATTCTGAGCATCTGGCATTGTTCTACCCTACCAGAAGTCAACAGGTGATGGACATGCAGGTGCTCTTGTTTGCCTCAAGGCAAAAATCACCCACTGTGATTGCTTGCTCTTTGTCATGTATGTTTGTGTCCCTGCACAACAACAAATAACTGGTTGTAAAGCTTTGCCCTCTGCTGTATCTCAGCCACTCTTAAAGCGACTATATGAGTGCAATTCATTTTAATGATTGATTCTGTTCTCTTGCACTTGCAGCATACTATTCATTAAATTAACTTTGCCTCTCTTCCCTTTCTTAAAGAACAACATGAAGAGCCTTTCCCAGCACAGAATATGTAATTGATTATTTTTCTTTGACCGATGCATTACCATGAGGTGCTGTTCTGCTCTTGTTGTGCAGTCTATTAATTAACAGATAGTCCTAGGAGTCTAAAATTCTCAAACACGTAGTAGAAATAGGAATCTATGTCTCTATAATGAGGTACATGCAGTGAGCTTCCACTCTTAAGCAACTGAGAATCAAAGATGTCATAAGATAAGTGACATGAAATAAAGACATGGAAAATATAGAGCCAAAGCCTGGCAGACTCCCCTGCAAATGGCATTCATTGCAACAAGCAGTCCAAGTCAGGACACTGCTCCATACTGAAGAAAGGAATAAGAACCAGAATCACTTTCATGGATTAACAGCACTGCTGTAGCTCTTACAAGGAAGAAAAAGCTAACATGGGTTTTTCATGAAGGTGATATACTAAGTTGTGACATTAAGGTGAGCTGTCATCACAACAAATGTGTTTCCTTGGAAGATTAACATTTGCAAGTGGGAACTGGTTTCATCACCTAAAATAAAGGCAGTGGAAGGCAAGTGACTAAAACAGAGGAATCCTGGTGATGTCTTTAAGTGAACAGCCAAGTGAAAAAAATAAATAAACACAGTTTACAGTAATACCAGGGAATACGC
The DNA here is from genome assembly GCF_003945725.1 of Corapipo altera. Classification (NCBI taxonomy): domain Eukaryota; kingdom Metazoa; phylum Chordata; class Aves; order Passeriformes; family Pipridae; genus Corapipo; species Corapipo altera. The sequence goes on along the minus strand of NW_020884904.1, from coordinate 462,131 downwards.
AATGCCAGTCACTGAGTTTAATCTGATGAGCCCTTCCCAGTGGTTTCACTGGGAACATGCTTACACTAAACAGGGAGAGCACAGAAGCATTCTCAGAGCACAGAAGTGAAAGTGAGTTGACAAGATGTTTCCAATCAAAACTGAAAGACTGTTGAAAAATACCAGGACTGAGGCTTCTTCAATGTTTACAGAAAAGAGAGATGTTTGATCTGTAAGATGCAGGGATATTTTTAATAGGAAAAGAGGTAAGTTAACAACTCATCTAGCCATCTTCCTTCTCTATAGAGACCCACTATGACTTCTTCCATTGATATAATCTTGAAGCATGCAGCTGTGTAAACTACAAAATCCATCCAAAGGGAACACTAAGCAGAAACTTTTAATTTCTTTGACTGTAATTTGATACTTTAGACCAGAACATAACTTCTGTCACTCTTTTCTTTCACTTTCGTTTTCTCCCTCTCAAAAATAATTTGGCAATTTTTTTTGCCCACACAGTTTTACATTATTTGAGAAAGTATATGTAAATATACGGGAAATGAAAATGGCAGGCTGATGGGAATACTTTGGTAAAACTGTATGTGAATAAAAGATATGAAAACATAATGCTATAAATGTCTTCAATAAGTTTTAATATCAAGTATATTTTCAGCCATACAGAACCACTCTTCACATCTTCCTTTCTCTACAGAAGTCACAGTTCACATTTAGAACATTATATGTGCCTCATAATTGAAAGAAAATACTATCACCTCTCCGAAGTTGTCCCCAAATCAGTAAGTCAAAAGAATTTAATTCCTCTGGCATCAAAATACTTAGTTCATCCATGAACAATGGAAATTATTAATGTGTACGACTCCAGAGTTATTGGAGTTTCTGTACATTTTTGATTAAGCCTGCTATAATTATAAACTTTTCCTTCTTTATCTAATTATGTACTTACCATAAGGCTAGACATATTATTCATAGTTAGGATTACATGACTTGGTACCTTACAACATACATTATACACTTTGTTTCAGGTATAATCTACTGTATAATTATGAAACCAGGGAATTATTTCAATTTAAACTCATAATTTAAACTCATTGTAGTGTACAATTTAATCACCAGAATAGTCTGAGAGATTAGGAAAATAGACAATTCAAATGTGGAAAAAAATACATTTATATTTGTTCATAGATACTCTTCCTTAGGTACTGGATTCAGCCAATAACAGTGGCATTCAACATTTGCCAACCTTGAAGTTAAATTTTATCTGCCACTTAGAGATAGAATCATAGAATGGTTAAGATTGGAAAAGACCTCTAAGATCATCAAGTCCAACACTGCCAAATCCCAATAAAGCACATCCTCAAGTACCACGTCCACACTTCTGACACCTCCAGGGATGGTAACTCCACCATATCCCTGGACAGCCTGTTCAGTGAGGAAATTTTTCCTTAAATTCAGTCTAAACTTCTCCTGGTACAACTTGAGGTCATTTCCTCTTGTGCCTTTCTTATTACCTGGGAGAGGTGACCAGCCTTCACCTTGCTACAACCTCCTTCAGGGAGCTGGAGAGAGCAAAGGGGTCCCATGTGTCCTTTCTTTCCCTTTAAAACAGAGCATTTTGGTGAACTTCAGCTTTCCTGAAAACTACTAACTACGCTCAGGAATGCTTTAAGGCTTTGGCTGACTTTAGTCAGCAACCGTAGAACCCCGAGGTAGTTCAGCTTAAAACAGAAACCCTCTCCCTTTGAATCAGGGCCTCCCACATAAGGCAAACAAAATCTCACACTGAACTGGTACTCAGAAATACAAAGACAGCCAAGTCTTCACTGATGGGAACAGTTTTCATTTCACTCCAACGAGAGCTTCAAGTACTTCAGAAACTAAAAATACGCATTTATGAAAGATCGGCAAGATTTCAGTAACGGAGGTAAATCTACGATCAGGTGGAGAGATTGCCAAAAAGCAGGGCCAAAGACGAACATTTTATTCCCTCTTAGCCATTTTCCACTCTTTTGACACACAGCCAGCATGTCCAGATTTTATTCAGGAGCACTTCATGTGTCATAATGATGATGACAGCCTGAGAGATGGTTGAGGAATGCTTCCAGAATGATGAAGGAGCACAGCTATATGGTATACAACCACTTTCACATGCACTGGCAGGAGCTATCCCGAGTATTAGAGGACACAAACCCACAGATGAATAGTTGTAAGACATTTCGTTGGTCTGTCAGAGAAAAACATGAGAGTTTAGAAATTGTTCTCAAGTTGCACAAGAACAAGTGGTTTCTCCCTACACGTTTTACTAATCAGATAGAAAGCTGTAAAACTGAAAAGTGTGTTTATGTACATGAGATAGATCAGGAGGGGGGGGCTTGTTTTTATTGTAGAGGCAAGAACACACGAAATTCTGACACTTGCTGCTGCCAGATTCTAGGGGAGTTTTGTGTTAAAAGCAAGGTCTATGCATTTACTGTGTAATAAGGAATTATCAACCATGTACAAACTAATTTCATAAAATTTAAATTATTAATATCTTCTGAATACTTCATTTAGAGAAGTGACCTAGGTACAAAGACTGTGTCTTAACTGGAATCCAAAACCGGTTTTATCAATCCACGTTCTACTTCATATCAACAAAGTATCTATCATAGGTTACGTAAACTCTTCCTGCAGAACTAAGGACTGGGAAATGCAGAAGAAAGAACTTGGCAATCAAAACACTCAATTTATTCCCCAAAATGTCTGCATGTCATGCTCCCAAGCCATGATACTTTGATTTCAGAAAGCTAAAAAATAATTGCCTTCATATACTTTTATGCTATTTTAAATTACCTGATCACCTAAGAAGACAAGATACCTTCTGTCACTACTCTGAAATTTGACTAAAGATTGTTGTATGGAATATTTCAGAGGAATTTCTAAGAGTTCATCACTGAAGCATTTCTATTAATGATACAGGCAGCAAAAGAAGTCTAGTTTTCTAATCAGTTACATTGTAGAGTACTGCCTAAGTTAATTACTTTAAAGAGTACGTAGTTATGCTCCAAGCACAAAATTTTAATGAAATATAAGTTATAATCAACTGGCAATCACATTATCATAAAATATTGCCAATAATAAGGAATATGGACAAAAGAATCTGTTTGTTTGTTTGTTTTCCAATTTACCGCCTTCAAACTCCATGAAAGACCCATAAGCCTTTTGCTGCCTTCCTGAGATTAATGTTAGTTTAGGGAAGATCAATGATTCCTTAGCCAACAGCTAAGGGAAAAAATCTTTCATTTTTATATCCCACTTGTCAGTTTGTCACAGGTAAGAGTGAGTATGCATTTGGGTCCTATAGGTTCATAGATAAAGAAAATAGTGACTAGAGCAATATACTGGGAACTGCTAAAGATGTTTTATTTTTATGCCTGCTTCTTCCCTCATTCCAGCCTCAAAAATACCTCCATAAGATCCATAAATTTCCAAGAGAAGATGTGCAAGACCTCCTGCAAGATGGTGTCTCTCAGCTGTCATCCCTTGACACAAATGAATCTGATACACGTATTCCTAAATTTTTCTTGTGATTTTAGCAGAGCTCAATAATTACTGTCTTCTATAATCTACCTTTGAAGAGGGTCACATGCAGATTTTACCTGGCTTTTCCTCACATAAGGAAAGAGTAAATTCTTAATTTATTACAAAGTGCTAGTATAAACAACTTATAGATTTACTTTGGATTAATATTTCACAATAGTTACATCACAAGCGGTTTGAGATTTTTAAATATTTAAAGTCTGAGGTTGTCTGATGGCAGACAACAATTTCTAACCATCACTAAGAAATGTAAAAAAGTAATGTCCCTTATTCATGAAAACCATCATGAGGGAAAAAAAAAAAAAAAAGAGAAGAAACAAAAGAAAAGAAAGAAAGAAAAATGTTAAAAAAAGAAAGATATGTGGATGATGTCTAGTGACAGAGAGCTCATTGATGACAGTTGAACAGAAGAGTTGAAGAGCAAACAGATCTTTGAAGGGAGGGAGTAAGAGAAGAAAGGTGAGACAGATCCTGATATCAACTGTATGATTAATTACTCCCTTAGTAATATCTGTGTGCTTTCCATGCTACATTTTAGTATCCCGCAAAAAAAGGCTTTGATTTTCAAAATGTTATTTTGAAATAAAAGAAATTTTTGCAGTGAGAATTTTTTCCCCAAAAGCACCAGAAAAATCCCACAAATCTTCTACATAAAACTGAAATTTTGACAGTGGTTCTTTTGAAACCTAAAGCTAGATCTCATTTCCAGGAAAGCTGTTAGAAATATCAGTTGGAGGCTTTCCTGCATTAGCAAATTTGTATTTCTAAATTTCTAAATTTTATGTGTCTACCTTACTCAACTCTAATCCTGTGAAACTTTTTGCTAGGATTTAATTGTTTATGCCACAATTTCTATGTATGATGGGGATGTAACTTGCTAAAATGTTGGAATGCCATGTGTCTGTACAGTTTTCTCAGAATCTGGTAAAAAAAACCCAAAAAAACAAATAAGGAAACCACAAACCAATGAGTTCTTTTAACACAAAGAGCAAATATAGAACATTTAATCAGATTATTCATAGCAGGCAAATAGCAGTTAGAAACATTCATTAGGGCACCGCACTGATCTCTGAATATATGTCCTTTAAAGACCACTGATTAATAAATTTCTTTGTATTCTTGAAATCTACAGCAATCATTACAAACATAGACTGGAGAAAAGACTGGAAAACAGAGGCAATTTCCTTATAGATGCTATTCTAATTCACTTTTAACTGCTGAAAAACATTAGAAAGCCACCAGAAATCTGTGTATAAAACACATCAAAAGGTTCCACACTTTGACATCAGTCCAAATAAAACATATAAGCCAACTTCTGAACAATGTAAGACTGGAAAAACATGGATTCTGTTTCCCACGTATAACTGTACAAATACTTTATGTATGATTTTTGTAAATTCTTTGTTTTGGTTCCATGTCCTATTGGAAGCCATCTAATGTGCCTTGTTATACACAAAATGAAGAAAGGGGATAGTAAAACTTGAGCACATATAATCCTTCTGAAAAATGAGAGGTGTTGAAACCCACCAGGTACTGAGATCAAGGATTTCAAACAGTAAAATTTTTCTCCTTTCCCAACACTCACCTCTGTCCTAGTTTCAGTAGCACTGCCTTGGCTCTCAAGCTGCTACACTCCTTGAACTTTACTCCAACTGTCAAAGAAAAATAATTCCAGAAGTGAGCTCTGAAGTTTTCCTAATACTTCAGGCCTCCTCAATACGGTGCATAAGGAGGAAGAAGTAATTTCTTCTCTTTTGGTACCTAATTTTTTATACACTAAAGTGAAAACAAGTCACATGAAAATAATGTTTCAGGAAGGAGAACAGGAGGGTTCTGAATGCTTCTGAAATCTTGTGGAAAAGTCAGCACCTGCTCCATGGGCAGGGATTTATTCTCCTTGAGAGAGTGCACTTAACCTAACCTTTTCAGTGACATACAAAGGAAAACATGCCCAGCACTTCTTTCCCCTCAAAAAGTACCTTTATCATAATTATATTTTTAGTCTTAGAATAAAATTAATTTAGTTTTCAAATTGATACATCGTCTGTGTACTTTACTCACCCATATTATTTAATTATTTTTTTAACTAGGAAAGTTTGAAGGAATTAGTCTTAAAACAGATATCCACAAATGAATGCAAAAATACCAAAGGAGATTCCATGAGGTCTTAAGGAATGCTTAAAAAACCAAACGGACATGAAAGAGATCCAGGAGAGAGTCTTCTCAGATGCAGATGAAGTATTGATAAAAACAAGTGTTTGAGAAACAAAGGCATTAGCTTAAATGTGATTCTGAACAAATACCAATAAATCAATGAAGAGTAAAAGCAGACACCGACGTGAATAGGGCTTTTCAAATTGGAAAATTGACCACTTCGTTAAAACAACTAAGACAGCATTTTATGTGTTTAAAGGTCAGAGGTTTTGATATACTAATAAATAAGCTAACTTCTGCCAGTGCCATCCATGACATCTGCATGGCAGTAAGTAAAAGTCATGTTTTCAATTCAGAAAGTGTTCGAGCTAAATCCCAAAGTCTTAACCCCCCCCCAAAATAAATCCTAAACCCCAGAAAAGTTAAGCAGCTTCTTATTCATTCAAGAAAAATTTCAGGAAGTAAAATGGCAGAAGGTGGCAGTGACGTGGAATAGACAAAGAGGAGGATAAGGAGTGAACTATAAAGAATGAAGAGTTAATGTAGTCTGAGTCTGTTTCTCGTTTTTGATATTTACACTGAGCTCAAAGACAGAAGGAAACAGTATCTCACCTAAAAACAAAGACCACTAACACTTAAGCCATAACGACTTATTTGCTTGCATATTAAGCCTTCAGTTTTCAAAGATTCAATATGCAACTTTCATCCCTATGATCTGCTGATCAAGCCTCTTTGGGCAGCTGGGTTTTGAACTTGCAGCAACAGAGGAGCACTCAGGAGCACTTCTGGACTCCAGCATTTTTGTCAGGGCTAGAAAGAATGCAAAAGCTTTTCTTGCCTTGGGGAGCATCCTTCCTATCTCTTCTTGAGGGAGTCTAGTCTGAATTTTGGGTCATTCCACCTTTCTTTCTCTTCCGAGGGAAGATCTGCCATGGCTGTAGGAATCTTCCAGGTTGTGCCTCCTGCTGAAGGCAGTTGTCATCATCAACCAGCCTTTCCTCTCCTCTGAAGAGAATGGAATTGTTGCTTAGAACTTGGAAACCCTTCAGAGGATTACGGGACGGGAGGTGAGCCTTTATCTGGAACAGTTGCACTGAGAGCAGGAAATTGCAGACTGGAAGCCAGACAGAAGGCTCTGGAAAGGCCTGACTTAAAAATTGGGGAGAAAGATCTGACAGCATATGTTCAGAGCCCTTTCCTTGGTCATCCTGGTGCTGATCAGGCTCTGGAGGCAGCAATAGAAGGAAGTAACAGCAGAGCACAGCAGAGAAGAAGAGACTTGACACAGGGGTTCTGGGTAAAGCATGGAAAAGAGTAGCCTTCCCTGTCTGGTCCCTTTGTGTATGCAGGGGCATTTACATCCACATGGACAGAACTGTAGGACAACTTTGATTAGTTGCAATTAGACTGGTTATTATTTTTGAAATTACTTTGTTCCACTAACAAAAACTTTGGGCTTTAATGTATTAAGAATTTCCTTTTCTTTTTTATTGGTTGTCAAACACTAGGCTTCCATTAACGAAACCAGACAGATTAAAACAAAGGAATAAACTTCTCAGAATCATTTTCTTACAACCAAATGACTTCATTTGATCTTTTGACTCTTTCCATTTTCCTTGCATCGTGCATTATTGTTACAGGTCGAACTGCAAACACCATACAAACAGAAAACATGTTTGCAAAACACGAGTATGGGTGTGCAACACATCTTTACCCCACTAAATGTATAGAAACTTAGAGGAAGACGGTTCAGAAAGAGTCTATAGACATTTTTACATTAAAGCAGTTTTCTCCCTTAACTATGTTTCCTTTAGCAAAAAGGAAGGGCAGACAGAGTTGTTTGTTGCAAATGAAGTCTTTATGCTGTCTTTCGATGCTGGCAAGAGAGGTGGAGTACATAAGCTGAGAAAAAGGCCTCAATATGTTTGATGCTGATGATTGGATTTAAATGACAAGGACAAAGCATTCCTAAACTGAACATTAAATGTCAAAGCCATAGAATTTTGGTATGCAATAGTAGGAAATACTTTCTTCACTGGTGTCAATAGTTCCTGCACTTTGCAGTTAAGAAAGAATTTCACTCCTTGGATGCCTGGATGGAGACTTGAATGCATAGTGCACGCTTTGAACTTTCAGGGTTTGGAGGATACACTGTGGGATGCTAAGAAATATGTTCCTAGAAAATATTATCCAGCCAATATCATCCTAAAGTATTCCAGGTCAAGCACTGTGAGACTGCTTCATATTATGAACCAAAAATCAGTAGAGTATGGATAACAGGGAATTCAAAAGCATACTCCTGATCAAAAATCAGCACAGGAATAGCACTCAAAGGCAACAAAAAGAAGGCCCTTAATCATTGCACCAAGAGATTCCACATGGAAATATGGAAGTACGAAGTGGAAACTCCATGTATAGCTTAGTAGAGAAGTTATTTGTCATTTAATCAAAGGAATTGATTAAATTGACAGAGGTTGAAAAGATTAATGCTACAACAATCACGTCATTTACTTTTCAAAAGTTCAATGTGGAACCATTAAAAACAAAGTTTCTTTATTCAAGTAACAAATTTACACAGCTGGACATCAAGAGCAAAATGCTGCTAGACATAATACAGAAACACGGGATCAGATGGAAAGAGAAATAGTTTTCCTGCCTTATGCAAACATCTGAGATGTTACAGTAAAGCCAGCTTAATACTTCGAAAAGCTGTTAAGCCTATGGTCACTTACATTCTCAAAACTGAGATAATTTTGTTTAGAATACTCAGGAAACTGAGGTTTAAGGAGACTTTAATTTGTGTTTAGAATAGGAAGAAGTGGGCTTTTGTACTAATATATCCAATAATGAACATTAGCCCCTAGCCTACTGTAAGTTTTTTGGGTAAAGGAAGGTAGCATTATAACTTCCCTTGTTTTGATCTTAAACTCTGCCCTACAAGAATTAATTGCTGCAGTTATGTCAGACTTTGTTTGAAATGTATCAACATCTTCCAGTCAAAACAGAAAATTTCTTTTCAGCTCCAACATTCATGACGTGACAGTGAGAAGAAAAATTTCAAACTGGAGCCTAATACAAATGCACGAGTCTTTTCCTCGGTGCTTGCTTATGGATAATACCTGCTACTATTGCTAGACATCACACAAGCACGGGAGAAGACTTATTTAGAAACCAGGAGGCAGAAATGTATCATCCTGGACACCAGTAAGTTGGCTAATTTAAAATATAAACACTATTACAGAGACAGATTTCTAAGAGCTTCTGCAAGAAATTGAGTTATTTAGTAACCTATTTAAAGTATAATGCCTTCATATCAGACTCATCACTAGACAGTCAACTAAGCCAGTGCCTAGAATACAGCAATCATTTTGGAGTGCCCTCAAACATTACCCAGTACTGAGTCAATCACGCAGCAAATCTATTCCAGCAAATCTACTCCAGCTTTTGAGCCTGGAGCGGGGCAGGCAAGGCAGGGACCCTTCCCCAGAGCACCAGCGGGAGGGCACTGCACGGGAGGGCTAACACAGGGGTCACAGGATCACTGCAGCTCTACTTCTTATGCTTTAAATGCTGGCACTGTTAGCCCATCACTGTATTATCCTCCAGCCACAGCTCTAAAGATAAGGTTGAATCACCACATCATCAATTTTACCACTAAGCACTGATCTGTTTAGAAATGTTGCAGAAAGATAATCTGTACAATGTGGATTCAGAACTATGTATTAGAGAAAAGAGTCAAGGAGTATAGCAATATATTTTAGATTTCTACTGAACATTTAAACATTAAACAGAAAAATCCTTTCATCATGTTTTATCTGTGTAACCTTTCCTTTGGTACCTTTGTAAAACATCCACGCCCATGGACAGCTATCTCACTGCTGTCCAAGCATATGTGTGTTTTTTAAAAACAGAAGAACACAAGCATTGTGCTCTTCAAAAAAAAAGAACAAAAGCCTTACAAACGATGTTTTCTTTTCTGTTTTTCTCTTTTCTTTTAAGATATTTTAAAAATGCTTTTCCCTTATATCTCCCCAAAAGCACCAGGGTGCTTTGTTTACAAATAAAACTGACTTTATCTTACAGCATCCTGGATCTCCTGTTTATGTGCAATGGCCATTGACTGAGTCCACAAGAGGCAAGCCATAGCATTCTGGAAAATAAGAACTGAACACATAAGCTGATGTCCAGGTAAGCAGATTTTTCAAAACTGAGAACAGTTACCCATCTGAGGTGAAAAACTTGTAGCTCTTGAGACCTGTGTAATTCAGATGACATTTGCAGTGGTGAGCAACTTCTTTATTTGCCCAGATTATTCTACAAAACACAAAATTAATTCCCATGAGAGTGTATAAATTGCTATTGTTACAAGCAATTCTCCTTTGATTACCATCTCACTAGAGAGACACTATTCCTCTCTTGAAAGAAACTAAAATAAAATCATGCATGGCAATGTTTTAATAACATAAAGAGAAGAAAGTAGGTGCAAAACATAACAGATTTACACATTCTCTAATAACTGCCATAATAAAGCACTGATTTGATGATAAAGCATTTGTGTAAAAACTTCGATGTTATGACATAAAGTGGTCAAAGGTCCCTGTGGATTGGCACCATGAAGTTCCAGCAGTGGCTTAAAAAGATCCAGGTAATACTGAAGAACAGGGAAAGTTTACACAGCATTCCTTCCTCAGAATACACCCTCCCCAAAAATGTAGGGGATTGGAAAATATCTTTGGATACGATAACCTTTCTTGTCATTATGCTTTAATGTCTGTATCAAAAACTAAAGACACCTGCTGGATTTTTTTATGAAACAAAAGTAGCTATACTTGTAAAAACAAACAGTAAGCTCTTTTGTTTGGTCTTTAGTACTTGAAACGCCATTTATCTTACAGTTGAAGTTTTTTCATCCCTGAATTTAGTACAGTCTGACAAAAAATACAACTAGAGATCTCATCCTGCCATTCTAGCCAACTCACCTGTGCAGGGACTTTAATAAAATAATTAAGATTCCCAGAACCTGCACATGCAGACAGAAGAATTTGCTCTGTGGATATGCTGAAGTCCCTCTCTACTGCAATCAGAGGGAAGAAATGGGCATGTTAACTGTCCTGAGAGATAATGGATGTGCCTCGGGTTACATGTGACCTCAGGCGTACTGCTGCTCTTGAGAGGCATTGATAAACAACCTTGCACACCTCCCAAGCTAATGTCTCAATAAAGAAGCAAAAGCAACAGCTCCCTTTGCCATAGTCCACTTCTATCTTGTTCAAGACTTCTCTCCTTGTTACCCCAAGCCAGGGGAAAACTAAGAAACCTAGCTAGGCAGGTATTTAGAATATTAATGGGCAATAAAGCCATTTATTATAGTGCCTTATAGTGCCTTTTGATGAACAGTGCAAGATTAACAGAATAACAGAATGGTTTTGGGTTGGAAGGGACCTTAAAGTTCATCTGGTTCCAATCCCCCTGGATTGGATGCCACTCACTAGACTAGATCAGGTCACTCAGGACCCCAATCCAATCTGCCCTTGAATTCCTTTGCCTGTTTATGCATAAATGTGCATAAATAGGCAAAGGAATAAGCCAATAGATAGCAAAAAATCAGGCTAAAATAATCAATCATGAACAATAAACAGGGAAGCATTATAGTACCAGAACAGGTAGAGAGAGAAATTAAGCACAGCTTATTCTTCGTGATAGAATATATAGCACATTATCATTGCTAGATTCCATTTTAAACAATGCTTATTAATAATGCATCATTTAATTTAACAATGCCTTTTAGTAAGAAAAGAAAGGTTAATGATTACAAATTTAGTGCTCCTAGAATGTGCTTTTAAGAAAAATGCTGAAATACCGTGTATAGCAAAGCACTGCAGCTATTAATATAATCTCTGAAGGGTTACAGACTCTGTCTTTTAAGCAAAAATATCAGTGGCATTTGGAACCATTTGTTTAAAACTGCAAACTGACAGAATGGGGACATTAAAACATAAGGCTAAAGAGAATAGATGTAGCAATGTTATACACATCTACTTGCTACCCTGACTTTTAAAACATACTCCTTGACATGCATACTTCCCCCTGTTTTCAGAAATTAGTTTCATGTAAAGCGCTTGTTGTAATTCAAAGGATGATAATTGGACTTATTTTTAACACAAAAAAATAAACAGTTTAATGTCTCCCCTTAGTGTGATGGCTTTTTTCTTGTAAATTGTAACGCTATCTGTCAGTTGTCAGAAGTACTTTAAAGTCATGAAAAATTAAAACTATTTTAAGTCACGAACCTAAGGTAGTTTAAGAGAGTTTTACATTCCCAAATTTAATCCAGTATGCACCAAACCAAGAACATCCTGCTAGTGAACCAGCAGAAAAAAGATGGTCAAAATAAATAATTGTCTGTTATTGTACAGGGAAATGGCTCAATACCTGCTATTTACTGAGGTTTGTACTGCTCACATTACATAGATAGTTCCTGAAATATGAAGCCTATGATGCCACAGAGAAGGATTGTATTATCACACCATTCCCCTTCCTCCTTAAAACCAAGAGTCATGGAGATGCAAGGTTGGTGTAAGCAGGGATTTTAGACCATCTCAAGATATGGGCATTCACAAAGCAGCGGAAATGGACAAGTTAAATATCTCCTAAATCAAATTATTTGACATTTCTTGTTTTCTCTCAGCTTGCTTGCCTCCACTGAAAGTAAGATAATTCTTCCACTCGGGAACAACGAACATCAGCATGTTGTAACTTCTACTGAACCACTAGGAAGAATAATTTATGAAATTTTAAGTCTGAAAGACAGAATTGAACTAAGGGCATTCTTATTGCCATCAAACTTCAATCAAGTGCAGATTTCAATATAAACCTGCAGCTTGAGGCCACATTTTTCTCCTGATAATCTCCCCTATGATTACAGCGGGTAGTCACGTACTGCACTCTCCCTTCACAGCACTGCATCGTTTCATGGCACTGACACTATAACAGATAGTGCCTGCAATCATTTAGGAAAGGTTTAAGATGTGCTTTGCACTCATTTTTAGCATTCTTATTTTTTTCTTGTTGGAGAACTTGTTTTTTTCTTTTTTCCTCTAAGAGCAATACCTCAACACTAAGCTCAGAAAGTCCCTTACCACAGGATATATCTTTGAGAGTTGTCAGGGAAACTGAGAGAATGAGAAGAATTTGAGACAAAGAAAATGCAGCCAAATACTGTACAACCATCTCACTTAAAGTAAAATGAGTAAAAGTAGAGACTAAGGAGAAAACACCAGTAGCAGTTGTTTTGAAGACCTAAGAAAGAGGGGACTCACAATAAAATGAAACAGAACCACTTAAATTTAAAATGTCTTGATTAGCAACTTGAAGGCACAAGCACAGACTCCAAGACATAAGACCAGTAAAAGAGTCAAAGAATTACCACTATTATTGCCTTTGGAGACATCCATTGTTGTTTCAAGACATTCTTATTCATAAGGAAAAAATAAGAACAGTACCAGCTGTCAGGTATCCATCTTAAGGGGACACTGGAATGCCACAGAAATATATATCAAACAGCAATTGATACCACCTAGGCACATCTCACTCCATTTTTTTGACTGCTGCAGATACTTGACAGCAAATGCATCTTCATCCCTGCTATTCAGTGTGTTGTACAAAGCAAAACCTCCCAGATTAATTGGCTTAATTTACTTGTTTACCGCAATCTTCATCTGTAAAATGGGTTACCTGTTGGAAATGTAATGGACTGTGATATGTAAAAAGTCACACCGGATAAACCCAATGGTTCTTTCTTCTTCTGAACTAGAAAAAGAAGAAAGTCTAATCATCACCGTTTACAGAGCTTATATAACAATAATTTGATGACACAGACATATTTCAGACCACTAGCAAAGTATATACCTGTTTAACTACAGGTATTAAGAGTAAGACATAAGCTAACAATAAAGAACACTACAAGTTTAGAAATACAAATGAATACTCTACCCTTTCAAACAGACAGCACAAATACTAGTAGAATTGTCACCTGAAAGTAGGAAAACTTGTACATTGCTCATCAACCACTGTCTTGTCTTTCTACTTTCTCACAGGCTCACCAGTACTCACATAAAACCTTTCTTTGGCACCTTTTTTTATATTTTAGCAATCTCATCAATTTTGTTCCCAGTTTCCTTTGACTAGGCTTTAGCAGCCACTGGAGTACATATCGAACAGAATGTCATTTTTACCTTCCCTGCTCACATCACCCCACCTGGAGAATGTCTCTCAGGCAGAGAATTTGTTTCTGCACATCCATAAAGGTGAGATAGACATGGTAAAGATCTGCAATGAAGTAAATAAGGTGTTCAGCCCATGCCTCAATAATTCATTTAAAACAACAGCAATATTTATTTTATTCCAGTGACATTATGTACGTATTATACGAATACACGTGTTCTTTAAACATCTGCATTAATTTTCCTATATTCAATCACATGTGTAACAAGTACTTAACTAGGAAAAGTTAGCATTTGGATTTACAGTACAACCAGTAAAAACAATTAACTGAAAAAAAGCACCAGGCCCTGATTAAGAACTACTTTTCTTAAGGAATTGGCAGTACAAATGTTTTTCCAGAATTTCTGTGAGACTGTTTAAAAATTCATCAAAGCAATTCCACATAAAGTTGGGCTTTGAAATATATAATCAAACTTGGTGTTAGTATAGATCTCCCTGCCCATTTTTAGGCTGATTGCCTAAGGAAGCATAGAAAATTTGACCACCCTCTGTGCCAGTCTCCCTCTTCCAGCCCCTGCACTTCCAAAACTCTTTACTGGTTTCCTTCCAAGACAGAAAAGCGTTAAAAGACTCCAAAATAACAGTATTTCCTCAAGTTTGAAAAACTGCCTTCCAGGTGCAGAACAGACATATATTAATGGCTCTTCTGACAGAAAGCTGGGTTTTATAGACTCTGTTTAACCAGCAGCTGGGGAGGCAATCAGCTTCCACGAAGCTGCAGCTCACACACCACCTGTGAGTTTCTTAGGAGTATTAGAGGCACCCAGTGCTCCAGTGTAGAACAGCACACATTAGATCAGCATCGCTTAGCTCAACATCTCAGGCAAAATCTTCTCTGCTTACAAACACTACAGAGAGCACTTTCAGAAGAAAAAGCCCAGGCCAAAACATCTTAGAGCTTCAGCAGCTGTTGAGAAACCCAGTGTGGAGTACAGCCTCAGTTAATGCTGTAAACTGAATTACATCCTGAGATACAAGTACCTTTCAGCTCTTGTTGTCTGCACCTGAAGTTTGCAGAGTGCCTCTGCTATCCTCATATTTGTTTTGTTAGATATTTCAGTGAAACCATAAACGTACAGAGGAAAAGAAGCAACTCACTTTATGCATGGCAAAAATAACTCTAAGTTTAACAAGTAATGAGAAAATACTAAATTGCACAGGACAAAAAAAAAAAAACCTATTTCCACATATCAACATCATGTAAAAACTGCTAAAAAGTTTTTTAGCAGCACTCGTGTATTTTAAATTATAATTGACAGTTTCTTTACTTTGGAGGGGTTCTGAAAATTTGGGCATCATCTACCTAATTGTTGTAGAGAAGAAAGACTAC
This sequence comes from Corapipo altera, assembly GCF_003945725.1. Taxonomy (NCBI): domain Eukaryota; kingdom Metazoa; phylum Chordata; class Aves; order Passeriformes; family Pipridae; genus Corapipo; species Corapipo altera. Next base: position 446,788 of record NW_020884904.1, on the reverse strand, counting down.
CAAATAACCTTTCAAAATCCTTTATGTATTATATTTTTCCATAAGTCTGTTGAAAACTCAACAACCTGTGGCTCTAACTGAAAAACACCACAGAGAGGACTCTGCACTGTAATGGACTGGAAGAACTGAAGATATTCTTAGATTGTCCAACATTTAGCACAGCTGTAATACTTAATAGCCTGATGCAATTACAACATCTGCATTTTAAGAACTAAACTCCTGACTGTGTTCAGAGGTGTTTGGGTTTCCCCTGTAAAAACTTAAAAATTAGCTTTTGGTAGAAAATTGCATAAGTTGGATTTCTATATAAGTCAAGTTTCACTGAAGTTGGATTCCCACAGAAGATAGCTGAATTAGAATTGGTAGGTATCAGCTGCCTTAGGTGGTACACAGTTGAAGCAAAGAATAAGAAAGGCAAATGAAATAGGTGTGAAGGAGGAACTCTTTTGGCTCTGATTTTCTTACTTGAATTCTCTGCATCAGGGGACCAAATGTTATGGGAAGAAAAAATCCAAGCAAAACCATAAAATCCAAAAAAAACCCAAAATAAAAAAAAATGCAAAAAACCCCCAAAGAACCACCAACAAATTTATAAAATCTGTCTATCTTTGGCAACTTGTAATTCAATTTACTACAGAGCTGTGTCTGCTAACATTCCATAGACTACCCAGCCTGGGACTCATGGCCAGGATGACAGTGCTACATGACAAAGCTTCTTTAACCAACCAACCAACCAGAGATTTCCACAGCCTACTTGTTCAGGAGGAAGGCACTGCCAATCAGTTCAGAAAAGTTTCTCCAGGCATAGCACTACTGGCAAGAGCATGGGAAAATTTTTTCACACTCAGGAACTTGCCTGTGAGTGGCAGCTGATGAAAGACTTAGTGAGAATTACTGAAGCAATATGTACTCCGTGTGGCAATCTGTCCCTTCATGTTGTACTGAAATAAAACAAGCACTCTGTACATTTATACAGAACTTATTACACTTTATATTCTTTTTTTTTTCCTTTAAGCTTAGATTCTTTATGCAACTTCCCTGACAACAATCTTCGTTAAGTCTAAGAGTAATACACTTCCATGTCCAAGGTCTTGAAGTGACAATAAAATGTTGTACTACTTTTTCATCACCTCCTCCTGAAAAGTATCTGCTTTAACCTGGCAGAACAGCCACAGCCAACTGTGATTGCTGATGTACAAAATGAGAGCATTTGTTCCATGAACAAAGGGAAAACAGAGTCCTGCAAGCTCCTTTCTCTGCTGAGCTATTCACTGGCTACACCATAGAAAAAGCAACAGGACTTTTCAACAGCATTCCAAATTAATAGTTTTCATTTTAATAATGTCCTCTGTTTCTGTCAGAGTTAGTCATTTACTACTTCCACAGCCTGCCTCGGGGTACCTCCAGTTCTGAAGACCCTTCTCAGGCAAAACAGGATTCTGTTTCAATCAGGACTTTATCATCCACCCTGAAGCACTGAGTCCCACCGCTCCAGCCACTGTATATTGTTATTCCCTGGAACATACATCCTGCACTACTAGCCTGTCTTACTGTCTGCTATGAGTGAAGCTGCAGGTCTAGGCCATTTGTATTTTGCCTTGCCCTACTTCAGAAGATTTCAATCAGAACTTGAATATTGCCTTCTGATACGAGCACGGAAAAATGCCTAAAGCTATCTGAATTAAATTTTGCACAAAACATTGCTCTGAAAGTATTATTTAACTACTTTTAGCCTACAGCAAGGTTTTACAGCCGAGCTATAAACTCCCTAATAATAAGATACCTAATAAAAGTGCTGACAGACCATTCACGGCTTCAGCAGAGCTCATTAAAATGCACTAGAATAGAACATTCTCAGGATGACGGATTTTCAGTGCTGAGGAACACCCAATATCTTGATAAACACACGCATTTCTCAGCATGTTCACTGCATACTCACTTCTTCTCTCTGGACAGCATGTAATTACATTACTTTCTGAAAAATAATGACTTTAGCGCTGAATATTAATGACTTGTTTAACAACTAACATAAAATCCCATCCTACCTCTATGAAACTACATGCAACTTTAACCAATATTTCCATAAAAATTAACTTCAAAGGAATACTTTTACTGAAGGATTTCATAATGGATTGCTTTGGCTCAGGGCTTTATTTTTTCTGGGTGTCCTAACTCTTCATTTTTTTTAATAAATCTGTTTAATTTTGAAAATAGGTTCATGTGCTACAGGATTTCCCTTTAATCACACATGTCATTCTCCTGAAATAGCAGGAAAGGACATAAGTATAGTTTTCTGGTCTAAAAGTCACACATTCAAGCATTTAGGATACATAAAAGTACTTTGGTACTTGGTCCCAAAATGCAAAATAGCATCCAGACTTGAATTAGTAGTCTGAAAACATGAAGGCCGGGAGGATTTTAGTTCCTATAGAGGGGATTCCCAAGAAACAGCAAACAGAAACCTCACAGATTTTTATGAGATTTCTGAAATTATTATGAAATTACAAAATCATAGCATAATTTATGTGTTTACTTAACACTACCTCCTCCCCAGAGCAGGGCAAACTTCAAGGATAAGTCAAGGATAACTTCAAAGATAACTTCAAGGATAAGTCAGTTTGCTTATGGCCTTGACTCATTAAATTTTGGGGTTTGGTCTAGATGATTTTCAGGAGTCCCTTCCAACCCTAACTATTCTGTGATTCTGTGAATTTTGAGTGTATCAAGGAAGGAGGCCCTACATCCTCCTCTGGAAAAGCCTGTCGGAGATTCAGACCCACATTTGCTCCCTCAAACCACAGAGGTGCTCCTAATCCTCTTGAAAATGGCTCTGACATCTAATCATTAAATATTTGCCGAGCTCTAGTGTAAGGGCTAAGCAAACCATTCCCATGAGAGAGCACAGGCCCAGTTATCCTCCTTGTTCCAGTGACTGTGAGTAGTTTGTATTTATCACAATTTAATAAAACGCAAAAGAGATGCTGGAGCAAGAACTGGAATCCCATGCCAACCCCTGGAATCAATGACTGAAACACCAATCACTGGAGCCTTTCCTAAAACCTTCATACCCGTGTTATTCTATGCAGAGCAGAACTTAACACAAAGGAAGTCCATTGACTTTTTCAGTCACAAATCCCTCCAGTAAAATGATTACCTTAAAGTAGAAATGCAAGTTTGATACAAAACCTTGCTGGCAGGACACTGCTCAGCAGAGTGCTGAAATCCAATAACATGAAAGACAGAAAGAACAAAACAGAAATATTGACTAAAGAGCACAGGTAAGAATTTACTACTTAACAGAGGTAAATGAACTATCTAATTCAAATGTATATAACCAAAAATATTTTTTGTCATAAATCTTTTCTGATTTATAAAACGTGGGTTCTTTTTTGTTTCTTAATTTCCTATAAAGCATCTGTTTTCCAGCATGAAAACATAATTTGTCATAGCAATTATCGATCTCTACAGAGCCTCTAATGGGACTGACAGTCACAGAACCACACAATTTTCAACATCCACAATGCACCTGCAGGAAATATTTCTGCTTTTACAAGGCACTTTAAGTCTGGACTACCAGGTTACTGGAAACATCATTTCTTAACGGGAAATAGCTGTAACATACAAGAATCCAAGTTGTCAGTTGTCAACTACTTTTTTTTTTTCTTTAAGAACTGAATGACATGTAGAACAAGGGTTTTTCAACCAAACAACTATTATTTGTTGCTCAGGAATGGCTTCTAGACCCCTGGATCCAACGCTGTCCTGTGCCCATGCTACCACCTCTTTGTAGGTCAGAAAGTTCTCCATTTAGGCCTCCTTTATGGTGACCTATCCAAGCTCTCTATTTAATTAGGACATGTATGAGATGAGAAAAATTACAGAATAACTACAGAAAACTACAAAATGCTGTTAACAGATATGTTACAGAATAGTCAGAGAAATTACAGCCTCATACCATGTCACAAAAGAGCCCAGGAATGCCAGGGGGCTCAGAACAGATCTTCAGCCACTATTTTGGGTTTGCTTGCCTTACACATTTCTTCCCATAGTCTTAAATTCTTAGATTTTCCTAAGACCTATAGATGTCTTACAGAGCCTTCACCAGTGTCCAGGAAAGTATTTTATGTCCTTTCTCTCATGAATTCTCTCACAGTTCTGACTATTTTACAATTCTTTGTTAGACTATCATACAATTCTTTGTTAGAAACCATAATTTTTGCTATAGGAAACCAGGTACCCAAGAATAACACCTTATTACCCTATTAATTACCTTATTACAAGATTTAGTTCATGTTAGAGTACTTTTAAAAAAAACTTCCCACTTTTTTTCTCAGAGCTCCTTTGCCATGGAAAAAAAAAATAAGACTTCCTGCTGGTCTGTCAGTTTTTTGCAGCCTGAGGTCTTAACTGCAAGAGATTCAACATTCATTGAACTCACATATGTGATACCAGGTGCCGATCGTTCTCTGGTCCCAGCAATTCTTTCAGATTTTGCTTGCAACCAGAATCACTGATTCAAGAGCAGAAATCTTTCTATCACAGATGAAAAACATTCCAGGAGCGCCTGAACACCACTATAAAAACAGGAGTCTTGTGCACTTTTGAGAATATGGTAGATAAAAGAATCAAAACTCCAAGTTGCTTATTTATTCCATAAATAAAGGTCATTAAATTCTTAAACCTCCACAACAAAAGATGATCTCTGTAACTCATATTAAACAAAATCTAACAATTTAATTATTTCAATATATTTGCAACTGCAGTTCAAGGAGTTTTTTTCTTCCATTATGAATTTTTGATCTTTAATACACTTTTTAACGGTAGAGACCCACCTCTTTTGTTATAAAATGAAAACAATAAGAAAACCCAAAGCTGTGGCTTACAGTGAATCACAGGATGCTGCAATTTCCCCCCACCTGCAACAGACACACTTTACCATGTGGCAAGGTCACAGAAGACAACTACTGATTAGACAAATTACAAACCAGGAAAGAAAAAAAAACAAGTTAAACCCAAAAACCACAATCAAACCCAAAACTGCTGCCTCCATTCACTTTCTAGTTGAGGAAGTGCTGTTTGACCTGATACAGTGTTTCAGAGCATCAGATAACAAAGCAAAGCCACAGCACAAAATCTCTTTGATGGCCTAGCAAAAAGGACTTATAAATTAGTACCCCTTAGAGATAGATAAAACTATAGCACAGCAAAGAAATGCAGATGAGTATTATCATCTGATAATACTCTCTTATGGTTTTCTAAGACTGGGTTAGGCCTCATTTTTATAGAGCTTAGGTTAAGGTTAGAGGAAAAAAAGACCATAGAAACTTGGAGATGATGTGTCAATCTCTAAGAATGCCCTGTATAGACAATCAGCAAAACCAGAAATTAACTATTAGAATTAAAATATATTGGATTTTTGAAAAACTAATTTTTAATAGCTTGAGAACCCACTTCTAGAACACTAGATTCAGAGCTGTTGCCATTTCAGTGGATCCAGGGACAAAAGTCCATTGTAAGAGATCAGTCAGATACTAATACTTTATATTAAGTGGTAGTTCCCAGATGAGAACACTGAAATTCTCCAGTTACTGATTAAACAGCTGTATGTGGTCCCACAGAGACAGACGTTTGTTACAAACTCACTTTGACACTGAGATGCCTCCTCCAGGATTGTTCTGCTGCACGCCAAAAACACACCACCTCTTGTTTGATCACCAGAAAATGTCTCTTCCACAATAATCCTTTATATGACCAGCTACCAAAACACCCCATCTAGCTCAGCTGTGATGTCCCTTGTATCCCAAGTGTCCCATTTTGGGATACTGTGACCAGCAGGAGTAAAGCAGCAAGCCTGTATATAGGATTACTATGCCAACACACTGTCATATTTAGATTCACCCAATTTACCACAGAATTTCTTATCATTTCTTCATTGATCCACATATAATATGCTGAAGAATTATTGAATGGTGGATTTCTGCTCCATGTACCACAGGGAAACTGCCCCTCCCGAAAGACTTTGCTTTTATTCTACCTATCAAATGACAAAGCATTAATCCAGTTGAAATGAAAATCTCCTTCCAAATCCTAGGGTTTATATATAGGCACAGTTTTTAATATACTGAAGATTAAAAGCACAGGAACATAAGAATATCCCTGTTGGGATGTTTCACTGGTACCTTGTTAGATGAAAGATATTGGAAAGCACACCCCTGCCTGTTCACTTAGTACCTCTGCATGGACTTGTTGCCCATGAAGTTGAATTTACCTCCACATCCTCCTTTGGCAGTAAATTTCACAAGTTTAAAGCTTTCTTCCGAGCTTTAAACAAAACTCCTAATAATTCCATCAATATACTGTAGCTCAAACATTTCAGGACTGGGAAATAACAACTCTGTATTCATTTTACCCATGACCTTCATGATTTTGTGAACATCGATCATATCAACTTTCAGCCTTATTATCTCTCCTAGATGCCTTTTTTCCACAGCCTTGTCTCTTCCTTACAAAGTGACTGCTCTGTTCCATTAATCATTTTGACTCCCATACACAAATATATTGTGAAAATAATTCTCTATACAGACAGACATAAATAATGTATGAGCTTCCTCAAACAGCTCTTGATCAAGACTCAACTCAGTACTTGATAAAGAGGGAGACGAATTTTACTAAACCTTGCCCTGATCTTGTGGCAGGATTATATCATTGATTTAGCACAAAAGGCACAACAAAAATTATGATAGGATCATCCCACAGGTCAGGAGAACCCTAGAAAGTCTGATACCCACATTTTAAGTCTGATACCCACTGTTTTCGGCAGGAAAAATTAAAAACTATCTTATGACAAATGCCACCTGGTTCTTCCATTTCTCACCATACAATTGTTTGGATAGTTCCCCAAATCAACACCAAATACAAGCAATTCTTAGAGAAACAGGACAGTTTTGTAAGGAAGCACAAACTTCATTGTATAATAAAGTGTTTCATGTTCTCCTTTAAATTTTGGCATTTTTTTCTTTCTTTTAAAAGATATTTCTCATTCAATGCTCTAAAGGAATTTAGAAGTGCAGAGGACACTTCTCAGAACTACCTTTAACTGAGCATCATTTCTAAACAAAAGTGAGGTTAGCAGCAGTTCAAAGCATTTGCAAAATTAGATCCCTCCTCCAGAAGTGTCGATGCAAAAAACTGGTGCAGAGGAGCTATAAGGAAAGCAATGTATCTCTGGAATTTTTGGTGTTGGAATAGTCAGGATTGCAATTTCCCTGTGCTCTAAATGACAAAATCTTTAGACATATTTTAAGTACAGTTCTGTATTGTATAAGATAGTGTCCTTATATACTTTCTCCATGCTTCAAGAGAAGGGATATTGCCCCTCACTGCAACAACTCCTCAGAAAAAAACAGTACATTTGGAAATTCTTCTCTTGCAGAATTTGAATCATGGTAGACCATCTTGGTTTTTTTCTTAATATATATAACTTTCCCCTTGCTTTAAACAACGTAAATCTGAATAGTAGCTATTCAAAATAAATAAGGAATCGTTTGAAATGCCAAAAAGAAAATGCCAAAATGTTACTTTCCTTCAAGCTTGTGAACTGGATTTTCTTGACAGTAGAGTTGCATTTTAGTTTAAGTCACAAATTTCTTTGCAGAAATATATCTATCAATCTATATATATTTATAGATAGATAGAGATAGATTAGTGATGGTGTTTAGACAGATCATGGTATCCATCTCTCTGAGAATGCCTCTTCAGAAGCACAAACAGCACTAGTTATGTTCATCACCCTGTAAGCAATGTCTCTATTTTAAAAGAAGCAGTCACTGAAAATTAAAACTATAATGACACACACAAAGAAAAGCTTTTTCGTGAAACAAAAAGCATCAACTAGAAATACGTAGAAGCACTGTGATAATTGAAGCAACTTTTCCCATTTTATTTGCATTTCACATTACCTGTTTGTATGTGATCACCAAAAAACTCTGCCACCACAACCAATAAAAAAAGCTTGGCTATTTACAGCTGGGAGGAGGTGCTTGTTCTCACGTACTTTAGGACTTTTCTTGCATAAATTCTGCTTGCAGTAAACAGTTTCCTACAAAACCTTCTTGTCAGAAGATCAAACTCTGTAGTTTTATTCAAGTGAAAGTACCTTTGAGAATTCTACTTGATTAAGGACTGATTAAAGACTGCATGTTAATACCTAAAGGCTAGAATTTTCAAAACATGCAGAGAATTTAGTTACCCTTTTTCCATCCATTTTAATCAATGATCTCCTTTGAAAGCCTCAATCCAATTGTGTATCAGATAAAAACAGAAGACCCAGCTACTGAGGCAGTTCACAACTACATCTGCAGATTTAAACAATACCAAACAGATGAGACTTGGCCTAAAGGGACAGGTCGTTCAGGAGTGTTTATCCATGTTCCTCATCGAATTTGATCACAGAAATTCCATTAATTTTAATGGAGCAGAGTTCAGACAACTTTTACTATGCTTCTATCTATCAGTATTAGCTGATTTATAATGGCTATCCATCCCTTGCAGGATACATCTTCTAACTTGTCATTTTAATCTACTCCTCTCCTTGGGTTGCAGCATTTTATAGGTTCATAGACCAATATATATCACAGTTTATTGTTTCAGTCAGAGCTGGCTTTTGTGCAAAACCATTTACGGTATAACTATCCACAGCCACCATGAACTGAACAACCCCATTAATGTATAACAATTTGAAAACAGTTAAGTTTGGCAAGAGTTTTTTCTGCTGGTCCATACAGTCACTTAGACCTCTGCTACCCAAGAAGCAGCACAGTACTCCAATCCCTGATTTGAATCTGTCTTAATGTATTCTTTCAACCAACTGTGAAATAGCACAAGTTAAACTAAGATTTCAATTCCAAGTGTTACCATGGTAAACAAACAGCACGTTCCTATTCCATTTTGTACCCTAAGGGCAAAATCTATTTAACCAAGTAGCTTTAAAGAAATGTTATTTTCTTGTTCATATAGGTTAAGTAAAAGCAGATTCTCAGTCAGGGGTATCAAAAGCTGAATAAAACTTGGTAAAATTTGCTTTTTCAGAAAACATACAACACTTTCCTTCTACAGGAATCTTCTAAGATGGGTCACAAGAGTTTACATGCAAACTTTAGCATTTATATGACAAGCAGCAGCAAAGCATATCATCCCGCTCAGCTGCTCATGAAACACAAAACACACTTCTCCCGTCATCCAAATGTGGAGAACTGCAACCAGCATTCCTCACTGACATCCCAAACGCTTCCTAAATGCCAAGTACTCATCTGGAGTACTTGAACCTCATGTATTGTGTGTCATTTATAGCTAATTCACACACACATCTGAGTCCTAGAGCCAGAGGTGTTGCAGGTGTTACTGATAGACATTTATACTGCTGTGGAAGAGGCACACATGTTGCTGCTTTCCTGAGCTGCTCCCAGAATAATGCAACTGAGTTATAAAAAGCTGAGAGGTTGCACATAATGCTCTAATAAAAGTAACACACAAGCAAACCTAAAGACCAGATAAATATTTCCTCATTTTCTACTAACCATAAGCAGTTCTTGGGACAATCACATTCTCTCCTTAAAATCTCTCCAAATTCTGGATGAATGCAATTACTATCAGGTATTTTTGCTTTTTGGATTCTGATTGCACCTGGCATAATTTTGTTTTGATTTGGCTTTTTGTTTGTTTCTTTTTGTTTGTTTGTTTTTAATATTTACCTTGCAGAGAGAAAGTGCATTGGTTCTCTTATATGTTAAAATGAGTTCCTGGAGCACACTTCAGAATGAAGAGCCCTTGAGGAAAAGGGGAAAGAAAAAAAAAAAAGAGAGGGGAAAAAAAGGATTTAGTGGCTAGATTACAATTCTAAATATCAAGCAAGTCTGAAAAGCTTTCTATAAACCATTTAATATCTCTAAGCTCCATGACATCAGCTTCAACTCAAGATTTTACAAGACCTGTCTCACTTGAGCTCAGTTTTAAAAAAGAGTCTTTTCAGTGACTTCAGCAGTTTTTGGTCAGTCATTCCACGGCTACTTAAGAGGCAAAACCACAAACTGTGGCCTAAAGTCTCTGAATATACCCTGAGCTACAGGCACAGAGATAAAAAAGTAATTTCACCAGCGTACATCCTAACATACAGCATCATATATCCTTACAGATAGCTTTCAGAGTGACACAGAGCTTTACATCATTTAAAGATACTGCTGCCTTCTGGACTTCTCTTTTATGTCCTGAACTGGTTTGAAGTAGCATTCATTCATGCACAATCATACCAACCATCCATCCAGAAAGCATAAAAAAGAGGAATATTTTTATTCAATCTTCTTTTATAAGCATTTGAAAAAACATGCTTGGCTAAAAATTATGCATTTTTCAATGAAGAGTGGGGTTTTTGAATCATTATCAGTGGGTTTAATTTATGTCAGAGGTACACTGATTTCGGTGCTTTTTATAGCAGAAATTCAGTTTCAATATAAATTTGTATCAACCCTGATGAGGATAGTTTGAAATATGTATATATCTTATCCAAGCCTTATCAGTGACAAAATAACATAATTTCCTTTTTTTTCTGCTCTACGCTATTTATGAAGGAGTTTGTCCAAAGAGCTATTTCACCATATTTATATATTAAGAATTATCAGCTCCATCATCCTTTTCTTCCCTCTTGTAATTGTAGCACCACTTGTACTATTACTACTACTAAACAGGGCTGTGGCTCCTCTTGCACAAAGTTTATACAGATACTCAGTAATGAAACTTTGATATCATATAAGGCTCAAAGTAAGCCTAGAAAGGAAGAGCCTTTGTGTTTAAGAATAACTATTCAACAGAGGAGACTAACTATACCTACACTTCTGGGCAATACAATCAGCCTTCAAGTCCTTGGCAAGCTCACCCCTTACTGCAGTCAGGAGAGTCAGTCTACAATATTGAGGGGCTCATAAGACTTGAAGAAAGATCCCTTACTGACATAAAACCAGGCTCTCTTTTATAAGTAATCCACCAATACCTTATCTGTGAAACAGCTTTACTGTCAATGGTTTCGTAATGGATGGACTTTCTATTTGATTACATGCACAACCTAAAATCTTGACTCCAACTCATTTCTGGTTATCTGGAAAACACCTTCATTCTACTCCCCATGAACAGCCATTGCAGATGAGGTCAAAATTCCTGTGCTAAAGCTCTACTGTTCAAGTTTTTAGTGTTTCCTTTTTGCAACCTGTGCATTCTAACAGCACATGTTCCTTTGTATTTTGAGTTGAAAAGACAACACATTAAATCAAACTCCCAACTCTGGAACTTGATAATGTCCTCAGATCACTATTTGTTCTGAACTGCTCCCTCCAAGCAAAACAAACCTTGCCTGAATGAAATAATTTTTCTTGTCCTGCCTGGCATAACAGCATCTATTACTCCATACACTGCTTCCCAGACAGGCTTGTAGGACCATTTGTGTGACAACTCCTAAAACACTTACAGTGCAATACTTTACAAGAGGCTATTTCAGCTGCACTTGTGCTTCTGACATTCCTGTTGGCACTTAAGTGTTCCATGAAATTTTCTGAATATTTAATAGCAGGAAAAGGTTATTTTAAATGGGATTTTTATAAGGTCTATGTGCAACAGGGAAGCACGAAAGCAGGTTATCTGTGAGAAACTGGAAAATGGGAGCCTCAAGTATTTTTCCCTACCTATTATTTTTCCTATTTGGGCTCAAGGATACAACACACTGGATACTTTAATAATATTGTATTTATGAATATATATATATATAAAATATATATGATCAACTTGTTAAAAAAACAGCAGTCACCCACTGCCAGTGGCTTTTTAACCAAAACCAGGATACAGTCATGGCTGACACAAAAACATAAAGTTCAATCTCGTTAAGTATAAATCAAAGTTAAGAACTCTTGCCTTGCCTTAAACACTTCTCAAACTCTCTTTTTAGCACTATCTCCAAAAACGGGTTCTTCATGTCCCAGCTATAAATGCATAAAAGAAAAAAAAAAAAAGGTTAAGAATAGGTAGATTCAAATGTAAGGAAAACAGATTCAAATTAAGTTGTGAACACCCCAGTTCAAGCACACCAGGAAGGCACTCTCAGAGAGACATGAAACCAACACACAGATTTTTCAGTAACATTTGAAGCTGATCAAAGCTCACTGTACAAAGCTATATGTAAGCTAAGTGGCAGAAGATTAAACAACGTCCAGAACAAAAGGAAACGCTCTTTTTTTTCCCTGAGCTGCTTTGTCTGACCAGAACATTATTTCATTAAGCCTTTTTCCATCTTCCAGTTCAATCACATCATTGCCAGAGTAACTATCTAAAGCTGTGCCTTCACAGCAGCCTGAGGAGACTGATGCCCTTGTTACAGCTCAGCTGCAAATCACACATCTACGGCAGCTTTATGATTAGGTGTAAGGGAATGATGAGGAAAGGTAGCTAATATATCCATATTTTAATATGGATCTGAGGTACCTAATGATAACAACATGTTGATTTGAACAGCTACTCGCTTCAATCTTCTAATTTACTGGCTGATGGAAGAACTAATTTATTTTATGCAAAAATTCAAAGGAAAGTTCAAGAAGACAGCCTGAGAAGCCTTCTATAAAAAGATCCCTACTTTCAAATGATTGACACTGCTGCAGCTATCTGCAAGGCATTTTGAACAAGTATTGATTGTGTTGATATAAGAGCAATTCGTGGATAACTGCTGCTCCACAGAACACCCCGTTTACAGAATTTTCTATGAGACTAAGAAGAAAAACTTTTTGATTGAGTAAGTGACTTAGGAAAAAATGTTGCTTTGGAAAAAGTAACAATCTTTTTCCTGTGTTTGCCTGTTTAATGGAAACACGGAACTGATTAGTGAAATACGAATAAAGCAAGTGCGTTTTCATAGAAAGGGAAGATGAACAGTTATTTTTTTTCCCCACAGAATATGAAAATTAAGACTTATCAAAATTTTATGAGGGGAAAAAAATACGAATTTAAACGGGGTTTTTGTTTCTGGGGGTTTATTTGATTGTTTGGTGTTCACTTGGTCTTTTTCAAAATGAAAGAGGAGGCACTCTCCATCCTCCCAACAAGGGTATTCAGTCATGGTTTGTGCCAATCTTCCAGTGTAGTCTCTGCCAGAGAGAGGGAGGGAGGGAGAAGTGAAGCACGCTGAGGCCTCATCAGCTCAATCCAAAATACGGCAATTCCAGAGCTCATAGGATCACAACTCCACAACTGCTTATTTCCACCAACCCCACAGCAGACAGAAAACTGGGAGTACAGGCAATTGCTCCCTTTCATAGAAAAAGAAGAAATAAAGTTCTTTGGTTTTAGGGACAAGTTTAATTTAAGGGACAAGGCCTAAAAAATGAAATTCCCAAAATTTATAGAAATACATGATACAAAAAAATATTTTCTTCCTTTTTTTTTTTTAATCAATGGGGTGGAACATCATTCCATAAGCAGTTGGATGAGTTCACAGCCTTTTTTGTGTAATTAACCCAAAAACTAAAGCAGTAACTGAGCACGGGGGGGCAAGGAGGGATGTGAGGGGAACTGGGTGGCAGCACCTCAGGAAAAACATATTTAAAAAGGAGTGGTGAGGGGAAAAGTGTGAGAAACAGCCCTGTGCCATGGCAGTCAGAGGAGTTGGAAGGGACAAGACAAGTCTCAGCAGGGGTTCCCCTGTGGACCAGGCTGCTGCAAGGGAGAGAGTGAAGGAGGAGTTGCACAGATGAACCACTGTGGTTCCCACTCCCCATCCCCCTGCACTGCTCAAGAGGGAAGTTAATGCTTTAATCCGTCCTTTTTTCTCACCATACAAATCTATTCACATTGGCAACAGCTTCATTTCCCCAAGTCGAGCCTGTTTTGCCCACGACAGAAACGGGTAAATTTTCTCCCTGTCCTTATTTTGACCCAGAAGCTTTTTCACCATCTTTTTTCCCCCCTGTTCTGCTGAGGAGGAGGGTGAGAGAGCAGCGGGGTGGGTGCCGGGCAGCCGGCCAAGGCTATCTTCCACACACAGGGTGTGCTTGTGCTTCAGATAAAAAGGAACCTTAGATCCCTAGGAAGCGAAAAAGTTAGCAGAAAAGAGTTTAAATGCAAACAACAGCGGGAGACGTCTCTACCTGCACAGATGTGTGACCCAAAATAACCTTCCCAGCCCACTACTCTCGGGCATGACTCATTTAGGTGTCCATCTCACACGTTGCTCAAAAATGTTGCTGCTGTTCCAGCAGCAGGGCTGCCAAAAAAAAACCTTGGTCTGTTTTTTGGTTTGTTTGTGGTTTTTTTCTTGAAAAAGAGCATCTACACATTTGTCAGGAAGACAATAAAGCCACAGCTTCTAGGTAGAAAGAAAAGTATGAAACCTCCCTCTTGAACAAACTTCATTTTAACATCTGTATTACGTCTTTTAAAAAGGGAAATTTAACCTACACTTAGAATAATGTGCTGAGAATCTGTGAGACCTCTAGTTAAAAGTGGTGGTTTACTATTTATTCAGTTTTGTTTGTGATTTTTTTTTCCCCACAAAAAAAGGGAGCCTTGTTAAAGGTACAGTCTAGGTATCTCCTTTCAATCACTTTGCTTCCTTAAGACTGTTTAAACAATATTTTATACAAGATTATAGCTGTCATGTATATAACCAATCTTTAACGTGAATTTCAAAGCTCTTAACATTTGTCTTGCTTTAGAATTCAATAATAAAACTCTCACTGATATCACTATCTGCAGAGCTAATACAGGGCTAGCCAAGGTTTAAAACATCTGTTCTTACTTATCCAGAAGTTAATTTTCTACCACAGTGTAAAGAAATTACAATGGAACATAGAAATACTTGTTCTAAAGGATAAATTAATAACTCCATGAGCCCTGATTTACTTCCAGTGAGAGTGACCTCTCTCTCTCTCCTTTGAAAGGCAGAAGGTATGAATGGCTCACCCAGCTGTGTAACTCTGAACATACAGATAGGGGACAGTCCTCAGAGCTGTCCCTTCTGGGAACAATTTTATCATGCACCCAAAGCCATTTAGAACAATTTGCAGCAAACTAATTTTATAGCCAGCAACTGCATTTTAAAGTAATGTTATTAACATTAAATTGTACCTAAAAACTAGGCACATATGAAAGACTGAAGACCTGGATCCTTCCTGGAAGAGACAATTATTCTTCTTTTGTTCCTCACTATACATAACTCAGACAAAAAGACAATTCCTCTGAGAAAACAAAACAAAAAAAAAAATGTAATCCAGCAGCCTTTATAAGCCTTTTATTAGAAATGTAAATTGAAACTCAAATGCCCATGTAACCTTTACCTCCCACTACCAAAGTATCTGTTAAGCTACTGTGTGATGGAAAAACAAAAAGGCTTGCTTCTCATTTACTGGGTGACTGACTAGCAGCACATATGCTCTCAGTCATAATAAATACAAGGTTAGGGGGTTTTTGTTGTTGGGGTTTTTTTGTTGTTGTTCTTGTTGATTTTTTTCTTTTTAAACAATGCAGAATGATAGATATGTCAGCCACGTTAGAAAGTAAACCAAAAGTAATGCTTGCATGACTGTTTCAAACTTAATATTAATTAATTGACTACATGATAGTCCCATAGAATGACAATATGCATAAAATATAAAGTATCCTTCTCATGCAGTTCTTTATAAAGAAAGTATTATCACACAACAATGGAAGCATCAAGTTTCAGAGTCACGCTCAAAGCTTGGAATATTTCTTTTAGAGGTAACATCGTCCTCAGGAGCTTATTCCCTATAAAATGCAGACTCAAGAAATAAAACACATCGCCAGTTCTTTGGTTTATATATTTCAGCTTGAGGTTACACCATCCCTGGGCAAAAATCACGTTACATTCTGCACAGACACTGGCAGAATAACAAGAGCTTTTGTATTTTATTTGATGTTTTAATGGATAATTAATCCGGATCAGATGTTTTAAAGCAAGGAAAGCTTATTTCAGCTACGCATTTGATCTGTTGACAAGACACTATTCTAACTAGATTTCCTTGGAAAAAAGTCAGCGTGCTGTGCTGACACATGCAAAAATCCAAACTTTCTGCCTACAAAGTTGCATTTTAGCTTTCAGTTTTAAAATATTAGCTCTAAAGTGTTGTTACACAGATGAACATAACAGCTAAATGTATCACAAAGCAAACTTTACAAACACTAAAAAAAATTAAAATACACTGTTAGTATGAAGATGCTAGGGAAATGACAATGCATTTTTGAAGAAAAACATTGTCTCATTTTATATTTTTCTAATTTTGGAAAAGAACACAGCTGTATAGCTTGGCTTGGGGGTGTAAAAGCTGTGAAACAGAGACTTCTTTTTCTTTTTAATCAATAACTCATAAATTGGTGCTAAAAATATATTTTTTAAGAGGGATCATAATGGTAGTGAAGATGTTTTGACTAAAGAGCTTGGGATCTACTCCACTGGAGAAATGGAAAACTAACTCTGGCTCTGTTGGACACTTTAGTGGCAAGTTATTAGAATGGGGATAAAACAGTGAGAAAAGGCAAAGCAATTAATTTGCAGTCAACTTCTCTTTGCTAATATGCATCTGTGAAAGGAAGGAGCACAAAGGAGGAGGACAGACATTCAGAGACAGATACTGTGTGTGAAAATGCCCTGGGAAACAGACTCTCTTCATTGTTAAGTGGAGTTCCTACTACAAGAAAACTTCCCTCCTTGGCAGGGATCCTCCAGATGAAAACGTGACAAGCAGTAGATAAATGTGTACAGATGATGTTTGACATGACTGAATTGCAAGTCATTCTCTGTAGGATATTAAGGAGGGGGAAAAAAACAACCCCATAGTGTTTATCTGTTTTAAAAGTAGGCCATTGTGACCTAGTCAAACAATAAAAGAAGAACAGAGAGGACAAATTGCCCAGTTTGTCTACATGAAATAAATGTCAACTAAGATTCAAAATCATTAATAGCCAATGCTGTAAGAGTGCTTCTTGACATAACTAAAAGTTGCAAAATCATATAATGGTGCTTTTGAACTAAAAGGTTTTGAGGTTCTTATGTCACTGTATTTCCTTTGTGCATCCAGCAGGTTTTAATTCAGTTATCAACTCTCTTATTATTGTCAAAGTGATTAGAACATGAGCACTATTTAGATTTCAAAAGCAGCATGAGGCTTTCTGAGAAGTTTTTTTGTCTTTGTTCCACATTTGAAACCCTGTATCTTAAGAGAGTTCCCTTTCCTCTAATATCTTGTAAAAACATGACATTTTCACAGCCTAGAAGGACTTCTGAACATAAAATGGGATTCAGAAAACAGTGAAATTGAAATTCCTTGGAAACACAAAACAAAATACCTTCCAAGAAGTCATGAAAGCACTTTTTTTTTCCCTGTTACCCCACCTGCAACAGCTGAAGAATGCAGTATTTACAAATATAGATGCTTATTTAAACAGAAAAAGCAGTAACTATTCCTGTATATAAGTGTTTTAAATAATTAATTTTCATGTGGTAAAAAAAACCAAACATCCAAAACCCCCGAAAACATGATAAATACAGATTTTAGCTCCCAAAACATATCTGTAATATCTGATTTCAGGCATTTTTCCCCTCATAGGGTTTTCAGAAATGGCAAGTATCATAAGCAGAGTTTATGTGCTTATTTTACTTGTTCAGATATATTAATTCTCTATTTAACAAGATTTCAGGATATTTATTCCAGAGTTCCTCCAAAAGACAAAGCATTCTGATTTCTCCTTCTTTCAGTCAGCAATATTTTCCTGAAATAGTTCTCCATGAAAAACGGTACAAAAATTTTGAGATTTTGAGTTAGCTAGTTCTACCTTCAGAAAAAGCATTGTATTAGAAGACATATTCCACATCAGTTAATGTTCTTGTGCCAGAGAAAGTCAATTATGATTTTGAAATAACATTTGCAGTATGTTACACTAAAACATGCAAAACCATCTCAAAGGCTTTTAAGCCTGACTTGTTTCTCTGTTACAATTCACATTTAGCAACTTGTTCATTAGCCTGCTATCTGATGGGATACATTTTCCCTGGAAAATACATGCTAGTGGATGTTTCCTAAATATATGCCCTACACAAAGAACACCTTGTGGAAAAAGGTGCAATATTAAAGTCATCCCCTGCTGCCTCTTAGGAATTTAGAGTATCCTCTCTTTTACACCTATACACATATTTATTATTTTTACCCACCTTTGTGATACATTTAAGAATGATTACACGGAAATAATGTCATGGGTTTTTCAATGCTTATTAAAAAGAAGAGGTTTGAGTCTTCACAGGTAATAAAGCAACGAGCTGCAGGCAGGTAAACTAACTCTTTTTCATCTATGCAAATATGTTCAGCTGTTGTTTCCAAACAATAGGTTTCTACAACACAAGGTTTCTACAAATATTTTGAGCTTCAAGTCTAAATCTCAGTTTGATGTCACTATTTCACACAACTTCAGTGCAAAGACCCTCAATGCCAGTGCAGAAATTAAGAGAACAAACTACAGCAATGGCTGGGGCAGTCCTGGCTATGAATTCCTCCAGAAATAAGGGGTAACAGAAATAGAAGTAGTCACATTTTCACAGAGGAACATGAGGAAGAAAGTAGCCAGGACCTGTGAAAAATAAGTGTAAAAGAACTCAGCCATGGCAGCTATAAGGACAGCAGTACTGTCAATATTTTGGCCCCTAAAGTAGCCCTCCCATCACAGAACAGTTGAACAGCTATTTTGAAGACAGCCCTAGCGAATTAAGACGTTAGTCCCCACCAGCATTTGAGCTACCACAAGAGACTACACTGAAGACAGCCAGGTTATTTTAAATTGACACTTAAGGTATGCTATGCTCATCTGTTTCAGTTTTGAATCAAAACAGATTAGAAACATTCAAACAACCTGTTAACAGTAATTTGGCTGCTCAGAGAGCATAATCCAGCTCAGTAGCAGAAATGAAAGACTGTTCCAACTATACTGCAAAAAAATTTATGTAAGACTTCAGAAATGGAAAATAAAAACTAACATGCTGAGTGGCAATTTTCCTAATGTCAGTACCCTGAGCAAGGCATGTAGCCTTACTGGAAAGGAAAATACACAGGAGAATATTTCTGAAATCCTGTCTCTTAAGACATTTTACTTAAGGATGACAGTGGCCTCTGGGATTGCATCCTAGAAATCCCTCCTAAGTCTGGTCACCTTAGACCTTCTTTTCATTAAGTGAGAGTAGCATCACTCTTTTACTAAAAGCATTGCCAGAGAAAAACTTGTTGACTCTCTGTTTTAAATGCAGGAGTAGAGAGCTATTCAAGATGTGAAAGATACGATCCAGTTGTCTCTATTGTCCAAGCGAAATGGGCTGCTCAGCACTTTATCCAGTTGCAACTTGAAAAGCTCCAGGGATGGAGACCACACAACAGACCCACAGAACTTGTTTGCTTCTTTCGTAGAACCACTGTGAAAAAAAGTGATATTCTTATGTCCAATGTCTGTACTGAAGGAAAAGGGAGGCACAGCAGGAATCAGACACTGTCACCTTGCAGCACCTCTAAGAGAAAGTGGTAACCACCGCTGTATGCTATATAAATTATAAGACTAATAAAGTTAATCAGGAAAAATAAAGAATGCTAGGTTTTCGGAGCCTGAATGAGGCAGAAGTATGAACTAAAACCGAGGCTGTTCAGCCCCATTAGTTTGAGACAACTTCCAGAGTCAGCTCTTCACATGCCTAGGAAAGCATAGGCAAAAAACTCTGTAGCCTTCAACTGTCACTTTTGGATCACGCTGAGCAGGTACCATCAATATCTACCTCTCCTACCTGCCTCCTGTGCCAGTCACTGTTGGTTGTGTTCAGATGCTTCCTGCAGATGCCTCATTTAACAGCAGGATTGCTGTGGAGTTTTTGCAGAGTTGGCACTCTATAGCACGGGGTTAATTTCAGCCTACAGGCTTCTGGGGTTTTTGCATTATTCTATGAAATTTGGTCATTAGCATAAAACCTTTAAATATCTTTTGTTCATGGTTCAAAATCTACGCTTCAAGATGGAGCAAATTTTGCAGACATATTGAGAATAACCAATTTCACAACTTTTAGATTCTTATGACAAGGGTACAGAGATTAAAAATTTGCCTTATGTTACACCTGATGCAAATGTGTGGGTAAAATGTTATTTAGGTACTTAAAATATGGAGTTCAAGCAAAAGCATCTCATCTCACAAGAGTCTTTCTTGCATCCTTTCTCAGTAATTTGTCTAAATTGAATAAATTTTCTCCTTTTATGTCTATGCTTTTCTCACAGAGCTGCTTTGATGTAGAGGACACTGATGAGAATGGTAGATGATAATACTTTATTTGCTCATTGTATGGAGTGAGAAAATGCTTTCAAGATTTGTAAGTACTCTTCACATTTTGCAGGGAAGAATTTTAAATCTTTAGAGAGATTACACGATTTTCCCAAAGTCTCATAGTGAGATAATGGTTGAAACAAGAACAGAAGTACATTACTTCATCCAGTATCCCCAATTCTAACCTATCCTCTGATTTACCTCTTAGTCATTTAATATTAGATAGTAAAAGTTAACAGGCTCAGAGAGCAATTACCACATTCCTGGAACAGAATCCAGTGAAGATGACTTAATACACAGAAACCATTTCGGGATGAGGAAGGGTCTGAGACACAAAGAGCTGGGAGACAAGGGGAGTACTCAGCTCATCACCAGTGTTTACATTCTTCCCTAGCCTCCTCCTTTTGGATGTTGCTGGATAAAAAGCACTGGATGCCATGGATCTTTGGCATGACCAGTACAGCCATTTATAATTTACCTTCAGTCTGTACTCTAAATTTGCTAAATCACTAAATCACCAACAAAGGAGATAGCGGCGCAGAAATAACACAATGGGAACGTTTGGCTATTGGGAAATTGCAAGAGGCCAACTGTTTAAAGTGTTTTGCCTCAGATTCCGAGACTTTTGAAGTTACTATAACAAACACCAGCACCACCTAAAAATGTTTTCTCTCCTTTCTTTCTTATATATGCTCAAGACTAAAGTGTTTTAGAAAACCTGATCTAATTGAAGAACCTCTGAGCAAAGAATAATGTTGACCAAAGCTGGCACAAGCTGGCAATCTCACAGAGACAGGGCTGTACTGCATTGCTTGGTCACTTAATTTTCATAAAAGGGCTTTAGCCTTGCCTTCTATTTCCCAGGATCCTCAACAGCAGTGGAGATTTCTACCTAGACACTGAGGAATTCACTGATAGACAGCTCTGGACAGTATAGAAACAGTATCTTCACTCAGCAGCACAGGGAAAGCTTGGAGCCAAGAATGACCCAGAATAACAACTCCATAGGGACAGGATTTGCATACTAACAAGGGCACAAGTGATTGCAGCCACTTTGCCTTCAGAGCGGCCAGTTCCAGCCTCTGAGGAACAGGATGTTGCCCTAAAAATCTGATTACATGTGGATTGCATCAATATGCCATAGATGGCAATGTTCTGCTGTTTAGGGAAATCAAGATGGTATTGGATATTTAATCTGATTATTTTGTGGTGTTTTAAATAGAACTCCACTCTTCCAGTATTCCAATAAACAGGCTGGCTGATCCTACTGGAAATGGAGAAGGAAAGACATAAGAGGCTGTCTATATTATTAAGCTGTTATGGGAGCTGCAATGAATTACCAGAATACAAATAGTATTTTCCTTCTTCCCAGCCTTTTTCTAATACCCATTCTCAGCTACACATTTGTTTAAGCTCTGTGGTTTGACTCTGATGACAGGCATATAACTCATATAGATGGAAGAAGCCACGATGCTAGAGGAGACACAATGGTGACCTTTCCATGTGATAGTTAATTCTTATACTCGTGACAATCTTACTTGTTATTATGTACTGTCTTAACCTATTGACCATAAAGAGCCTCCACATAGTCTATACAGATAAATCAACTGATGCTTTGAGGGGAGTTTTGCTACAATATTATTTTATAACAAAAACCTCTCACTGCACATAGTACAGTTGAGCACTGAGGCTAATCTGTTAAAAAAAAGAGAAGGGAACGAATAGGCAATAAAATAGGATACAGTAGTAACACTCATTTTAAGGTTCTTGTATTTATTTAAAAAAATACACTGCACTTGTCTCCTGCCCAGATACCAATCTACCCTCAGAGCCAAAAAATGCACTTTTAAGACAACTTATTTGATGTTTTACTGGTTGTGTTATGTATTCAGAGCAGGTAGTCTGAAGCAAAGAACAAAGGCTGCGTAATTTGAACTTTAACTCATACTTCACAGGTCGATGCCTCACTCAGCCTGCAAGAAAAAGCAATTATTGCACTTGAGCTAACAATATTATAAAAGGGGGTCAGTGACACACCATTCCATTGGTGAAAAGATGTGCAGTAAAAAACAAACTAAAAATAATTAATTTTCTTAAAAGCACTATAATTTCACCTCCCTGACTGAAGAACTGTTCAAAAGCATAAAAGAACACGCTGACATGACATTAGCTGCTTGAAATCTTACTCTGAAGTAATTTTGGAATAGAGTTATAACAAATGATTGAGCTTTTCTTTAATTATTTAAATATCACACTTTTCCCTCTATGTTAATTAAATGCTTTCTTAACAAAAACTTTAAACAATGACTGCTTCAAAACAAATAGTGATCTGCTCCTAAGCAGTAGTAATTTAAAGTAACCCTATACAATTTTGGTAGCTTCTGTTTTCAACAGTGGCCACTTTCATTCCTGGAAACAATTGCTGTTCCTTTTGGAACAGGTAAATTGCCTCAGTGAGTGACAGGTCCTCTTGCTGTGAGACTGGAAGCTGTTCCTTCAATCAAAACTAAGCTAGTTGGAAACAACTGATTTTATGCCTCACCAAGTTTGGTCTTGCCTGAATACAAGAGGACATTATCTTACTGCCTGCCACAGCTACAGAAAAAGGCCCTATGTGACTGACGTACAAAGTGCCAGAACCTGCTGCTTTATGAGGGGAACAGGGGAAGGACAGAAATGTCCTTTCAACAACCCGTGTGTGCTTTGGGGGCAACAACTCCAAAAAACAGCACAAAATTTGGTTCTTGGTATAAGTAAGCAGCCTCCAGCTGTTCCCATGTAATATTCTTTTCCTTGAAGTCCTTGAATTGAAACATATACTAGGAACATTTATGGATTGTTGAAATATTTGACATAATGGGAAAAAAATTCTCACTCGTAACTCCCCAGCTTGCTCTTATTTTGCATTATCACCTGTTAATCAAAGTGAGGATCAAAACATTTAATTGAGCCCTTTGAAAAAAAATCAACTTGTAAGCCAAGATATTTGATCATGCTTACCCAGGTCTGCCCCACTTGTCCATAAAGCACTGCTTTATTTATCAGGACGGACTAATTAGCTTCTAACTTGTGCTGTGTTCAGGTCTGAGCAAAGCAAAGAAGCTGCAGAACTGCTAGAGACACATTGCAGCAAATGGAAAAGCAGCTGGAGCAGTTCTACAGATTCATCCACTGTGGGAAAAGAAAAGTTTAAGCCAGTAAATGCAGTATCAGACAGTGCTTGACCTTTGAAACTGTGTGTCAGTCTTGGTGGGAAAACAAATATACCACTTGTCATTAACGGGCATCCCTTCTGCATATGAACAACAGGCTATTGTGTTACAGAAATAAAGCAGTGTCCTCAACATCTCACATTAATCCTCTTTTGGGGCCCGAGGGGTGGGGTGAGGTGGGAAGGGGCACACAAAAAAAAAAGTCCCCAAGAAGATCAATGCTGTAATTGTTTTACAAAAAAAAAGAAAAAAAAAATCACTGTAATGACTTCAGTTTTAGCTTCTAGATTCCAAAAGACTGTAAAAGCAAGTGTCCTTCCAATATGCAAAGTTACTAATACATGCATGTGATCATCTAAAAGCTGTGAGGGTGAAAGAAGAGTAGCTAGGAACTAAGTAATGCAATGCAGCAGCCTGTGCAAGAATAGCTTAGCAAAACCATCTAAAATGCAAGATTGTCCTCAAACTTCTTCCCCTCACACATTTTAAATCTCATAACTTTACAGCTAATGATCAACATCACAAATGATAATTTAATTTGCAATATTGTCTTGGCAGGTCAAAAACTGCACACAAATAGCTTAAGATGAAATGGCATAAGAATGAGAATGTTACTCCAACTCTAATACATCTGCTGAAGCACGTTTAGACACTGAATTGACTCTCCTTTTTTTAGAGGACACTGAAAGCTATGTTGATGTTAGGATAAGTAATCATGTTGTATTATTAATCTAGCATTTAAAAAAATCTTTTACCTGCATCTTGACAAGAAAACTACTTAAAAAAAATTATATTAACCAACATGTCTCTGTTGTCTTATCATAGGAAATAAAGCACTTACTTCTGAAATCAAGCATAAAATGCGAGTGTCTCACATGATTAGTTGCCTGTATATAAAATGGAATGAATGTCTATTTATACTACTTGATAGGTTATATGTAAGCACTGCAGAAACCACACTAAGAAATAAAATAAAATCAAATCAGAGAGTGACAGCTCTTGAAATTGTCTTATCTCACACCTCCTAACTGCAGACAGGCCAATCTGCTTAATCTAGAACAATCCAAAGTGAGTGTCTTTCTTAGATCCCTCTATATCAGGTAAACTAATGATGATGCCTTGTATAAGAGCATTGTTTCTGCAATAAAACACAAGGGGAAAATGAATCTTATGTCCATTTTTTACAACAGTCGTAAAGAGAATAACAGAGATAAAAATCTGCCTCACTATACAGATGTGATCCACTTACTGTTCTGGTTTCTGTAACTGCAGTTTCTGCAGCATTTTGTGTCGGGGGTTCCTTGCCTGGCAGTGTTCATTAAGAGACTTTATATCAAGGCACTGATGTACTCCATCTGTTTTGAACAGATTGCCAGTGTAAATCAGCTTAAAGCAAGTTTATACACCCCTCACAATATTAGAAGAATCCTCATTTGCCATGAAAACATCAATTCTCATGTGGTCCATTTTCAGGGATGCAAGGCAACTTAGAAAAAAGGTAAACAGATGACTTTGGAGTGCCAGTGAATTGCCTTCTGCCCACAATTCTCTAGTAGCAGTCAGGGGGACCAACACATCTGATCTGCCAGCAAAGATGATGTTAAGGTAATTTTACTCTTTGAACCCAGAAATCTGTGATATCTGAACCACTGCCCTCTAGGAAATCAAATTATATAAGCCACTCATAAAAAAGGTTACTTGTAGAGGGTTTATATCTACAATATGTCTAATTTTTGCCCATTTACAAATCTAGTTAAATCACGCTACACCACCACACGGAACAAAACCTAGCATAAAAATTTATATCACAACTGAAGACTCTACTTTGAATTAGATGAATTACCAGAATTAATTTTCTACCCTTTACCTTTTAGACTTTATCACTTGAATTTAAACTGAGACTTAAAGCAAAGCATGCAGCAAGAAAATCCACATGAAATTGTATGCTTTCCTTCAAATCTACCAATGAAACAACATAACACTCTAAGAAGTGCTACAAAGGACCAAAGACTCCACCTTCAACAGTTGAGTTAAAGGATTCATGTCCTTTTATTAAAGAGTTGATTATAATGTCTGTTTTTAAGAAGGGATTTCTTTTTTAATTTTTTTTACTTTTTAAAGGTGAAGAATTCTCAAACAGTAGCTAAATCGTTATATAAGGTTTAGGAACTAAAAGTGTGAACTTTTTTTTTTTAATCATCGTGAAATTGAAGTCCAATGAATGTATGTGTTTGTTCATCAATTCAGAAAAATGTATTGAAATAAAATATTCCTGATAAAATAGCTCTGTTGGATTAGTGGTTTGAGCATGAGTGGCAGAAAATAGTCCAAATACTTCTTTCCAGATTTCTGCATGTAAACATAGGTTTTATTTTCTAAATTACCAGATTTTTAAGGAGGAAGATGTCCCGTCTGCCTCCAATATTTCTGGATCATACCAGACTTACTCCAAATTCTTTTGGTACATATCATGGTAAACTGGAAAGATGTATTAGTTAATTCAAGCTGAAAATAAAGTGAAGGAAAAAGGCATCTGATTCACACATTCACACAGAGCAATGGTGGCTGTTCTACCTTCTCCCACCCTCTGTGGGGATAGAAAACCAACAATCACTTCTCAAATCTTCAGTCCACACGGATACAAAGGGCAATATTTGACCCTGCACTTCTAATAGCATGACCACACCCTGTTTTGAAAATAAGCAACTTACTTCAATTTCAAGCATCTACTAATTAAAGTCTCCAACATAGATTTTCCTTAAAGGAAAAGCTTCATGCATCTGCTACACTGCTGCTTACAGAACTCCAATTTATACGTCAGGACCAGACCACAAAGCATAATAATCTATTTTTTTTAGATCTTGTTCATCCTCCTTTTATAAATGAGATTTTATTAAATTTTATTAAACCAATTTTAAATAACCCTTTTTTATATTGTCCAGGTTTGTATATTTACTAATAAGGTTAATGTGATTAAGACACTCAATAACCTAAACCAGTTCTTATCTCTGATAGAAGGAATGAGCAGCAGAAACTCACCAAGAGGCATTCTTAACTTCTATATGAGGCCTCAAACTGGAGTTTAAGTATTACTTAAGCATTGAGCTCACTGCACTGGGATAAATTCTATTGTAGGCAACAGACTTCATTTTATATATTTTTTCCCCTACATATTTCTAGATTTATTTCACCCCCCTTTTATTTATTTCACCCTTTTTTCCACAGAACATCTTGCAAAAGACCTCAGGAAGACCCTCTGTTTATACCCATCTCTGAACTAAACTTCAGTTTTCTAATAGCTTGAACAATGTTTTCATAAGGTGTTTTATGTCCATTGATACCCCATAAACAACACTGGGTCGTGTTATTCTGTTAGAATAAATCAGCTTCTTGTCTACAGAACTGAACTGGCCTGCATTTGCTGTAAATTTGTCCAACCCCGTCTTTAGTGATATATAAAACTGAATCCAACTGCTGAAACCTGAAGCTGCATAAAATGCAGAGATTCAGTGTTTCTCAAACTTACAACTGATGTAGTTTAAATCTCTGAGTTTAAGGTCTGAAGGGATCCCAAAGAATTCAGTGAAAACATAGCTAACAAAGAAGGCAAACTCTGCATAACTTTCTGCCAAAAACTACACAAAACTTTGAGTTAAATACAAGGTCAAGATAAAATCAGGATGTAGTGAATTTCTACCAACCTGCTTGTCCTCCATCCCAGTTAAAAGAGGTAGGAAGGGAGAACAAGGACACAAAAAGCATCCACACTAACCCCACAAAGCAAGAGATCACCTGGGGTACAGAGCTCTTATCATCACACAGCCACGATCCACTACACCTGGAAATACACAGAAATAAAAGGGATGGTGGCAGCTCTTCCCTGGGGATAATATCTGAGAAGAGTAACAGGGCAGGTTGTGCCGGACCGGCAACAAAGAACTTGCATCAGAAAGCCATCAAAAACACAGGAGAGACTCATCTTTTTAAGCTGATGATAAACGCTGTAACAAACTTGTTCAGGAAAGTGTCACCCACAGAAAGCCCTGCATTCCCACAATCCACCCAGAATAGCAAACAGCTCCAACCTGAGTCCCTCAGAGTAACAGCTCTTGCAAAAAAAAGTGACCAGGTTTGTAACAGGCTCAGCTGAAGTTGCTGCCATCTCTTGCCATTTGCATTCTCATCCGTGGGATTTTAACACTCGCTGCTCTGCTGAGCCCTGAGCCAGGAATCAGCATTAAAATTCACACATACAGAAAGAACAAGTGCAGAACTGATAAAATAGCAAAGTAGTGCTTGAATCCTGGCTTTTGGTGTGCATACACGTACCAGCACCCTGGCTGTTTCACCCACCTTGTTTAGATCACTAACATTTGTCAGATCAGAAGTTTACCTTCAAGGCAAACTTCTGCTCTGCAGTAATATTGAGTAGGACACACTCCTGTGGTCTTTTGTGGTTTCATAATTTCTTTAGCAAAGTCAGAGTAAATCAAGGAGAAACTGGAGTCACATTTTAAGAATAGAATAAATATGCCCATTTCTGTTCTTCTAGCCTGACTCCACACTCACACACCCTCTGTGATGGGAATAAACAGTCATAAATAAAGGTTTGCCATTTGAGGAAGGTGGACTTCAAACCTCAGAGCAGTGTGTTTCTCTGAGCTTGGCATTAGCATGTGGAGTCGTGAACCAGCTGCACAATATTTTTCAGGTTGTCTGTGTCTCAGATCAGCAAACAGAGAGGGAGGATGACACTAGGATGTACTTCAAAGAGGACAAACTGAAAAACAAGTGAAAAGCTGTAAAGGGAAGAACTCTTTGGGAAGAAATTTACAGAAATGGAAACAATAGGCACATGAACAGAAAGGAACAAATGAAAACTTGGGATTATAAAATTGCTTCAGGATCCTTGGTTAATATAAATTGTCATAGGATTTACAGAAGCAAGTTAAGCAACTCTCCCTATGTTTGCTCCATCTTCTACTCCTTCCCAACTCATATTAATGCTGATGAGACCTCCCCTTGGCCACTAGAACTGCTTTACTGGGCAATTTTTTCCTCTTACTTATTTGATGGGTTAAATACCATAAAATCTCCACATGTTAGATACTACATATAAATGCATATGTATGCATACCATATTGGGTCAAAATCTGTGAAAAGCCTACCACTACAATATATAAAAAGCCTACCAATTACCATTACAGAAACAACTTTTCAGCTCCTTCCAGAGTATGTTACTGATGAAACCACATACACATACTTTATTGTTTCACTCAGCTCAATGATTTGTGTGAACAGTTTCACCATTTTTTTTTTTTAACTTTGGATCTTTTCCATAAATAGTGGCTATTCAGAATACACAAAGTGAGGAATGTTGATGCATCTGCCATCAACTTATAAAAAAAAAAGGACTATCTGTTTCTTCATCTTTCTTGTTCTAACTCTTAACACTGTTTAATCCCAGAATTTTTCAACAGCTGATAACAACAGTGAACGTACTTTGCTATGAAGTTGTCAGCTACAATTTCTTCAAGGTCATTCACAGTGTTTTATTGAATCACATTTAATAATGGTTGACTAGTATAGTGTAAAGTTGATTCCTGCCACATCAGCTTCCAAAATGGTCTAGTAAACCATTGCAGGCAAGAAGAAACCTTCTATTAAAATCAAAACAATACAACCCTAGCCCCTTACTTACATGAAATTACATTTCAGCTTACGAAAAAGAAAGACTCTGCAGATCAGTTACTTACAATGGTTTCATTCCCAAATACTGTACCATTCTGTGTTCTGCTGCTACCAAACTATCGATAAAATCCTCATCTCTTGTAATTGAACTAAAAATTTCTCTGCCTAAATGTGATCTTTTTATACCTTGTTTTCAAGTGGATTGCAAATCAAGTTATCTTAGGGCTCAGTTTGAGCTCAATCAAACCAAAAATTCAAGGACTGTATTTAAGCACTATTGTGATTTAAAAGCTCGTGGAGAAAGAGCATCAAAATCATCTCTGGCATTTGTAATTTTTCTGACATTATAGTTTGCAGACATGTACGGGCCTAAAAGCTGTGGCATCATTTATTTAAACTCTAGAGATGAAAATCTAAGCCTTTGTGTGAGAAAAATTTGATTGAATACATTTTCTTCTGGTATGAATGGCAGCTTGAAAATAGATGTTGTTCAAAAACTATAAGACTACAGGAACAAAACCAGTTCATTTCACTGGGGTTTTTTGTAAGCTTAAGAGAATGGATAGACCATTTTTTCAGCAGTATGTGGACCTCTTCGTCACAGAGAATTGCAGCAGGAAGGAAGCACTCAGTGAGCATCCCACTCCAGATGGCAACTGTGTCTAAGTAATTATATGACATTCCTATCTGCAAAGCCTCAACAAAACAGTACCAAAAGTAGTCTTGGCCACTCTGAAGTACATGCAGTCTCATTCTTCCTTACAAACAATTCATTAGCGCAGAAAACGTCTTGCCAATAAGAAACGACCCGCTTCTGGAATCCAAGGAAACAAGTGAAGAGGATGGCATCACTCAACCACAGCATTAGAGTTTTTTAGGGGTTTTTCATTCCTCAAGAAATTTCTTTCCAATAGAAAGGTCTTTACTTCAGTCCAAAAAAAGACAAGGAAAACTGCTTCCTTAAAATCTGCATATCCACTTGGTTATCTTCTTGTTGTTCCCTTCATTTTTATGCTCAATTTGAAATTGTGTCCTGTACAAAGGAAGAGACTGTTTCTGGCAACAACCTGTCTTAGAATTCTGCAGAGACTCAAACCCTTCCTGTCTTGTCACAGTAATAACAAAGCA
Source organism: Corapipo altera (assembly GCF_003945725.1). NCBI lineage: Eukaryota > Metazoa > Chordata > Aves > Passeriformes > Pipridae > Corapipo > Corapipo altera. The sequence continues at coordinate 416,372 of NW_020884904.1, read as the reverse complement.
TCACAGTTTGATGCTGATGGGAAGAGACAAATTCTGTCTACAGAAACATAACTGACTGCACTGTTTTCAAAGAAACTTGGTCTATTTGGCTTATGGGACTGGCCTTTGGTAGCTGGGGCTGCAGGAGGGGGGGACTTCTGTGAGAAGACACCAGGAGCTACCCCCAGTTTTGGACAGAGCCAGTTCCAGCTGGCTCCAAAATGGACAGCTGGCTGAAGCTGAGCCCAGCAGCAACATTGGGAGTGCAGGAGTTTTGAGAGAGAGGGACAACACTGCAGACACCAAGGTCAGTTCGGAAAGGAGGCAGGAGGGATCACTCCAGGTGTCAGAGCAGAAATTCCCTGGGAGCCCATGGAGAAGAACATAGTGAAAGCAGGTTGTCCCCCTAGAGCCCCAAAGAACTGCAGCCTGTGGGAAGGACCCACACTGGAGGAGAGGAAAAGTGGGAGAAATGAAAAGCGGGGACAAGGTCATACGAGTGGACCACAACCCCCATTCCCCACCCCACATGCACTGCTTGGTGTTAGGGAAGGAGTAAACAGGAGAGTCAGGAACAAAGGAGTCAAACTGACCCTGGGACTTCAAACACTGTCTTTAGAGTCACGAGAGAAACATTAGATGTGCAAATTCCTGCCACTGTAGCACACATACAGCATGGAGTCTATGACACTCATTTTGGATTAGCAACTGGCAATAGCTACACTGTGACTGTACTTAAAATACTGTCACACTGTACGTTTTTGCTTCAAAGAGCTGAGTAAACACAAATTGAGCCCAGTTTCCTAAAGAAAAAAAAGTTTTGCATGCTCAATAACACAGGCATATAAGTAGATACACTTCTTTGTTTCTAGTAAACCGTAACCTACATTTTCTGGGAAAGAGAATATGAGTAAAAAAGAACATGGGGAAAAAAAATGTAAAAACCCCCACAAAACAACAAAAAAACCCTCCCCCAAAAAGATCCAGAAAAAATATTTTTTAAAGTGATTAAAGCTGTTCTCTCGTTTTGCAAACACAAAGCTTGAGGTGAATTCACCATTTGCACTTTTCCCCTCACTGACATTGCCAGAAGTCCTGTAATAAACCATCTTGCAGGAGAAGACTACAAAAAGTATGTTTACTGTTGCCAACAGGACAATTAATACACACTTGGATGGTAAGGAGGAGATATACAGCCAAACAAGAGATGTCTGACATCTTGGGCATTCCAATGACAGAGGTGAAAAAAAAACCCAAACCAAAGAAAGAAAACCCCAAAACAAACAAAACAAACCCCAAACCCAAACCTACAGCATATCTTCAATGCAGCTGACATGCCCACATATTTATTCCTGCATCACTCTTTCTTTAAATAATACCCTGTAAAGTTTATTTGCTGAATAGCAGCTAAAACTATGTCTGTCCCTCCTTTTCATAAGCATAACAAATTCTTTGGACTTAAAGCTCTTTAGGGAAAAAACACATCTCTATATGATTTGTATACCTTGATATATACTACATGCAAGAAAAATTATTTTATGTATTTCAGAAGAGGCAGTAGCAGATGAAAATTCCAATGTTTCAGAAAAGTTCATTTCCTTATTAAATTCCTGACAACAGTCAGTGTGATGCTAAGTGAAAAACAAGCCTTTGGAGGTTCAAATTATTATCTCAGGAAAATTAGAGAAAAAAAAAAAAAGAATTACATCAGTGAGAGTAGCGCAGATTTTCAAAGGAGAAAAAAGGCCAGAAATTAGCACAATCTTATAAAAAAATATATGTAAACACACAGTTTCTACTTTCTCACAAAACTGCATATTTTCATTCTGTTCAGCAACAGGGATTACAAATCTTAGCATCCTTCCTTCCACGTTAGTATGAAATCAGCTCTGAGGAGGCAGTGACAGATGCATCATTAAATATGTGAATGCAAGTGCTGGCCCCAAGCTGTCCCTGGGTTGTGGCACTGAGGTCTCCCATAATTGGTGATGAAGCTGCATTCAGATCACTGGGAGCACATCTGCAGCAAAGCAGGTGGGGAAATTGGTTGTTCCAGGTTGCATATATACAGCAAAACTCTTCCTCTACTCTGACAAAACAAAACAAACCTACAAACCCAACAATCACACACACCACCGTCAAGAAATCTAAAGCACTGCATCCAGTTTAGAACCTTAGTTTTATAAGGCTTTAAGAGATCATTCATGCCATGATCCTACAGAGTTCAGGCCCCAGGTTTCCTAACTCTTCCACATATTGTGCATGAACATCCCTTTCACAAACAAAACATAAAAAAAATAAATAAATTAAACAACTGGCAACAATTACTAAAGTCCTATGAATGCATTACCAGGGGAATTTCACAATCAAAGTGATGGTACCAAATCAAATAAAAGTAAAATTTTGACAGAAATCTCACAGGATTTTTCTCTTTTTTTTTTTTCTTTTTTTTTGGAGGCGGGTATTGAGAGTGGGCAGGTTAGTGTTTAGTTAGGGGGTATGTTGGCCGTTTTTCTGTAGGTTGGTTTTGGTTTTTACAAGTCCCTCTTTATTACTTAAAAACTTATGCTTACAGTCTACTGAAACAGTCACATGGCTTACAGGTACTGTAACAACAGTTACTGAGTCAGGAAATTACTGAATAAACTGTATCATATCTTAAAGTGCAAATTTTAATGAAAGCTTATTGCACCTCACCATCTTAATGACAGGTTACACAATTCTATATCAAGCCCCTCATAATGTTGCCTGACACTAAACATATACCTTAGCCATCACTACCTTCCACTTTTCAGGCAGTGACTTTTATTCTAATGTATTTTACTTAGTCAAGACTTGGGCACATCTGATTTCCTTTATATAAAACACAAGACCTTCAACCACCAGCGGACAGTTCCCTGGGCACATGTTCTGGAATCAAACATTTGCCTGATTGCTTTGATTTATCTCCTCTTACCTCAGTTAGGCTTCAGGAATTGAGCTGCTTGTACTTCTACCCTGGGGAGATTCATTAATGACTTGCTTTGTTCAATCTGTGCAATGCATCCCAGAGTCCATGGGATGCATGGAGGGCCAAATGGGGAAGGGACAAGGGAGGTAAAGTCAACCATTTTACCAATAGCTCACAAGACTGTACAGAAACTTGCTGAACTGTCTGAAAGGTATTTTGTGTTTCTTTGGCCTCAGTCTCCTGAAATCATACCATAATTTCAGTCTTACTGTTTTGCCACTACACTTGCTCCTACTGAAATACAAATACACACATTACTTACCATTTTCATTGTATATCCATATTTTTCTAGAAAACACATGAATTCATCTTAAATTAATTCATCTCCCCCCCAACTTAAGTAAAACACTTAAATTCTCCAGATAATAACTTACTTGATTATAGATTGGAGTTGGGATATGGGGTTGTAGAGGCTCAGAGAAGCCAACTTTAGTCATGGGATGGATGGATTGTGGTGGTGCATCCACCCCCCCACACACACACACTGTGAGCTGAGAAATGCTCATCAGGCCTCATTCTTGACAACCTGCACCTGGGTAAAGCCCCTCTTGAACTTATCAGAAGCACTCTCTGTTCCCAGCAGCTAACAGGTGTCTAACGAGCACCTGTTTTTTAATGAACAGCCTTGGAAACTTATTTTTCTTGCCTGAATAACGAGTGTATTAATATTTTTGTTATTGAACCTTCAAATCAAGCTACTAAGTCAAATGGCAGCCAGGATGTAAAACTAATTATGACTAAAGCCTGTTCTCCAACAACCCTATAAACAGCCTTCCAAAGTGGGACCCTTTGAGCTCTCAGTTCCCAGAAGATGAGGGGCTAATGTGCATGTCTCAAACACCAAGAACTGGATGGCTGTGGAGCCAGTCAAGGATTGTTGGTAATAGCAAACAAGAATTGTTGGCGATAAGGACTGTTGGCATTAACACCCCGTGAGGAAGAGCAAGATGTGGCTGGAGAAGGGAGGCCGTGCAGAGACAGGGCAGCACTTCTCTGGGATAAACATCCTTGCTGTAGCTCCTGGAGATAAGCACAACACAGTATAGCACAAGAGCAGGAATGAGGCCAAGAAGTGGGGATTAAGACCACCAAAGACCTCTGAAGACCTCTGACCTATTTCCAGAAAGGCCTGAAAGAGCAGATTGGGCATTATTACTAATTTTCATAGGAAGCAAGAAGCCTGTCCATAAAAAGGTACCCCCTTCCCCCAAGCCCAGATGACACCCCCAGGACTGCAGACATCTCATGGGCCAGACCAACACAAATGGATTGATGCTGAAACCAGGACTGCTGATCTCTTTTTCACTCCTTTTTTTCCTCTTTTCCTCTCTTTCTTTCTTTTTCTCTCTTCCCCTCTTTAGATCATCTTTTCATTTTTCTCTTCCCTTTCACTCCATCCCTTTATCCAAAACCCACTGCCACATGCTTAGGGTCAAGGTCTAACATACCAATTTCCGTGCCAAAGGTGCAATTTCCTAATAAAGCTTTCTGACTTTTGCTGTTCCTTTCAACCACGAGCATTTACAAATCTTAGGTGCTTCCTTCCCCTTAAGGGTGGTACTCCACAGCAATCAGCAAATGTATAAAATGTGATTAGATACTTCAATGAATGGAGAAATGGGCTCCTCTGAATTTCCTCCCCCCGTTTTTTCATTCTAAAACTACTATGAGAACTGTCTCTCTTTTTTACATCAGCCTGAACTGGGGGGAGGGAAGGGATTATTGTGGAAAACTAGGAACAACAGAGAAAAGAATGAGCCAAAACTTCTAATAGCAAGTACCTCCAAACACCTGGATGTGTCCAGAACACATATCCAGAGCTGTAACTGTTCTTACTGTATTTTCTGAGCCTTTAAAAGCAGGAGCAATAGCTCAGGTCTTAAGCCATTCTTAAGCATTAAGAATGCTTTATTTCAGCTTTATGCTAGAAGCTAGTCTGAATTAATAGCACTTTTTGCCCATGGCAATTTCTTTTTATTTATTTTATTACTTTATGAGTAAATTTGTTCTTAATAATTTTCTCTGCAGGGGACAGGAAGACATTTATTTCCACAAGGAGCATTTTTCTCTCCAAGGAGCCCCCACAGTTATATTTTAAAAAAAAAGTTTGAAAAAAAGAATATAAAAAGTTTTAAAAGAAGGATATATACATTTCTCTCACTGTGAAATACCATTTTTTTTTCCAAGTACTGACAGTGAATTGGTTCTTTTAATTCCCAGGCATTTCAAGAACAGCATGAGACGTGCAAAGGCAAGAGAAAACAATACAGAGTAAAAAGTCCTGATTAACTTGTGGTGGTTCATTGAATCAGAATATGGTTCCCTACCGCGCTGTCTCTAAAAATCTTAAATCACCTTTCTCTCCCAGAAGCACACAGAATAGTTTGATGTCTCAAGGTAACAAAAGTTAATTCCTTTAATCCAAGTAAAAATCTTTAGATGATTCTTGCGGGTGGAGGATCTTGATACATTGCATTTTTAATTATAAAATCTGATTTAAAGGTCCAGCTATACATTACTAAAAACTTAATTTCTTTTTCCTTTTTAAGACAATCAGACACAGTTATTTCTTACAAAACAGCCCCACAGGTTCACTCTAAGAAAACACTTTCTACTTGGTCCTACTTTATTGCTTTACTACTGGCTCCAGTTTTAATTGCCAAATGATATCTGAATGGTGGTGGTCTGATCATTTTATTCCCCCCACCCTCTCTTTGAGTACTAATCTAACCAACCTAATTCATAATATATATATTGTGTGTATATATATAATACCACACATAGATATACTAGAAGAGGTATATTCACCAGAAAAAGGACAATGAAGGAACATTTGCAACACACAAATGGATTTCAATAGATAAGGGTCCCATGGAAACATGGTAAGTTAATGCAGTTTAAGGTTCAGAAATGTAAATATCTAGATTGCTCACCAGGGCCATTAATTCACTGACTTTACAGAAGCCTCTCATATCATAAGACTACAGGTTTAATAACTATTCCTGGTATAGAAATGGGGAACTGGGCACACTTTAGTTATTCTAATACTGAGCTATACCAGGAGAGAGAAATGACTGTTGTCTTGGGAATATGACATTACAGCCCATGTTTCTGTCCTGCCTACATTAGAAGGTGTTAGCTTCCTGATCTTTGGAGCATCACCACAGAGAAACAACATTCCCTACCAACGGGGAGCTCTCTTGGGTTTTTCAGTATTTATTGCCTTCTTTCATCAGAAGTTGTTAAAAGTTTCACCGGTTTCTTGATAACTTTACTACTTCCAAAAAATAAGATATTACTACTTTAATTATTTTATTACTAGTATCATTAATCAGGAAGAGGGGGATAGGGATGACACACAACATAGATGGACAAAACACTTAGAGACAAGTGGCATTACATCTTTCATTCACACTCCCATGCTTCTTTTTTCCTTTATTTTCCTTTTTTTCTTGATAAGATATCATGAATTCTTATTTGGAAACCACCATTATAGTGACCATGTCTCCAGATCACCCTATTCAATATTTTTTCTCCTATAATTGTCCCACCCTTTCCCTAATTTTAGTCTTTCCTTACTATGAAGTTTCTTCATTCACTGTGGTTGTCTTCACCCTCTGTTCCTAGTATTTGGGTTTTGAGGAGTTTAATGCCAAGTCCTTCCTTGTCTGATCTGTTATTTTTGAACTTACTCTTTTCTCAGTCCATCATCTCTTTGCATTCCCCCCATTCTCTTTGCAAATCCTGTCTTTTTGCTACCAGATGATTCTAAATTATTCAGCTGATGTATAAATTCCTTCCTAAGATTTTCTTTACATTTCCTATAGGACAACCAAAAGATAATGAAGCCAGAAAGAAGTAATAAAATTTTCTCTGAGTGTCTTCAGACTTTCCTGCAAGTCAGAGAGATCCTTTAATAGATTTTTCCACTTTTCATTCGTCCCTCATCCAGCCTTCATTCCTTTTCCACTGGATGTTTGTAAACAAAACCTTGCAAGCACTTTGAGATCATCCTGTACTAAACTCTCTGTTCAATCAATTCTCCTCCCCTTTCAAACTCCTCCAGAGCTGTTTTCATCCACCAGAACTGAAAGTTAGGTACAATCCAAATCCCTTTGCAGTAGAGTTACAGACTTAAACAATCAAATCCTGCCATTTCCATGCCCACCTCTCACTATCATTGTTCTCCAACACTGGTCAGACCTCAGTCCACACCCAGTTTGCTCAGGAGCAGACTATTGCACAGCTACAGCTCCTGGAAGGTAACATTGTTGACCTCTCAGTTCGATCAAATTCTCACTAAAGGTAAGTTCAGGATGGGGTAAAACCTTACAAAATAGTTCTACTTATTCAGACTCGTGCCATCTTTTTTACTTCTGCAGCGATAACTAAAAAAGCGAACACTAAGTTTCAAAACGTGTGTTTACACACACACACATACATGTACAAACATACATGAGCACATAGAGGTGAGTGTGTCCACAGGTACATTGATGTGCTCACTGTTACAGCACTAAAAAAGGCACAGTGATCCTACAGTGCCTTATGAATCTTGCAGCCTAAATGCCCAGTCCTGCAGCTCTCCCTTGTATGTCGTGTCTTCTGTTACAGTGTACACCTCGTCTCACTAATTTCAGCAGCTTTGCTCATAGTATAACACTTCACAAATAGGGGTCTTGAAGTCAGGCACTAAAATAACATAACACTAATTAGCCCAAATGCTAAAGAATGAAAGCAGTTTCTGAAGTTAGCTGTCTTTAGCTATATGAGGAGAGAGAAATGACAAACTGTTGTCTTGGGAATATGACATTAAAGCACAAAAATATTAAATTAAACATTGTTGTGCTTTGGAAAATGTCAACAACTACCTCAGTGGGAGAGTGACAGGGCTCTGGCAGAGGAATTCAGTATAAAAGAGTAGATTTCAAAAAGAATCTGTTTTATTCTTTAAAAGAAACTGTCAACACAAGTCACAAAGGATGACAGACAGAAATGAGATTAGGAACAGCCTTTTAAAAAACCTGTCATCTTAGGAAATCAGTAGGAAATAATTAACTAATAAGCTATAGCATATACAATCTTGGGATTTAGTGTTATTATACAACATTCTTTCCTAATTTCATTAAAAGCAATAAATACAATTAGCACTTTAGGAAGACATAGAAGCAACATTACTGCACTGTGCCTCACTCTTGAATAAATAAAAAAATAACTTCCTTTGCAAACATATCTCCAAACTAAGGATCATCTCAAAGAAAAAGATATTATTATCATAGTAGGCTTCATGATTACTATTATCAGGACAATCAGTTTGGGTTCTGTTCTGTGTCAGAGTCTGTACAAATACTATATATTTATAAATTAAAGTATACATACATATATGTCAACAACGGACACACGAGTTGTGAAATGTACTTTATCCAGTTTGGATATCTTCTGTACAAGTTGCACTTCATAAAATAACCCAGAATGATAACCAGAAATTATGTATCAAACTTATTCCATTAGTTCCTATCAGAACTAACAGCTAATCCCTTTAGGATATTGAAGCCTATTCAGAACATCCCATTTCTGGACCTTGTTATCATCTTTCCAGGTTGTAAATCTACAGTGACATCCATAAATCTATAAAAGCTACTGATCTTGAATCAAATAACCCAAAACTACATCATGAATTTCTAGATTGTCATTTTACCTCTACATTTTCTCAAAGTCTGCCTATGCTTGACTTTCCAATCTGGTTAGCTAAACTGACTAGTGTAATCTCTTACTGAGGGTTGTGAAACAAAGGCTGCTTAGCCAATAAAATATATTTAAGATACTGTAGTGGTTTGGATCTTGTTTTCCCCCCAGAGGCTAAGAAAAGTGGTAACCCCCAAGGGGTGGAAACCCCTGGAAGTTTTGAAGTTCTGTCCAATGGGTGCTCCTGCAGAAATGTAAACATACCACAACCAGACCGGAAGAGAACAGTTGTAGTTTGGTGGTAGTAGGTGACGTGGCCATGTTGTAGAGCCACGAGGGGAGGGCAGGAGCCCTGCCCCCCCCAGCCCCAGTTGGGGACTGCAGAGACTTGGAACAGTGTTAGATTGGACTAAGTGTCTGTAGTTATGCTGGGAGATGTTTTTCTCTCCATCGTGGGCAGGAGTAGCGGCAGACGCAGCGTCCGGAGACTCTGGCTAAGAGCCAGGACAGATAAGAACTGAACCGGAGAAGCAGCAGAAACTAGCAGCAGAGCTACAGAGTTCTGGGGGTAAGAACTGATACCAGATTCCCCCCAAACTCCTTTGATCCCTCTGAGAAAAAGAGGGAGATGGACTCCTATTTTGGAGAAGAGTTTTGGACATGCAGCACCAGAGAGAGAGAGAGAGGAGCTTAGAAGCTCAAAAGACGTCCCGGAGCTGGACCGGGATGGCCAGATGGAATGCAGAGGGGTGATCTTGGCTCCCCCCTCGCACTGCTGCCAAGGTGGCAGCCTGAAAGCAGGGCACAGAGGCCCTGCAAGGAGCTTGAATCTCCTGGAGATACCAGACCGTCACGAAGACCCCCTGCGTCTCGTGATATGACCGTGGTGGAACGACCTTGTCTGGGGTGACGTAGTCCACGGAGGAAGATCCCTTTGCCTGTGTCAAGGGGCCGAGGGAGCTTGGATACCTCCCTCGTGAGTGTTGGTAGAAATCCAGCCACAGCTGCTACATGCATGAGAAGAAGAAACCTGCTGCCTTGGAAGATACTCCTGCTGTTCAGAGACTGGAAGGGATCTGTCCTTCTTTCCCTCCTGGACTTTTATTTGGAGGGGAGAAGAGATCTGATCCATTGAAAATACTATATGTCATGGTAGAGATAGTTGTGATCGTGTGTATAATGTGTTATAGTATTTATTTGTACAGTCATTGTAATATATTCCCTTTCCCCCATTCTGAGTCTGGCTGTGTTTTTTCTGGAAAACCCATCTCACATTAAGTTGAGATGTGGGGGGGGGGATGGAGCTAGGGAATTGGATTTTGGGGTATCTCAAACCACGACAGATACATATCTTAATTGTGTTTATAGTCAGCCCTTATATACCACACACACCTTTTGTGTCAGACATTTTTATAAGACAATGTTGTTCTGATCACCTGCAGATCAGAAACCAACACAATGAAAAGATGGTTTAAGTGCCTGTAAACAGAAATATCTTCTTCACTAGTTGTCAGTATTTTTTGTACACATGCAGACCCACCAAAACACAGTACAACCAGCTAGAAAAATAAACTTGAAAGAGAAAAAGATTCAGTGTGTGGATGCATCTAAAAGTTCTGATTTGCAAGAAGTATTTACCACTTGCATACTGTTTTGAATAATGGCTTTTTTTCAACTTACACTTGAGATACCAAATAATGCAATTGATTATTTTCATACCACTGAACCAAGACTGTTCTTGCAGTGATACTAAAATTAGGTGTTAATTTTTCAGATTAGCTAGCAGATCTTTCAAACCTCCAAGATGAAGATGAAATGAAGAATGTTTGGGATAACACTCAAATGTCAGCCCTCGTCCATCAGGTAAGAGTTACCAGGAAGAAAGTTCTGCCAATGCAAGGTATTTTGCGAGCACTAACTTGTTGACTTCCTTTAAAATTATCTAAATGTTTTGTGCTTTCATTAACAGCATAGATTTATTGAGGGATTTTTCCTTTCACTGTATTAGGAAGAAGTCCCACGATCATTTTCAGTGTGGGATTTGTAGGGAGAGTGTCAGAGAGGTGACAGCAGTAAGTGCAGTACCATCAATATTACCAACCTATGGAGCTGTTTCTATATGCCACCACACATAAGAGCAAATGGCCTTTTTTATCCAGCTTCAAGTTAACCTAGGTGGTATATGTAAATATATTTTGCTTTTATTTCCTCAGACTATCTACTACAAAGGATGAACTAAGACAAACAAAAAAAAGGACAATCACTAGTGGTAGCCTGTGACATTGCAAAATACATATCTCATACACAAGACCTCGTTAAAGGAATGTCACTCTAAATGCAAGATACTGTCAGCTAAATAGCATTGTAATTGCTAATTTGGCAGACATATGGTTTTAATGAGACTGGAAGAAAAATCCTTATCTACTGGTGTAGTTGAAAACTATGAGCTGAGAAACAATTACTTAATCTGAAATGAGATTTGTTACATAAATCCATATAAAGCCATTGCTAAAGGGTTTACACTTTTTTACCCTCTATTAGTTCTCTTACATCAGCCTTCTTAGCGAGCCCTTATAATAGAAAAATCATAATGTCAGTGTAATTATCAAATGCCAAGGCCTTGGAAAATGTCCTGCTTCCTCAGATATCACTGATTTTAACTTTAATTATTGGGTTTGTTTCCTTTTCTCATGAACAATAATCCATTTACTGACTGAGACCTTTTCTTGTCTTTTCAAATTCCGAAGAATTTTTGCTAATTACAGCATTCACAATGCTGAGAAATGTATTTGCACTCTCCAGACTAGAAGTTCAACCTAGAAGAGAAGGAAGCAGGAAAAGAGAAGGGGGGCAGAAGGGTCATGTGGAAAAGAAAAAGATTAAATAATTCTCACACTGTTATCTCACAGTGTTGGACCAAGCCAGCACACTCCAGCAGAAGGCTCTGTGAGAAATACTTCCCTCTGTGTGTATGTTGCATCCTGATGATAATAAAGCTCTCTGATCCACACAAATTCAAAAAGCTTATGCCAACTCTCTTTGATCCAGACATCTGACAAAATCAGCAGCATATCTCTTAAAGGAAAGTATTTTTTTTTCAAATAATGGAACATTTCTGCTTCAAAAGTTTACCTAGTCAGTGGATAAGGAATTGGAGGGATGGTCCCACTCAAGGAGTTGTGGTCAACAGCTCAATATCTAAGTGGGAGCCAATGATGGGTGGCATTCCTCGGGGGTTTGTTTTGGAGCTGTCCTTGTTTAAGACCTCTGTTGTCAACATGGACAGTAGGATTGAGTGCATCCTCAGCAGATTTGCCAAGCCGTGCGCTGCAATCAACATGCTGGACAGAAGGGATGCCATCCAGAGGGACACTGATAGGTTCGAGAGGCTCATGGGAACCTCATGAAGTTCAAGAGGCCAAGAGCAAGGTCCTGCACGTTGGCTGGGGCAATCCCAAGCCCAAACGCAGGCTGAGAGGAAAACAGGCTGAGGAAAAGGATGAGGTGTTGGTTGACAAGAAGCTCAACATGACCTGGCAACGTGCACTTGCAGCACAGAAAGCCAAATATGTCCTGGGCCGCATCAAAAAGCAGTTTGGGCAGCGGGTCAAGGGAGGGGATTCTCCCCCTCTGCTCTGTTATCATTTGACCCCACCTGGAGCACTGCATCCAGCTCTGGGACCCCCAGCATAAGAAGAATGTGGACCTGTTGGAGTGAGGCCACAAAGATGTTCAGAGGGCTGGAGCACCTCTCCTATGAAGAAAGGTTGAGAGAGATGGGTTTGTTCAGCCTGGAGAAGAGAAGGCTCCAGGGCAATGTCATTATGGCCTTCCAGTACCTAAAGGGGGCCTAAAAAAAGAGTTGGAGAGGGGCTTTTTACAAGGGCACGTTGTGATAGGACAAGGGGGAATGACTTTAAACTAAAAGAGAGCAGGTTTATATTAGATATTGGGAAGAAATTCTTTACTGTGAGGGTGACAAGACATAAGAACACATTGCCTGGAGAAGCTGTGGCTGCCCCATCCCTGAAAATGTTCAGGGGTGAGTAGGGTGGGGCCCTAAGCAACCCAGTTGAAGGCTTCCCTGCCAGTGGTAGGGGGGTTGGAACTAGGTGACCTTTATGGTCCCTTCCAACCCAGGCCATTTTATGATTCTGTGAAATGCAACCTGAACCATTCTTTGTTGTCCTTGAATATTATGGTCAAAGAAGTGTTATCCCTTTTTATAGTATATTGGATAATAAAATTTAAAAAAAAAAAAGTTCTTCTCGATAAAAATAACGTCTTAAAGGTTGGTGTCAGTGATCTTTAGCCTGTCTCCTGATTTTTCAATAAACCCTATGAGAGGATCAAAAATTATTGAAAGTTTCAGTGGCTGTGTTTCAAGGATGTTCAGATCTGAAAGTCAGTTAAATTATCACAGGTGATCATTTTCATTATAGGCTATGAAGAGGCTTTTTTCATTTATAACACACATAAAAACACTCTTAGGAAGATGAAGTAACAGGGCAAAAGTTCCTCCAACCTTCTTTGGTAGAGGACTAGCATGCCAGGGCAATTAAAAAAACCTCCAGGATGGTAGAAGAGGATGTGTACAACCATATTCCCTGATAGAGTATTGCCAGATAAAAAAGATCTGTGTGCAGCAACGAGGCTTTGAACTTCAGGGCTCAGGCAGAAGACAAGTCAATTTTGATATATTGCTGTGTGTGTTAAGAAAAGAGGCACCAAATGTCAGTTCCAGGCAATACTGAACTAGAAAGTCAACATAAATAGAATAAAAAACCATTATACAGCCAATCTCCTGATGTCACCTCACATGTGCAAAGACACCTAACAATCCTCCAACTTCCTTCCAGCTCCTTCTAAGCTCAGAGAGCTTTGCATAAGCAGCACAAATGTGTCATCCTTTTATGTGATGACAAATTGGTGTCTTAGCCAAGTATCACTATCTATTTGGTTTCCTAACTGCAGCATTTTGCAGCAATCCTTTCACAATTTCATCTCAATTTCAAGTCATTTCTCCAGTTTGTTATGTTCAGTTGGAGCTATAATGCAAGATATTAGTAAAAATAACATAATCTCCTATCTAGGACAGACCTCTGATTTCATGTATGTGATTTTTACTAGAATAATTAAAATAATACTAGCTAGAATAGTGTGAATAATTCAATAATTAGAATTCAGTAGTTGGAATAATTCAATAATTAGTTTATTGGTTAGAAGAACAACTCAATAATTCCATAGCAAGAATAATTAGAAAATTAGAGTAACTTTTACTTTCAGTGCATTCAGCTGTGCATGGTCATGTCTAGGAACACACATGACTTGAAGCCCTTGATGTGATTCAGGCAAGCAGGAGCTCCAAACAGGAAAAAGAGCTGATTCCTGAATGACATAGTTTGAGAGACCCCTTAAGAACACTCTGAGGCAAACTCCCAGAGTCAGGGGGTGTTCTGACAGCCAAGAGCTGTCACAGTTTAGCCCCCTGGATTTAGCAAAACAAATTATAGAGCACAATGAGACAAATGTCATCCAACTTTTTCCACTGATGACAGATTAGAGAAGTATCTACACTTTTGTCCAAATTGCCTCTCTCTTGCCTGTGCTGTTTAGAACAAGTGAGACAAATGGGGTAGCAAAAGGAGAGTGGGAGAAAATAAAAATGAAATTTTATTTTACCTGTAAAGTTTTTGAGGCTGTTTTTATGTATTAAACCTAATGGCTGCATGGACTCTTCTGGTTATCTCTGGGTTAAATCTTATGTTAGTTTGGCACAGCACTGAATAATAAGTGGTTTATGTGTTCTCCTTGCGTATGTCCTACACAGGGGATGAGGAATCACACCTCTCTTTTTTCTACATTTCTACATAAACACAAAGCATAAGAGTAGCTTTACCTTGGAAAACAGTAAACAAGAGAAGACTCAACTTTAAGACATGGACCTCAAAACTTGGTTTATTAGCAAGAGTTTATCTTTACTACATACTTCTTTTAAGCCTTTGAAGCTGGATCAAAAATTCTGGTTCTGTTTCAAAACACACAGATAAAAGACCTGTTGACATCAGTGCAATTTAACCAAAGTCCCCCTGCACTTGTTGTCATTCCTTCCAGTAAGACCAGAAATCATCTAAGTCAAGAAAGTCAACCACAGAACATCCTAACATGACAGATGGAGGGAGTGTATTGTTCAAGCACATGCAGCTCAACCACAAGGCAACAGTGCAGTGGATCCACTGAACAAATACCATTTCCCTGTGTGCATTTTAGCAGCAGTTTTCCAGCAACCTGAGCTGGGAGAGAAGCTGAAACAAATATGAAAAAGAAGCACAACAAATCACATTCTTTCTGCTCTTTATGTGGGGCCCTGGACTGTGATTTTACCATACGTGGCAGATCCCCACAGCAAAGAACTGTGTCGAAGAGAAAAAAAACAACAAAACAACAAAACACCAACAAGAAATACAAAACAGAAAGGTAAGAAAAAAAGCAAAGGTACTCTTTTTCAGATATATTTTTATATTGATACTTCTAGCCATATTTAGAAAAAAAAATAAAGGGAATGGCAATAAGCCTAAGGAAAAGAATAATTTCATATGTTAAAAAGTAAATTAATGATGCTACAGCACCGCAGGTGTTGCAGTAGCTGTACAATATCTCTCAGAAAATACTCTAAATGCCCTGCACATTTCTGCTATTACAAATGCACGTTATTTATAACGTTCTATGGATTTTAATTGCATAACTCTAGCTCAGTGCTCTTCTTGGACTTAAATATTACAAGTTTCTTACATCTTTCCTTAAGTGCAACACAAACCTAGAGTGGACAAACTGTCCCCATGGGTTCCTTTACCACGTGCAAGTACAACACAGTAACTACAACATAATTTTTGGAAAATGTTTTGATCCTCCTCCTAATTTCTGCACAGCAGCAATCCCTCCTGCTGAGGGAAATCATACTAGAACAGTCTCTCAGACTGAATGAGACAATCCCAGTGCCTATAGTTTGAGGTTTTTTACCACCAAACATTACACATTTTTCTCCCTTCCCAGAAAGCTGTCCTAAAGATAAGAGGTGAGGGACATAAGTTGGAGAGAGGTGTCAGCTGTAATGACACATCTGAGTCCACAGGCTGTAGGGAAGATCTACTCAACTTTTGTCAAGGTCTATGGGTGACTTTACCGTGGCCTCCTTAAGCACGGTCTGAAGGAAGCGATGCACCCATTTCACAACCAAAGTTGAGTCTGCCATCTCACTATCTCTGCCCAAAAGTAATTTCCTGCTTTGTTTCATTCAAGTTGATTTTTGAAAGGCCAGTTTTCAGTGTGGGGTCTTCAAAAGAATAAAAATGATCTCGTACACATATAGCTGTTCTTTCCTTTTCGGCATTGTTTTTCTCTACTCTGATAAGAAAACTAATTAAAATAGTTGATTCCTTCAAAAAGAAGAACTAGAAAGTTCTAAATACACTGAACTCCACTAATTGCAAGCCTTGAAGTCAAAAACATTTTTTCAGATATATTAAAAGAGCATGACGGTTTATTTTAATTCTTGAGCCAACATAAAGCAACCATATATACAGGATGGAAAATGCAGAATAGAACATCAACATGCCCCCAAGCCCACACAATATTGTCCACTGAGCTATAGAAAAACATGACTTGAGGGAAAAGGTAACATTTTCTGCTGTTCCAAAAAGTTAAGTATAGAAACATAGTTAAAGACCAATGTGCCACACAAAGATGGAACAATACAGAGTTTTTAGAACAAAAAAACACAAGCAAAAAAGTTTAGAAACAGTTCAATTCTCTTGCTTTGCTACTTTTTTATAAAAAATTCTTTACATACAGAAGCATGCAATTATTTTGTCAGCATATTTTAATCACAGGCAATAGCATGGAGCCTATACAATTCCCTCCCCAGCATTCAACCTATGGAATAGAAAATCAGATATCACGCTAGACTACAGTACAGTCCAGTTCTGCTTCCTTATGCAACAAACTCTCAGTCAAGTCAAAGAAGAAATCTTTTATATATTAGCACAAGGTTGTGGAGCAGTAAACTGATTTTAACAGCTATATTTGTAAGGATGTAAAATTCTAATCAGATAGTTGTGCACTACAAATATTAAAATGTTGATTAAGAAAAAAAAAGATATTGAAAGGAAGACTTTCTTCCCACTCACCAAAAAGTGAGACAATCTGTTGTGGCCAGTGAACAGTCTGTAATATACACAACCACTAATGACTGGTGAGTGGTTCCATATTTTCACTAATTTTTTGCTAGTATCAAAGAAATTACTCAACTGAAAAAAAAAGATTAAACTAAAAATTAAGTTCATCCATCACTCTTTATGAGCCGTGAAAAAGTCTTCAGAGGGAATAAATCTTTGTGTGAGGGACTACTGCTGTTGAAAACTCTTCATGCTTGAAAAGTGTGAATACCTTAAAGCTTGTAAGCTGTTCTGTTGACATTTTGCTCTTTTGATTAAATTCCCTATGTTGCTGAGTATAATATGAAATGGTGGCACGTTGCTGTTGTATTTCAAAAGCACCTTTGCTGTACACATCAGTAGTCTACTTAAATTCTTAGATATATTAGTATTGGCCGGGAGCTCTTCTGAGTAGCAGTAATAGGCTTAAAAAGCATGTTTATTAGCACTACTAACATACAACAGTAATTAGCAATTACAGCACTCTCTTCAGGTTCAAAATGTTCCAGGAGTTTCAAGGACGATTTTTTTTCAAAGCACAAAGAGGAGTTTAATCTTTTTCTTATTTGTAGAAGACTTGCCACACAATATTAGGGTTTGATAACCAGAGGTATTCTACAAACATGAACAGAAGTGATTTGTCAAGGCCACAGCTGGAATCACCACGACAGCAGGATGTGAATTCAAGCTTCCTAGTTTTCAGTTCTAGTGTCATGAGTGATTTAAAAAAATAAATTAATTAATTAAATAAAAAAAAAAAAGGGGAAAAGAAAAAGAAGCAGAAATCTTCATGCATGGATTAGGTGATCTGTAAAGCTGCCATGGCTGACAATCATAGCACATGTTATGAATTTTTACCTGCATACAGAAACTTTATTCTCAGTCAAAAGCCACGTATTTTTGAACAACAGTGATTCTTGATAGAAAAGGCATGCTAAGGATTTTATTTCCATAGTGGCAACAATTGGCAAAGCAGACAGACAAGTTTCCTAAGAAAAACACAGCTAATCCTCCTTTCAGAAGAGCAATTCACACCTCATCCCCCTCCCTTTGTCGAAGCTTCATTGGTATGTGTTTAGTAGAGTGACACGGGCCAAATTCACAACTTCAGTGACTGCAGAGCCTGGCCTGTAACATACTGCGCATCTCCAACTCTGACTGAGGTCAGAAGCAGCCCAGACTCTTTCAAGTGTTGCTGAGCATCTGGCAGGGCTGTGCCCAGCGAGAGGAAGACTTTCACAGAGTATCACCATCCACAGTTTCAGTTAGACTGATACTGTTTGTGTGAAAGTCTTAGATGAATACTATCACATCCATGGAAACGCTGAGTTCAACTTTTCTGAACTGAAACATGAGAGGCAGAGTGCTTTGGACCCTTTCCAAACAAGAACTCCACTCTCTTGTACACACCACTAGTTTCTGTCCCCTTGAACACGAAGGAAAAGCTTCCTATAAAGACAAATTTTTGTTTATTAAGGCTGCAACATTAAACTCACCGATTTTCCTAAAAACAGGTCTGGGTCTTGGGTGCTTTACCATTAAAAGAGAAGCGGTTGTTTTGCACAAAGTTGTAAAAGTTAACTTTAGCCAAAACAATTGAGCTTTCTAGCAGCATTTGGCTCCAACAAATGCCTCACACAGAAAAGCAGATGAAGAACCACTAGAGCACTGTTCCTGGCTTGTCTACAAACCAAAATAAATAACAAAATAGGTGCCCTTATGTGCCCCTGGCTTCTGCTCAGGATTTCCTGGCCTAACATATCCGAGACCAGTCGCAGGTTAAGTCCTTCAGATACTTCATGTTTTCAGGTTCTCAGGACTTTGGTGACACAACATAAAGGCCTGACAAAGGCAGTCTCAGATTATGTGTAAATCTCAAGGAAACCATAACTTTACTGGGATAACAATCCGTTTTTGTCAGTGCTCAAAAGAATCCAAGTACTCTGCTTCTGAATTACATCTCCTGGGAGAAAAAAGCCCCAAAGCAAAACTACTGCTCACTTCATATCCTGATGGAAGAAATGTACATGTGGACTAAGGTGTGGCTGTTGTAAACTGAGGTGTGAGAAGAGCATATTTCAAACAAAAGTGTCTGAATAAAGTTGTTTTATTCAGCATCTTGAACCCACATCTTAGAACTAATTATCCACTTGGTACCAGGGGTTGCAGGTGACTGAGGTATTAGAGAAGCAGTACTCTGTTAAAAACCCTATAAAATAAATAATTTTTAAAATTACAGTAGTAAATTACAGATATTTACAACAATTTATCCCCCAACCTTCTTTCAGCAATAAAGTTTGAACGGGGATGACAGGCATATCAGAAGAAAACCTCTGGAATTTCAGAATCAGCACTCTGTGACATTGTTTGCAACCATTCCTCCCCTAATATACTGGGCAGCTTTCTGATGATCCACTTTTAGCAATAAAGAAGAAAGAAAAAGATGCTGCCAGCAGCCCTTTGCGAGATTTCAATTGATGGCCAAGAATGATAAGAGGTGACCTCTAACTCCTGCTGTCTGACATAGCAACTATCCAGTTAGGCCCTGTGAGACTCACTCCTGTCAGGCATAAATGAGGAAGAATTGGAAAGAAACAGGCTACACTGTGTCAGCTTTAGAGTCCTTTTTGCCTTTACGTGGCTGCTGAAGAGCTTGTCTTTGCCAGCAGTTCCAGTCAAGAAGCATCCTTTGAAGGGAACACTAAAATCTGAGCCTGCACACACACGACGTAACTGCACAAAAGGAGTAGAGGCTCCTCTTCAGTTTAAGAGACTACTGAACACGGTCTGCTGCAGAGAGCCAGGTCCATCCGGGAATTTGTCCTCCTTATTCCTAAATATGACATTGCACCAGTCAGACAGAGAAGTTACAGGAAAGGGAAATTGGACGTTTAACAAAATATAGGGAGTTAGTGATTTCGCTATATTTGAATTCAGTAATTTCTGTCACAAGCTGCAGTGCAATAAAAGAAGCAGATGGACAGAGTTAATTATAGAAGAACTTCACAAAAATAGTGTAATGAGACATGTTAGGTGCAATTTTTCCACAAGACACTGAGAAATCTTCCAGTTCCAGCATACTATTCCCTTGCCACCTTCTCAAAGATGATTCTAGTTTCATAGGAATAGACAATATATTTTCCTAGTATTGTAATTAAAAATAAGTTTTCATGAAAAAAAAATTATGCAACGTAGTGTTTAAATCTTTTTAAGTGTGTCCTAGTGTAGATGTCACTGAAAGCTGTTCTCCAATCAATAATTTTGGGTTTATGTAACATTCAACAAGCCTCTTACTACCTAGCAGAGACAAAGAGAGAAGGGTTGAATACTGACAAAGAGATCAAAACAAGAAATAGAGGACAAAAAAAAAGATCTGTTTCCCAGTATAAATTTGTACTTTGTGTCACACTATTTAGCTCACTACAAGCCCTGTAAGAAAAAAATTATGTCTTGTTCTTCACCAAGAAACAGCAGAGAAGGGAAAACTTCTTAGCATTGGTTCGGTCATACCAGAAAAAAGTAAAAATGGTGACCATGCTCTGCACAGGTGGGTTTTGTTTCACAGTGGTAAAAATTAGACACATAACTGCAGAGGAGGTGCCTAGTTCCGACAATGCATCTGCCACTTAAACTTGGCTTCAGATGTACTAGAATAAATTAAAGAGAATGCCTGGAAAGCATCATCTCAGAAGAAACAAATATGACCATAACAGAGTATTGTAGCTGTCTGCAAGAAAATAAAAACCATTTTTCTGAATAACTGACATTTTGGCAATAAAACATAAGGCTTCTCAAAATCATATGTTGCCTAGTTGATTTGGGACTTCTTAAAGATTTTCTGAAAATTATCCTTATGCAACAACCTTTCAATCAATCCAGTATATAGATATTAAGATTAGTATCTTAATTACTTTATTGATATATGTCTTAAGATATTAATAAGATTACAATCCCTCCCTATTTGTCAGTATAATAAATTTTAAAGTATTAGTGTTTTGATATGGCTTCTTATTATTTTCAGTAGCAGCATAGCCTACAAACCTAAAAATAAAAAACCAAATCCTATATTTGTTCTCTTTGTCCCTTTAGCACCAGCTCACTTGGTTCTACATCAGGTTTTGGTTTTAAATAAACAGCTCTTCAGAAAGTCTAAGAAGCAAGAAATTATTTGTTTCTCCAGAGTTTTATAAGACAAGATTTTCCAACCCATTGTATTAACATGCATTCCAAGTTGAAGCTTAGTTTTTAAACTAAATGACAAGAAGATTAAAAATACATGAACTATCATAATATCATAACCCTGAATTGTAAAGGAGTTGAAATGCTGAAAACAGCAAAAAAATCAACAACCAAATTTCTTTCTGAACAAGCCTGTTTGGGTTACTGATGTTTGTGAGAATCAAGCCTAGAGCTTCTTTATTATTTGCATCCAAATTCCTGTTTGACAGAGCAGAAATCAAATTTTGGCCAACTGTTTCTCTCCTGTTCAATTCCTGCAAAAATTAGAAGTCATAGAGAAAGCTCTAATACATTCCCACTTCCATAAAATCCTACAGCTATTTTTTGCCAGAAAAAAAAGTTAGCACAGTGAGCTTCCTTTCTCATATCACCTACTGTGCCTCTTTCTGTCTTTAGGGTGGGCAAAAGCTTGGGTAAAGAGATCATTTCCATTTCTCCAGTCAGGTTTTGGTTATTAGAGCAAAGGTAGAAACAGAAAGGAAACTTCAGGCATTCCAGATACTAAGAGTTTAAAATTTAAGGAAAATAGGAAGTCCCCAAAGAGAAAACAAATGCTTTAATTTGTTTTCTGATAAAATTCAGGACATAACCGAGCATCAATCCTTTAAACATGGAGTTATCCTGTTTATCTCTTATCTTCGTTTCAAAAGCACCATAAAAATTATTTCACACTGTTTACTCAATATGTTACTCTTCTATTGGATAACCCATGTTTTACACAGAAGACTTAAACAATCTCACTGTAAGACCTGGAAGAGAGCTTCTCAGAGACATGAAGGAACCAAAGACCACTAGAGGTTATATGTGATACAGACCCATGCTTGATTCCTTTTTCCTGCCTCAGCAGGTACATGTCAGCAGTTGTAGGACCTGTTTGAAAGGCAGACCTGAATCAACAGACCAACAAAACCAGTCCCCACAATTGTGTCTGGAGTAACACCACATTACTCCTGGTTTTGTGTCCAAGTCATGTTCCTCCAGTTCACACATCAGTGCACACCAAGAAGATTGTCTACCAGGACAATACAGGACAGGATAAAAGGAATAAAAACTGGTGGCAGTTCAGTACCCTGGAGACAAAATGATACAATCAAGCTGAAAATAAATAAATAAATAATAAAAAGACTTATTAAAAATCAACACATATGTAGAAAACACACAGAAACCTCCTCATACACTGTGTACCTGACCCTGACTTGGCAAGCACACCCAGAGTGCAAGGTGGGCATTGAGGGGGTCAGAGAGGGGGATTTCCTCGGAGCACAGCACTGCACAGCTGAATGCAGGGGGAAAGGGTGACATAAATGTTATATAAACAATTGTCATGGACAGTATAAACCCAATTTTGCTCCTGTTGAACTGACACACAGATGAGTGAAAGACACCTTAAGACAGAAACAACAGGCTCATGGCACTTGCTTAGGCAAATTTAAGACCAAGTTGAGCCAAAGCATCTCAAACCATACAGGATAGAGTTTATTTTAAAGACCCTACTTTTCTCCTGGGCCTCAATCTACAAATTGCAGACAGTATAGCATTTTCTTCCCATTTCTTCTTTTGTTGGCAATTTGCAATGTAAAGTCTTCAAGCCAGGAAATTACTCTTTATATTCCTGACTTTTTTTTCACATGTCAACTTAAATAAGATTTTAAGCCCAGATGCAGTACATCTTCAAATGAAAGGGCTCTCTTCCTGACCTCAGAGGACTCTGAATTAGATCCTCTGTCCTCAGAAAACCTCAAGCAAATGCAGGAAAGAGCAGGAAAGCAAAGCAGGGAGAACAAAGGGGGAAAAGTTCCTTGATATATATATACATATATACATATATATATATATATATATCTAAAAATCAACAAACAAACAACCAAAAAAACCAAAGCACAATGAGAAAAATCTCTCCAGACGACACTAATTCTGCAACAGCAGTTCTGCATTATTGAAAATCTATGCAGCAAATTGATCTGACTGAAAAGATAAAATTCCAGGCTAAGGCAAGAGGAGCAAGTCTCCCCTCTCCTCAAGTAAGCAAACAACTTCAATGTTTTACTAAAACAGACTTATCATTACAAATACAGTGTAAGATTTCAAAGCTATTGAATGTATCCAATTAACTGACATTCCCATTAACTTTTTTTTTTTTTCAGGAGAAACAGCTATTAACTCTTCACTGTTTCATACAGCCATTCTAACAATTGCTGCATCTCGTCAACTTTGGCTACTCCAGAAATTTAGTCAATAAAAACACCTAAGCAGAAATATTAAAAAAAAAAAAATCAGGTTGCTCAAGCCTTTATGGTCATTCACCTGCAAATAGAAAAAAGCCCTTGTTTTTCTGCATAATGCAGCTGGGTAAGCTACTGTCTCAGCACTAAAATTTACAATACAAGAACTAGGGCAACACACAAGGGGGAGGCAGGCCACAAGATCATGAGAAAAGAACATCTGTTGCTCTTATTTAAGATTTAGGATTCACACCTGTCTCTCTACTCAAGTGCTTGGATTCTTTTTCACCCCTTTAAGGTAAAATGCAGTTATTCTTCTTTGCACAGAGTAAGTAATTGAGGCTACAATGAGTACAATTAAAAAGACTGCAAGATTCTGCTCCAGGTTCTCCCCATGCCTCTTAGAGTAGCAAAGCCCTGACAAAATTTGCTTTACATAGCTCTATGTCCACAAATTTGGTCTATTCTTCTACCTCTTAAATGACTCTCAGTAGACAATAAAAGAGAAAAACACCTCAGTGACAAAGCATTAGCCCAGACTCTTCACAGTAGTAAGTGGTGGGATGACAAAGATCACAGGTACCAGTAGAAATGAAAGAGATTCAGAGTGGCTATAAGGAAACAATTGAGCATTTAACCAACAAAGCACTGGACCCTTCCAACCTGAGTTATCCTGTGACTCTATAAAATGAATCACGATTCTGGACCTGGAATTTTTTGGTTTTACTCCCATTTGTGTCCTCATACATTTTTGACCTTACACCATACAAACATGGTATTGAAAAAAGAATAATTGATTTTTTTCAAGGGTTTTGAAACTATATCCTTGCTTTAGGTACTAGTGTGTTACACATTTTATTTTATTTTTTTCTATATTTGGCAGATGGATGCACAGAAGGATTAAAATAAAAACTATCAATAATATAAAATATCTAATCACATTACAGTAAGACCTAATTTTATGAAGACAGAACTGGGTGTTTAAAGTACATGTGCTCTTTTATTGCAACTATAGCTGCAAGTCCAGAATGAATTCAGAGAGTCACAAGGTAAATAGGTAGAAAAGGAAGACCACTCAGTGACTAACTATGGGTTTAGTACTCCATAGCCATAAAGATAATAGAGAAGGAATTTGAAGGAGTTTAGAATTTTTGCTTTGAATCCAAATGGTTATGTATCCTGGCTTGGAAAGTCTCAGTATTTACATCTAACATAAAAGGCTAAGCTTGGCATCCTGTCATAAGCTAGCCTTAGCTATCCCTGGACAAAATCCAACCCACCACATTTTACCACAAGGCCACATTTAATCTTTTAAATCCTTGCTCCATTTACTGCACTTCCAGCTTCTTCATTTGTTTTATTGTCCCACAGATGACAGCTTTCTTCACCATTCTTGATTTAAATCCAAGGCATGTTTCCAGCCCTGATTTATCTGCAGAGCACCACAGTAGACAGCAATTTGGTGGAAAACCACAGTACATGCTTATTTAATTACAAGCAGTATCATAATGCATATGTATATGGACAAGGGAGCTAATTTGACACTGAACAAACAACAGCAAAAGAGAAGCCTGTGTATCATTTTCTCTGTTTAAAATACTATGAATAACAGGAGTTTAATTCTATCATGTCATATGTATATGCACGTAGATCACCAACAAGGCTGCTCCAGACAGCATTCCACCAGTTATGTTAAGGGTGTACTTTTATCTCATGCAATAAAAGCAGTAGGTTGTCATCTTCCTCACAAAATAACCCTGCCAAGAATGGTATATTCTACCTGGAGAGTGTCACAGGTATTTCCTGACTAGAGTGGAAAGGTGAGATAAAGGAATCCTAGTTTCATTTCACCTCTCAAACAAATGTTCTTTAACATGTACAGTTTTTCACGTCAGCACAATAATTCCTCTGTCTTTGCAGCCAGCGTGTCCTTAATACGCTTCTATTTCTCTCTCTTCTTTGGTTCTCTTTCTTAATCTCGTTTTCTGAGTCTCCAGCTCTCATTCTTTTCATTCCAGTTCCACTCTCCTTATCCAAGCACTATTAAAGTTATCTCTCCAGGACACTCAGTAATTTAAAGTTAGCAGCTTACTATCAGTATCAAATCAGTACCCTCCTACTCAAATCAGCAAGCATATATTCCAGTTTCATGTTTTCTATGCCCTCTCCTTCTCCTAGTCTATCAAAATTTTTAGAATTCCAACCAATTATAAGAATTTTGCATCTATAAATCACAACATTAATGTTGACATGAGGCAGTAAAAGAATGGGATGAACCATGGAAGCACACAAGGGATCAGCGTTCTGAAATATTTTCTCTCTCTTGAATATACAGGTTGTGTTCCCTGTTTACCATAATTTAAAGATGGTGGTTTTTTTAAATTAAAGCCCCAACATTTACCTAAGAAATTAACTGCATTATCTATGGTTCCTGTAAAACGTGATATAAGGAAGAGCAAGAAACATGTACGCAATAAAGCAGAACTTTTTCTTTAATTAATTCATGTTTACAAATTTCAGAGTTCTTTTACGTATCGACAATCCAGATGGTCTTGTAAATAAGTAAGAGCTTGGAATGCCATTTTTAGAAACAAGTTGTATGAAAGATGTAAAGTAGAAAGTGTGCTGAGATGGGTGAGATAATTTATTGACAATGCTGCAGAGAGGATCTTTTGTGATGCTGGTCACAAGCTAACCTACATTATTTCCAACATAGCTAGTCTTTAATATTGTGGTATTTGATGGGAAGCCAGATAAAGGTAATGCCACCCAGGACTGTCAAGACTATTAAATACATGAGGAATATTAAGCATGAATGTATTTTTCCTAATTAAAATAAAATATTTATATGATACAGTTTTTTTAGTAAGGGAAAACTAATTTATTTCTTTTCTCACACAGGCCACTGCTTAGGCCTGATCAATCCCTTCTCTTCTTGGGAGAACTATCAGAAGAAACTATTTCTATTGCTTCTTACATAGCAAGAAGGATTTATCACTTGATGATAATACTACGGAACCAAGAAATGGCAAAGCAAAGTTATTAGAGACCACCTCACTTGAGAGAATAAAAACACAATATCCCAACTTATCGTGTTGTACCTCATAAATCAAATGAAAGCTAGAACATTTTGGATGCTGATTCAAAGAGTTGCCTTCCAACAATCCACATATTCCCTACTGAGGGTAGAATTTTTCTAATCATGTTTAAAAAAATAAAATTAAACAAAGGAGATCTTTTCACTCAACGAATGGCCTTTGCGTACCTATATCAGAGTTATTTTTTTAGACTGAGCTTGCTAAATGACAAACTGTAAGTTTCAAAATAGCTGCAGCATAATTAATTTGTTTCTACAATGCACAGAACTTCTTATTTTGGACAAGGCCATGATAAAATCTAAGGGAGATTATTTCAAATCTTTGAATGTCTCTGCTTCCTTGTTTCTTGTTTCTAGTGGAGCTTAACTTTTGGTTGGCTTGCAAAGACACTCATTACTTAAAGGGAGAGATTTAATCTATTTTGAAAATTGGCTGCTATGCCCTGCTTCTCATGGCAGTGCACCTGAACACGAAGGAGCAACACATTAATAAGGTGATGAACATCTGTGAGGGTTTACTTATCCTCTCTAGAAGGGACTGATGTTAAACACACATTAACATCACAAAGGGGATACAGTGTAGGAGAAATCATCCATTTCCTTCATTTGTGCAAGGAAGCTTTTAGACGGGAATGCTCAGGAGATCTCTGGGAAACAGGTACAAGAAATGAGTTAATTATTTTTCCTTTCCTATAAGAATACTTCTTTGGGTGCAATTGGGTACTGAAATCCCTAGGTCTTTAGAAAAGGGATTGACACTTTGACATGCATTTTTATGGAGACTGACACCAGTGGATGGAATTCCCTACTTGGCTACATACACATTACTGCAAGAGACTGCCTAAATGTGAGTGATACCATGAATATCTGAAACTATCACTTGATGCCCTACATCTAAAAATGTAAAGGGATATTATAGTAAAAACAGAATATTAATGTTAGCTATGACAGAAAATGAGGATCAGAAGCATATTTATCAGTTTAGTCTCTCTCCTTCTCTCTCTGTTAGTTTTTTTTAATACACACAGAGTTACTCTGTGGAGAGAAAAGGAAATTGAGACGTAGCACAGTCTCTAGATAAAAGCTTTTCCACCAACTATTTATTCAAAGGTATAAAAATTTAGTTCTATTACAGTTATTTTCTAATCAGTTACTTCTTGTTTGTTCTATAGTGTTAAAGTCTTGCACAATCAAATGCTGCAGGAACAAACATTATCCTAATTTAAGAGGCAGCATGCAAGATTTCGCTTGTCTAGAATAGTTTAGATGGATATCTGTCAAGTTATTTCTTAAGACAATAAACACTCTTACTAGCTTTTTTCCTGCTGAAATTTAAGAATCACTTGGTTCATATAGTCATGCTTGTAAACATATGCAATGGATAGCTTGAGGAGCCCAAACTCATTAATTTATAAAGAAATGTGTATGAAATGAGTTTCCTCATTTTCTTTTTCCTGTATTTTGCTCTTCTGCAAATATTAATAATTTTATCTCTATCAGGTAAGCACATTAGCTCAGTGTGCTTCAGCACTGCTGAGAATAGAACAGGTTATAGAATAGCCTGGGTTGCTGATGTCTTAATGCATATTGAACAACTATGTACAAAATGTTCTCTTCAGTGAGGGTCCTATGTTATATTGGAGTCCTTTGTCAAATCCAAATCTCATTCACAGTCCCACTGGCCCTGTTCAAGGTGATGAAGACATTGCATTCATGACTTGTTACAAGCATGCCTGTTTAATTTTTATCCAACAGAAGACTGACTGAACTTCGGTAAGCATCTGGCATCAGTGAAAAGCAAATTTTGACATTTCTCTTGCTGAAACAGTGGAAAGATGTATTGGCAATTACAGCTTTTAGGGCCTTGAAGCTTGAACTCCTGTCACTTCATACAAATTTTTACAGGCAAAAAAACCCCGGGACTTCTTTTGGATTGAAACTAAGAGGTGAATCTTAAGTGCACACAGCGGTATTGGGAATTACACAGAAATCCAGACATCACTATTAACACTCAACACTGAGGAAAAGCAGTTGGATAAAATGTGGGGAAAAAAATCAAGATGCCTCTCTATATACATGCATAGGAAAATCTGAAGATTAGTACACTGTTAAGGGGTAAAACGATTTTTTTAACTATGTGTGATATGTCTCAAAAGTGTCTGCAATACATAGAGCTTGTGGTTACAACAAGAGCTAAATGTCATTATTAATCCTGTGGTCAAAAAATTTATTAAGTGTATTGAGCCTGCTATAATTGAGAGGTCGTTTATGCAGGAGAATTATAGTAAAACGAGGTAGGATCTTAATTTACAGAACACTGACTTCCTTACATTAACCTCTTCAAATATCCTCATAGAGAGTACTAAATTCAAAGTAATATAATCCATCCACTAAATGGCACATGATGCAACACCCAGACCGCCAGAGACTTGGGAACCAGTGCATAAGGTAGAGATCTTGGGTCAAAAAAAATGAAATATTGTCCAAATTTGTGATGCTTGGGACTGACCCCTGGCACCACAGTTCATAGCACTTTGCCCAAAACTTCCTTGACCTTCCCACAGAGGTCCCTGTGGCACTGTAATGTTAGTAGGAACAGTAAGGTATTTTTTTTTTAAGTTCAGAGCAAAGCAATAGTAGCAGGGCTGCAGTCATGCAAACATTTAGATTAGTATAAATTTACACTTCAGCTTCCTGAGTTTCATGTTCACCATGCAAACCTATTTTCATGCTTTTTTTAAGCTGACATTTATAGTATATGTAAATATAAACAAATCAATATGACCTTGGATGAGAATCCCTCTTGCTATTTCAGTCTTCTTTCTATCATTCATTTAATCTCTTATACTATGAATGTCTTCAGAACAAAATATGTCTTCCAGAGAGATACTAATTTAATTCCAGAATATAAAGTTTCTAATAATTACAAAACAAACCAAAACAGCTTAGCAACCATCCTGGTAATATCTTAAGAATGTACTAAATAAGCATTTATTATAGTTAGCATTGCAATTGCCTTGAATCTGTCCTTTAAAAATTTTAGTCTTTCGGTTCTCCAGGCTGCAAGTCTACCTGAAGACATGCTTTTTCAAGACTGCATTGTCCCCCACTTCTCTTTATTACTACCCCTGAAAGAGGATTAAAGCAGAGCATCAATCCTTAGAATACTGGGGTTTTTTCCAGTGGCCATAAAGCTCTTATGAATGCACTGCTTAGTAGCCATTGCTTAACGTTGGACCATCAGGATAAGCATCACTTACCCTTTTTTGATTCACATTTGGAACGTGCTGTTGCTTTCATGGCTAGGCTTCGAGAGGGAAGATTTGCGGAGGGCTCTACCCACGTTTGTTACAAGTGCCTTGGTGGTTAAAAAGGCCAATATGTCCAGTTGCAAAAGGCGCAGCAGAAAGACTCCTTAGGTGGCATATTCTGCAAGGCACGGTTCTTTCTGCGTTGTCTTTTCTCCTCAAGGGTGATCCTGTGTGCTTTCTCAAAAGCATCAGCAGCATTGAAGATAGTGTGCCTCCAGACCTCTCGACTGGAGGCCAGAGTAGACCGGTTATGTTGATCAATATGGCCAAGGCTGAGTTGTTGTTTCAGGGAGTCCTTGTATCTTCTCTTTGGGGCTCCTCTCTTGCGGCAGCCAGTGGCAAGTTCACCATAAAGCAAGATCTCAGGGAGGCGGTGGTCCTTCATCCTTGAGACGTGCCCTGCCCAGCACACCTGTGTTCTCAGCAACATGGCCTCAATACCTGTGACTGCTGCTTGTTCTAGAACAGACGTGTTAGTCACATAATCTGACCAGTGGATGTTTAGGATTGAGCAGAGACAGCGTTGATGGAAGCGTTCTAGGAGATGCAGGTGGTGGCGGTAGATGACCCATGATTCAGGTCCCTATAAGAGAGTAGACAGCACTATGGCTCTGTAAACATTGATCTTTGTACTTTTCTTCAGGTGTTTATTTCGCCAAACTCTTTCCTGAAGCTTTCTGAAGGCACTATATGCCTTTGCTAACCTGTTGTCTATCTCCCCGTCAATCTTACCATCTGAGGAGATGAGGCTACCTAGGTAACTAAACTGCTGGACTGATTTGAGCTCTGATTCGCCAATGGTGATGTGGGGATGATGGAAGACTTCCTGAGGTGCAGGCTGATAGAGAACTTCTGTCTTCTTTAAGCTGACTTCCAGCCCAAAGAGCTCAGCAGCGTCTGCAAAGCAGGATGTTAAACGCTGCAGAGCTGCTTCTGTGTGGGCGACAAGGGCGGCGTCATCAGCATAAAGCAGTTTAAAGTACCTGAAAACTACTATTGTCCACGATGATTGCTAGAGTCACAATGCCAACAGGGTGTCATACTGAACTGCTGTAATCATCCAGCCACCAATAATACCACAGCTATGTACCCATTACACTTGTGCTCACCGGCTTATCAAAACCGAACACTTAAAAAATTTCAAATCCATCTTCAGTGGTTGAATAAACCCTGCTGCAAGATTTGAACTGTAAACCTGATTCTCTCTTTGATTTATTTATGATATTTGCACTGCGCACACGGTTTTATCTGTGCCTACATACTTAACTTTCACAGAACATTTGAAGGACAGGAACACTGGCTACACATTTATAATCTGTCACCTTTGTAGTATGATTTGGGTGGCTATAAAAACACATCATGTGTGTCCCATTGAAGGTATGACAACAGTTTCAAGACAGTACTAAATGCGCAGTTGTTTCCGTCTTTCCATGTTCCAAGTTAGACTAGCTATTCAAACACAAAACCACCAAACCCAAAACAAACAAAAAAACGAACAAAACACCCCACAAACAACTCAGAGTTGCCTGGCAAATGAAAATGACCTGGCACAGAAGCACAGTAACTGATCTTGCCATGTCCATGTATGACATAAGGCTTTCAAAATACAGCTTTTCATACCCCAGACTGAAGTCCAGTTACTCTTTCTGCACTGCTTGGGTTATTTTTATTCTATAAAACTCAGAGGGGAAAAAAAAAGTATATGAAACTAGCTCTGAAATAACTGAAAAATAAATAAAGAAACCTCTAATACATTTTTATATTTGTCAAGCAAAGCTAATTAAAGTATCCCTGTGGTGAACACAGCTTTAAAGTCTGAGTTTTCTCCCGGATTACACTGTGAGCTGCCTTCTCAGAATGATTCATCATAATCCTCATTATTCCCTGCTTCCAATTTCCTTATGCTTGGCTTGGTTATCCCAGCAAATGACCACTCATTTGCAAATAGTGCAAGTTATAGATTGCCATAAACAGACCATTTGTGGGTTTCCCAAACTCTAATAGGCCTCCCAAATCAAAGGATGCTTCCCAGAGCAGTAAAAATCTATTCTTAACTCTACTTTGGCTTTTATAAAATAAGCTAGTTTTTTCATCTAGTTTTACTACAACCGGTACCTAGCACTTTGGATTCCACAGTTTTCTTCCAAATAAAATATATTATTTTTTTTTTATTTTATTTTTTTATTTTATTTTTATTTTATTTTATTTTAAATTTATTTTATTATTTCATATTTAATTTTCCATTTTATTTATTTTATTTTATTTTGTTTACTTTTTTGATAAAAATTAAGAAATATTTTATTTTTTATTTTATTAATTTTTATTTTATTTTTTAATTTTATTTTTTTACTATTTTTTATTTTATTATTTTTACTTTTTGTAAAAAATTAAGAAATAAGAAATAAAATATAAAACTAGAAAGAAAATAAAAATAATATAAAAGATAAAATAAAAATAATATAAAATATAAAATAAACAAAAGAAAAAATATAATAAAATAAATCCACTGTGATTAGAATGGATGATAGCATTACTACAAAGCACTGTACATTTGCCTTAAAATAAAAATGATAAATTTTCAGAGTTTGATGCCTTTTGACCATGCCAGCAAAGATTTATGCTTTTGGTAAGGTTAGTAAATTGCTATTGCATCTTAAGAAAGATGTGATTATTTTGTCATCTTCTTCTCAACTTCAGTACTCCTTTGTCCTTTCCATAGTTGGGAGAGTTTACAGAAAACTTAATCCTGCTTGATAATTACACCATCACACATATCCCAAGAAACAGCACTTTCACTAAATCTTAGAGAAAGTTGCAGGAAAATTGGAATAACAGAGATTAAAAAAATAGCTATAACACATGCAATTCTCTTTTATTATATTTTAAGAGATATTTCTTAAGAAAAAAACCAATTTTCATAAACAGCTTGTATAAATGTATTGTATTGCATGCCTGTTGCAAAGTTCTCCAAGACAGAGAAATACATAATCTCTTACTTGATTTTATTAACCTTAAAGATCATTTCATCAAAACTCCTTCCTTTCAGATCTCAAAATAGTAAAACTGCTGAACACACTTCCCTCCATCCTCACTCTGGTTCATGCCTGCCAATATAAATTCTTGAATATCCAACTTATATATATATATCTATACACAAAATTAATTTTCTTCCACATCAAGACTGGTGATCACATTTTATGGAGTTTTAGGAGATGCTGATTACCTTATGAGAGTGTTACACATATGAGAACAGCATACTAGTATAGCTTGGTTTTTAATTTCTTAACACATCTCTCCTTTTGAACAAGGTGGCATTTAATGACATTCCTTGAAAAGTGGCACTATCAAATGCTAATAACTTGTTCCAATCAGGCTGCCCGTTCACTTGAATGCAACAGCAAGCATTTTCTCCAGTGCAGTAACTGTGGGTACACCTTTGGCATTGACAAATTCACAGTGTTCTCGACTATTACAAACATTTACAATTTTTTAACACAAGTTTCCTTTTTCTGACGATAAAATTAGTTCGTAATTTACGATGTTTGCTTAGCACAGCACATGCAATTTCAGGCAGCGATAAAGCTGTTAGTCTGTTTATTTGTGTATTTTCTCTGCGGAAGAGCCTCAACAGAACTGATTATCAGTGCAGAAAGCAACTGTGTGCAGTGCCAGCAAGTACACTGTCATGCCAATTAACATAAAATATTATTTGCAAATATTTCAATATAAATAGTACTAACAAGGCTTGCCATCATAACTCAGATCAGGAGTAAGTTTCACATTGTGTTTGATAAAACTTATTTTAAGTAAGACTTCGGGAGAAATGTTGTCTCATGAATTCCCTGTGATCACTTGGTCTAAGCAGGTCAGCTTAGATTTAGTTTGGTCTGTCTGACAGAACCACGGAAACAGTTCTCTGTTTCTTAGTCTCAGAATTTTTGGGGATTTTCCACGCACTTAGATGCCCCTAGTCTGAATTCTCTTATACATTTAGCACACAGACACATAACAGAACTAGTACCTCAAAATTTCTACAGTCTTTCAAGCACATCTTTTAAGTGCCAGTACTCAATTCTTTACTTACTTCCTCCTTCCCACCCTACACAGAATTTTCATAGTGGTCAAAAGGAGAATTTCACCTTTAATACGAGAACCTCTCAAAATTAACACAATCTTATCACTATATCACCAAACCTGAATCACAGGAATGAACAGAAACATGGCTTCATGCAGTACTATTAATTTTTTTGAAGCCAGGAAAGTGTCATCAGGAATACATTGTCTGACCCCTTACATAATATAGATACTAATTGATCTGATTAAGACAGTTGAGAGCAGACCAGAAAGCTCTCTATGTTTAAAAGAAAGATTTCCTTCATTTGTTTTTTGTCATCTTGTTATTTCAAAGGACATTCTTTTTGGGTATATCACTAGCTAAAAAAAAAACCAACCAAAAAACACAGGGATAAAATACTTGGAAAAGATATAAGGAAATCTACTGTATATTCTGTCATAAAAATTCCTGAGAAACTATCACACATCATTTTACGTTTCTGCAGCCTATTCTTTCATTGAGGATATAGTTAGTAATTTCTACTGAATATGTCAAGATGCCACAATTGCACTGTTCATCCAAAAGAAAAGTGCAGAAACCAGCTCCTACTGGTTTTTTTATTACTCAATTAATTTAGTAATTAATTGAAATTTGAAACATTGAGCATGTGGAGATGTTAAAACAAATATGTATTTTAAAATACCTGACATAAGCCAGGGCAAAAAAATTAAATATCTCTGGCATGTGCTGAACAATGAGTAACACAAGGCAATACTATATGTTCCAGGAAACATCTTATCTGATGATGAAATAATTATGTTCTTGTCTACACAACACATGGCTGAATACCCTTTAGCTGAAAAAGTAATGCTTTGGAAATAGGATGTAACATATGACAGTTCTGTGTCCTCAAACTGAAGGCACCCCATGTCTTTAAAAGAGTGGTATGCTGGTAACAGTCACCAAAACATATCAGCTCACAAAATGACACAATGAGCAGAGCAAAAATTGGTGTGAAATTAAAGACCCGTGCACATTTGCAAATGGTGTATTTTGAAGCTCCTGTGTGTGCACTGTACTAACATATCTGGAGGCAATGCCAAAATCTGTGGAGTTCAGAGAAAAGCCAGAAACTCAGATGTCAAACCATAAATTCAACTCATCTTGAAGACTGCGTGCTCACAGAGACAGATGTTGTTTTACAAAGTCATTACCCCACTGCCTTAAAAGTCAACAGAACAATGCACTCAACATGGAATTAAACTTTAACAACACCTGGATGCTTCAGCTACTGCCAAATGTGACTCAGTGCTGTATAGCAACCATTCAGTATCTGATCACAAAGACAGCTCATCCATGCCCTTCAAACCAGGGCCCAGTTCAATCAAATATTAATTGTGTTTGACTGTCCATGTACCTGAAGCAAGTGCTCACTTATCTGGGGGCTTTTTTAAGTTCTTCCTCCTTTGCTTTGTTTTTTTGCCCCCCTTCTGGAGTCAAGAACTAACTGCCTAACAACACTTCAGGTCAGCAATAGGCTGGGTTTTATTTATTTTAAGTAACTTTGACTCAGACGAGTCATTTTCAAGAATTTCATGGAATCATAGAATCATAGAATCAGCTGGGTTGGAAAAGACCTTTGAGATCATCAAGTCCAACCCTTGATCCAACACCACTGTGGTTACTAAACCATGGCACTAAGTGCCACATCCAGTCTCACCTTAAAAACCTCCAGGGACGGAGAATCCACCACTTCCCTGGGCAGCCCATTCCAATGTCTGATTACTCTCTCTGTAAAAAATTTCTTCCTAATATCCAACCTAAACTTACCCTGGCAGAGCTTAAGACCATGCCCTCTTGTCTTGCTGGTAGTTGCCTGGGAGAAGAGACCAACCCCTTACTGGGCTACAACCTCCCTTCAAGGAGTTGTAGAGAGTGAGGAGGTCTCCCCTGAGCCTCCTCTTCTCCAGGCTGAACAACCCCAGCTCCCTCAGCCTCTCCTCATAGGACTTGTGCTCCAGTCCCTTCCCCAGCCTTGTTGCTCTTCTCTGGATCTGCTGCAGCACCAAAATGTCCTTCCTGAACTGAGGGGCCCAGAACTGGACACAGCACTCCAGGTGAGGCCTCACCAGTGCTGAGTACAAGGGAAGAATCACTTCCCTGGACCTGTTGGCCACACTGATCCTGATCCAGGCCAGGATCCATTGGCCTTCTTGGCCACCTGGGCACACTGCTGGCTCCTGTTCAGCTTCCTGTCAGTCCAGACTCCCAGGTCCTTTTCTGCCTGGTTGCTCTCCAGCCACTCTGTATTTTGTACCACAACAGCAACACAGTACAATGCAAATTCTTGACCCGAAAGAGCTCTTTTGTAAAAAGCAGGAAAGTATTGACTACCTGTTCTGCAGAAAAAATATTCAACTTCTAAGTTCATCCTCCCCCTTTGGCACAGACACGCGGTATCTAAGGTAAGACAGGGATGACAACTGCATTAAACTGAATGTTAGGAAAAATTTCTTCACCAAAAATTTCTTCACCAAAAGAGTTCTCAAGTGCTGGAACAGGCTGCCCAGAGCTGTGGTGGAGTCACTGTTCCTGGGGATATTTAAAAGACCTACATGTGGCACTTAGGGACATGATTTAGGGGTGAACTTGGCATTGTTGGGTTAATGGTTGGATTGGATGATCTTAAAGGTTTTTTCCAACCTAAATAATGCTATGATTCCAGCAAATTAAAAGTAAAAAGCCTTTACTAGGCAAGATGAGTACAAACAGCTGGCAAGCGCCCCTCAGTTTCTTCATTCTGGAATAGTTTAGTTACTGCACAATATGATACAGTAAATTATTCTAGTCGACTCTGCCATCCTATACTGGACAAATAATCTTTTGGCAGAAGGAGATATACAAAACCCATAACAATTATTATTGTGCATGGATTCTGTCTGGAAAAAGAAATTGTTTCTGATAAATTTAATAAGTTGTGAAAAAAGTTAATTAGAAATTTCCATAAATAAATGATCGATTTAACACTCATTTGGATTCTAGCTAACAATAAGTTCATTTCTCTGGGTGAATATTTTTGTAATGATTGAAAATACACCTTCATTAATTTCTCTCTGCCAATGTCTTTCTTTTTTATTTCTCTCCATTGCAGAGCAGTGAAGATATATTGAATATTTTGCACTTCCTGGGCAACAGGAGTTTCATTTCATTGTATTTTTTAAGACCACACAGATTCAAGTGATACAAAATCCACATGAAAGCGCCTTTGAGAGAGGCACAGAGCAAGTAAAGAAAAAGCCATAGTCTCACATAAGATGGTAGCTTTTCTTGCTACAACGTGACAGCAACTTTCCAAACAGTGAATAGTGATTTTTTTAACATCTCCTCCATATAGTGATACTGTGTGAACTACAAGAATCACTAGGACCAAGGTATAATGTAAGATATTATTTCAAATGCCAGCAATCAGTTGAACCCTTAATTTTTTTGTTGTTCTTTTGGTTTAGTAATCTTGAAAAATATCTTCTAGTAAGCAAAAGCTAATGACAAAAATCCAACAAGCCTGGTCTATATTACCCTATAAATATGACCAACTTGGGGTTTATTTGTTCTCAAACTTTGATCCCTTAGGACACATCACCCATATGGTTAGAAAACATGTCAAAACAATATAGAAATTCGTGTTTCCTTTCTCCCTCCCAGAGAGAGACCCAAGCATTTGGACAAAACTCTCTTTCTCTGGTTTTACTTTCTTACTTAGTTTATCCAAATAGAGAGAAGCTGCTTTGTCTCTGTTTTCTGTGGGGGGAAGGATTAAACATACCATCCTCAGAGAAGACATTATATTTTAACAATGGAAATTACCTACCAGAAGCACTTAATTTTTCTGAATTACTTAATCCATTATAATTCTTTTTCATGAGCTAAGGGCCCATCGACAAGCCGAGGACCAGGTGTACTTATTATGTATTTTTATTTTTAAAGCACACCTATATTTTAAGCAATATTTTACAATAAGACATCATTTCTGCCCTGATAATACAAAATATTTTCAGAAATTAAGAAATATCTAACTAAATAACTTGCAAAAAAATAATTGTTCACTACATGCTGCAGTTTCTTTACAGAGCAACGTTTTTGAGCACTTTTTAACAGTACAAATTTTTAACTAGGAGGGTGGTGAGACACTGGGACAGGTTGTCCAGAGAAGTTGTGGATGCCCCATCTCTGGGAGTGTTGAAAGTCACACTGGACAGGGCGTTGAGCAACCTGATTTAGTGAAAGGACCTTTGAAGGTCCCTTCCAACCCAAACCACTCCATGATTACACGAACTTCTTCAATAGTTTCAAAAACAAATATACCAGCCTAAAATAGTACTTCAGCTATATTTGTGGCTTATTTAACTAACCTGCCTTCAAATATCAATTTACTCCTTCTCTTTTCCTACTGAGGAAAACAGGCAGATCATGATTTTTTTCTGTAAAAGATGATGTGATATGAATTCTTGCGCATTGCACTGCTGAACTTACTAGGAGATTAATATGACCTATAAGACATACTACTTGAATAATCACTAATGAAGAACACAAATACTTTATAGTTATTTTTTTCCACAGACTTCTGCCTATGAGATTTCTTGCTCAAGTTTTATGTGGGTTTATAGTAAAAATATATCTTTATATATGCACATATCTTTCTGTTGGATGTATAAATAGGTAAGAAATATGTTATGAAGAAGCTACACTTAACTGTTCTTCAATGTACTGTCATGAGGCAAATCAAGGGTCACAGTACTTAAAAGGAATATCTTACACAGAGTGAACAAACATTGATCGCACAGACTTGAAATATTCTTTTAAGCCTGATGTGTTCCCTTCTGAGGCTGCAAAACATATAGAAATCTAAAATCAAAACAAACACAAAACCAGATTTCCTGCTACTTAACAACTCTAATGAAAGGAAAG
The DNA here is from genome assembly GCF_003945725.1 of Corapipo altera. Taxonomy (NCBI): domain Eukaryota; kingdom Metazoa; phylum Chordata; class Aves; order Passeriformes; family Pipridae; genus Corapipo; species Corapipo altera. The sequence continues at coordinate 377,600 of NW_020884904.1, read as the reverse complement.
CCTCACACACAAAAAATAGTCTTCAAAAGCTTAACAAAGTGTAAGTCAGCATTGAAGGGTAAATCAGGTGTGTATATACATGTAACGTCACACATTTCCTATATGTTTTGTAAACACTTGCAAAACCTGTGGTGGTTACCCCAAAAGTGTGCTAAAGCAATAAGAGCCAGAAATGGATGACTTTGCCCGTTTTTTTTGTTTGTTTGTTAAAGAAAACAAACCACAAACAAAACGTATCAGTGACTCACTTTGGCACAAATCATCAGCTACATATTTTCCCCTGGAGGATAACACTCTCCTAATATAAATAATGAGTCAATGAGAACAGCAACTGAAATAACTAAAGTGTATTGCAGAGCATCAGATATAGACAGAACCTGATTTGCAGCTTAGGAAAAACAATGAAACAAAAACAAAAAGTAAAGATTGGGTTCTTGGGTTTGCTGGAGTTTTGGTTGGGTTTTTTGTAGTTTGTTGGGGGGTTTTTTTGGGGGGTAGAAATAATTGAAAACATTTTAAATAATTACCGCTTTATTTTCAAGTGTAACTAACGTAGAAAGTTTTAAAGTCCTGGCTGAGTAACCCTCACCAACACCAGTCAGTGCAATTCACCCTTTTAAGGGTGATTACACAGTCTACACAAGTTAAATGGAGGCCATTTAAAAGTGTCTCCCTGATCACTACGGCAAGTTTCATTTCGGCAATACAGGAGATGGTGGGGTAGGGGTAGGATTTTTCCTCTCTAGTGTAGGACCAGACTAATCTTTGCTCTTTCCAAAACCTACTACTGAATTAGATGAGTGGAAACATCCGAACTGGAAACTCTCCAGAGAGCCGTCAGCATTGCACTCACACGTGCTCCAGTGAAATCCAGGTCTTTCCCAGTCTCCTTCAGACACTGAATACAAATCTGTTTCCCCAGAACTTTGAGGAACGGACGCCCTGAGATTTTTTGTTTTCTTTTTTACCATTACTAACGTTACATTTTACAGCAAAAGGTACTTCCAGGCCTCCAGATAAAACAAGCTGTCTCTTCCAATGCAATATAAAGGATTATTTCACTACATATTTTACTGTTACACATCAGCCACCCAAGATTCATATACACAGGTTTCCACACCAAAAGAAAGCAAGTACCTTATTTCTCCCTCCTCTTACATTTCTCTAGTCATTGCACACAAGATGTTCTGTTACTGGCTAATTGCCACTGGTAGTAATTCCCACACAAATCCCTCCACAGGCATGCATGGCTTTTTTCTCCAGTCTTCACATAATACTGAAATAAAGGTTCAGCATAACACATCCAGCACAGTCCATTAAGCATTATATCTATATGAAATAGAATATAAACCCTCTTCTACCCTTTCAACTAAAAATGTTACTTTAAACAGTCGTGTAGGCTTTGCTTCTGCTAATGAATTAGCCAAATCAACCTAAACTATTTGTAAATTATTTACAGCTTCAACTGCCCGACTCATGAGAGAGGAATGGAATACTTGAATCAAAAAGGGATAGAAAATTATAAGTTCATAAAAAAGCAGGGGATAATACCATTCCACCCTCCCCCTGCCTCCCATCAATGCCATAATTTCCATGAGTTGCAGGAAAGTAGAGATATCCTTGTCATGAAAGACAGAAGATCTGAAAATATTTAGTAAGGTATACAAAGACAGCTGTGCCCAAATCCATAAGTTTGTGGCCACAAGTAGGGTTTTTGTTTCATATTTGCTAAATGTAACAGTGAAAAAAAGTCAGCTTGTTGAGGCCTTTTTCTTTTTTTTTCCTCCCTCTCTGAAGATTATTTCTCAGCATTACCTATGTTATATATTCTGGTTTAAAACCATTCATAGGAGAGATAGATGAGCAGAATCTGAAGGACCCTGTCCATGTCCCTTTAAATTCAGTGGAAACATTGCTGGAACTGTCAGGGGCAGAAATGAAAAAAAATAATTTGATTTTATAGCAATGGGTAGTAATCTTTTCTTCATGGATACCTATATAGCCATACAGGGCCTGATTGCTTTTTCTGTTTCCTCTTACTGAATTTCAAGAGCCACTGACAATATATGAAGATTACAAAAGCAGTGTACAGCAATTTTAGAAGCAATAGTGCAGGATTTCAAACATTGCCATGAGAAATCAAGAAATAGAGTTGAAACATGTTTATTACAAAGAGAAAATGACAATTTTTAAGATGTCACGTTTCACTTGTGATTTTATGCATTAGTTTTATTTTAAGATATTCAGCATTCCCCTCAATGCCTCATTTATTCAGCTGTTAATAATATACAGATTCAGCTTGCTAATGCAGCAAAAATAACTTTATCCAGAGTGGACATCAGCATGAGAATTAACCTTGAATGACAGAAGCCGATCTGTACTTAGTAACTATTAAATAGTTTGGCTTTCCTTGGAAATGCAGCTGGAATACTTATTATTCTTAAAAAAAAATAAATTGAAAAATAACCCCCCAAAACTGCATGAAAGGAAGTGGCAGGTAGTTTGTATTGGTGGCTTTCATCTACTACACAAGGGAGAAACTCCATTCACAAATCAGGTCAGAAGAAGCAGAATTTGATTCAGACTACTCATGTATTAGTACACAACCTGAGTAATGGTTGAGTGGCTGGAACTTTCCTGGATGCTTTCCAAAAACATTAATTCTATTACATTTGAGAGTTTTAGTGATTTTTGGGTGTGAATGAAGTGAAAAAGATTACTATTGTTGTTTAGCACTCTTCCAGAATTTAAGTATTTCTACAGAAGCAGTAAGATTTAGCTGTTCTAGAACACCTCCTCAGCATCAGGCTGTACATCATCTTGTACAGTGTCAGAATACAGCATAGTATATGCAGTTATTTGTTTACAAATACACAAAGTTACTGGGCACAGAGAAATTCAGATATAAAATCATTAACACATGGTGCTTAGTTCAGTGACCCAGCCATTAAGAACACTCTGTATGTGCTCACAGTCCTCAGAGCAGAGCTGCATATAAGCTTTAGCACGTCATTGCCCAATTCCTGTTTTCTCCACAAAATAACTCACCAAGTCCTTTCAAAGCAATATATATATCTGTCAATTCACAGTGCCCTTTATCTCAAGTTCCTACTTTCAACAATTCACAGTGCCCATTTGTTTCGAGTTCACACTTCCAACAGTTTGACAGTGGGGGAATACAACTTTCGTAGTAACAACCCTGTGGCACTATGTCCCTTGCTAATGCCTGGCCCATTAGAGGGTAACAGGCTTCTAAACCTCCCATGAGGAAACTAAGAATTTAAAGATTGGGTTTTTTAATTTTATTTTTCTGCCAGTTCAGGTTTTGGTGTGGAGCAAAGTAGCTGCACATGAGCCGGTGATCACACGAGCTATTGTAGTCATGTTGCCCCAGAAAACCTCCTGTGTGCTGTTCTGTTGCATGTGTGAACTATACTTTTTCAAAAGTGTTGTTCCTCTGACAGACACAGAAAATCGAGGGCAGCTGGGGGACTCAGTGAACAAGCAGGTCCCTCAGCATCACATCTGAACATATGGTCTGAATGGCAGGGTTATTGTTTGCCTGCTTTAATTGGTAACATGAGAGTTACTACTCTAGTTCTATATGTATAATAAGAAAACATTTTTTAACTTAAAATATAAAATATCAAAATTGATGCAATCTGTTTATATGGGGAAGAATATTATAAATACATTTAAATCATAATACTTCTGATAGATAGGCCCTCTCATGGAAATTTCATGAGGCAGTCTAGATTTATACAAAAAGTTTTAAGAGGTAAGAAAGGGGTCTAAAAAGTCTAATCCTTTGGATACTCTGCTTACTAAAACAAAACAAAGAACGAAAATCTCACCACTTCCAGTGGGTAGTTCAAAGGTAACTCAGTGAAATTAAGTAAGAAGAATAAAACAGACTGCCAAAATATATCTTGCTTTAAATTTCATCTGCAAGACATTAAGTGGAAGCCTCTTAAAAGACCCAAACAAGGAAAAATAAGCCAGCACTGAGCAACTTCAGTTTCCTGACCAAGAAAAAACGCACCCCAAACCAGCCAAAGAACAACAGCAGAATCCATCACACCCTCCTCCACATAACCATGGATTGCTTTTGATACATCTTTTACTGCACAACACAAGCGTTCGTGTCTCAGCTTTTTCTTCTAAGAAAGCAGTAGGAAAACAACTGTGATTCCACATTTTCCATTACATCTCTGTTGGAGCAATGGAAATCTGCTCTTCTCAACAGTAGGAATGAGAGTACGTGACACCCACCCACATAATATTAACAGCATAAAGTAAATCCTACACTCAATTTTCCCAATACATACAACACTTCCCTTCCTGATATTCAAAATACAGATATTAAATGCACAGAACACCTGTGAGTTACAAAGGAGTGTTCTTATTTTACAATTCACCTAGGTCCACAATTTATATCAAGTCACAATACCCAAATATTGCCCATATTGAATTAAAAAAAAACCCAAACATAGTCCACCTGTTCTTTGTCTGGACCCAAAATGAAGTTCAGATGCCCTGTTACTTCACAGCACCGACCCGTCTCTTGCAAGAACTTTACCAGGAATAAGGTGCACAACCTGTACTACAAAATACTGTGACAGTGCTCTCATTCTACCAGACAAAATATTTTATCAGCCTACGAGAAGTAATAATGTTCATGATCAAAAAATTCACAAAAAAGCTTCACTGGACTTCAAACAAGAGGTTAAGAAGAGATACTGCAATTTTTCTTTGGCAACAGAATAAAACAAAGTCATTATTAGCTAATATTATCTAGATTACACTAAAAATAAATGGTGTCAACATCTTTATTACATTGATCAGCTACAAGAGAAAGGAGGAGCAATACTGAATAAGAATCAAGTATCTCCCCCTGCCAACCCAAGTCACAAAAACTCATGAAATCCTGTTTTCTCAGTCTTCCTTCTTACCTACTTTTGTTCATTAAAAACTTGCAAATTCAAAGAAAGGAGCCAATTTTGGTTTTTATATATGTGTTCTAATGTTTTGCCAACTTTCTAACTAAAAAGCAACAGTTGTCTGAAAAGTAACAAATGAAAGTAACGTATTTCACATTAAAATAATTTGCCTTTGTTATGAGACATGAGTGATCTACTTGTATTGCTTTCAACTAGTGAATGAAGGAGTCTCATTTTTCAGTAAATAGTATTGACTCATAAAAAATCCTTTCTAATAATTTTTTCTCATATTTTGTAATCTGATATTTTATGGAGCTTTAGTTTTGTTCACCACCATATTTAGTAGACAAAACCTCTCTTGTGATAATAGCTTTTCTTCTGTCCATGTAATTTCCACTGTTTGAGATGTTAAGGAGCCTGAAATACATAAAACACAGAAACCAAACCTACATAAACACCACATAAAGTGAGAGGTGAAAGGATCACAGAAAATTGTTACCACTTGAAATAAACTCCATTAATAAGCACCTCATTTCTTTATTTAGAAAACTATAATTCTGTAGACAGTAATAAACTAGCTGTTAACTCTAGCAGCTCCAAATTCCTAAGCCACACAATTGCTATTTTCTTCTCTCATGTTTCTAAAGCTTTTATTTGGCACAAACACCGAAGAACGAACTATAAAAGCATTACCAGCATTCGTGACAGACTTTTTCTCCTTCTTGTTATTGAAGAAGATAAGATTTATTTTACTGTCTGAAGATCAAAAAATGAGAAAACATTTTGATTGCTGAGGAAAACAAGTTTTGATACTGTATACCCAGCATTGAAGTCACACTATGAACTGACAGAAACTCCTTTGCACTTGACAGTTTTCATCATATTAGGGAAAAGAATCTCTCAGCAGTTTCAGATCAAGATTTTGATCTCACTTAAATTGGTGGAAACTCGCAGTAATTCCACTGATGTCTTTAATCCTGCCAGAATATCTTTCTAGTAATGGTATAATCTGTATTTATTTTAGTCCAAGTTGTTCCACCCATTTGTACAGCTCCCTCCCAAAGGATTGTTGATAGGCATGGAATAACCAAGAGTTCAGAGGTATTCTGTTAAGAGAGATAAAGAAAAAGACAAGTAATACCAAACTGAAGGGAAGTGCAGGGGGGTGGGAGGGGACAGATGGACACAATGGGGGACAGACACGAAAGAACTAAAATGTCCTTACAGCACCTCCTCCAAATAAAAGCAACCATCAAAAACCATCGGCTTTGCCATCTGGAAAAACATAACAGCTTCTCTCTAAAGCTGGCACAGCTGCCTTCCTTTTAAGGTCAGGTGCCGGTTAAGACTTTAAAAAATCATCTCTCTCCAAGATTAATCAAGGAAGATTGCTTCTTAAAATACATATCCTCAGAATCAGTGTGAAATATTAAAGGAAAACTTATACAGTGCAATATATTCTGACATCTGCTAAGGGACTTAAGGGAAGATGACAGAGAGAAGAAAAATAGGGGTTTAATCCCACATTTTTCCAGTTAAAAGAGAGATTACTTAAATTATTATTTAAATTATAATTTTATTAATCTGTCTTTGTAGCAATGAATATTACTGGAAGAAGAGTAATTTTTACTTCCATTAATACTATGACCTATATTGCTTGAACCTGCACATTTTTTCAGAAATAGAACATCACCGTAGCGGGAGACAGAGGCATATTTGCATGTTAAATACACATTATTTCATTGGCTTTGATGGTAAGAAGATTTTTTTCTTGCCCATATTGGAAGCATAGAAGTTAGGAGACTAGTAATGTAAAATGTTAATAGCTGATCAGAGCTTTGTTCTGGACTTAATACTCTCTCCTGAAGCTTGTGCCACGCACTTGGTTTTATTTAACATGTCCCTGACAGTTTTCTATACAAAAGCCACTGGTTCCAAAAGTTCTTTCTCAGATTAATTTTTCTTCCCTGGATATATGGAGGAATGTGCAGGTACTCCACAGTTCTGCTCAATTGCACCCCCTTTTCCTCTCCTCTCATTCCCATCAGCAGGAGTAAGTTGGAATTGGCTACTCCCTGTACTGATCAGTTAGGGTGACAGCACACTTGTGAAATATGGCCACAAATCCATTTTCTGATAAGCAGCATTCTGGAATGGGGATGATCCTATGGAGGCAAAAGCAGAAAACCAGATTCTGGCAGAAGCACCAAGCACTAGAGAGAGGCAGAGAGGCAAAAACTATGGTTTTTTCATGTGTCAGAGAAATTAGAAGTCATTTTTTTGACAGTCTTCTCTGGGACAATATAAAGAACATGGGTTTTTTCAATCAGCTTTTATTTCTCTATATACAATTACTGCAGTAAAAAATGAAATTAAGTTTCTGATCAAAGTCCTTTCTTGTGGAAGGCAATTGCCTAAACTGGAGAATGGAGAAGTGCAATAGAAACTTGAACTTACCATAAATTCCCTTGAGTCCTTCATGATTTTTACAGGGATCAATAGGAAGAGGAAGAAATAGAAATAAATTGGTACAGACCAATAATCAGGATACTCCAAGGAACTACTGTCTTTCCAAAGGAATTTCCCTTTCCCTTTCTTTTCCTATCTTCAAGCCCTGGTACCCCTGTTGATTCAGAGTTTTGAGATTCTGCTAATGAGAATTTTATCAGTCTTAAGCATTTAATTGATTTCTACCTTCTGTATCATGCAGCACAGTCTCCACATGAGGGGAATTAAGAACTGCCAATTCTATACACTATTCTACTTATCTATTTTATTCTTTCCTCTTCTGCTTCATTCTTTCCACAGAATGCATTTATTACTCTGCTCAACACACAAAGCCTTTTCCCAGCTACATCACAGAAAGCTAATAGAACAAATACTGTTTAAGTCCCCCAAAGTCTTGTAAAACTCTAGGAATAATGGTGAGTCTCATTACAGGAAGATGAAAGACAGAAGAACTAAAGGCTTGAACAATCTGTATCTTGAGGCCAAACTATTCTGCTAAGGCCTTGCAAGAGCCTTGGGTGCTTGATGGATGTGAGGAAATAAATTCATTCTGATGCTAACACTCATCATTCTGAATGAGATTTTAAGCCATTTTAGAATAAAAGCATGATCTCAATGCATGACGGGATTGTGACAGCTTTCTGTCCTTTCCCACAAGCCAGAACATCACTGTAAATTGCTACTCACAAAAAGTGTACAAACCTAATGTTTTATCAAAAAGAAGGTATTGGAAATTAAAATTCAAAATAATTTTATATACACCAGAGAGGTCTTTGTTTATGGAATGACTTAACAAAAATCTAGTGTACGCACAGGTTTATTGTCCATCAAGTTCATAAAAAAGATACACCTGATTCTCTAACAACCCTTAAATCTTGTTTTCATGAATGTGTTGCTATCAGATTAAAAGCTGCGAAGTACAAAGCAAAAAATATGAATATTAAAGCTTCTCCAGTACTCGTGAATAGTTTGCATAAGAAAGTAACCATACTAATTACAAGCACTTTTCATTACAAGTGCAGGAGTGCACTGCAGCACGCTCTCAAGCAAAGGGCTTGAAAATATCTGAAGTACTGTCCCGGAAAAATGAAGAGCCCAGTTAGTTGATAAACTTAAATTAGAATTTAAATTTTCATCTCAACAAAAACCTTCGAACAACTGAATTTAATTTGTGCTCATTTGACACCCCAAACTGCATGTTGATTCATTTTCAAACCATAGAAGCTGGGACAGAACTGACTGTGCAATGGACATCTACATTATTTTTCAGAAGGCTGGAAAGATCACTTGAAAATAAGGTCAGGCTGTATGTTCAGACTGAGGTTTTGCCACAGGCATTCTGTGCTCTTTGGAGCTTTTAAGGAGTTTATTTTTATAGGAGACACATGGCAAATAGTACATTGCTGATTTAATTAATCCCATAAATAACCTTTGCAGAGCTGAACACTGGGGGAACAAGAAATGGTATTAATCACATATCTTTGTTTAAATAGTTACAAAGGTTTTTTGAGTCAGATTTTTTTTTGGTCTGAATTTAGTATGTAACTGAGCCTAACAAGACTTTCTAGACACACTGTTGATCAGACTATTACCTGTATTGACTTACATCAGATCCTATAGAGAAAAAAGGCTAAAACCAGTTTAATCTAATGTATTTTAAATGCACATTTATATACAGGAATCAAGTCAGGTAATTTTCAGAACCAGTTCAACAATTGTCAATAATGTAAACAAAACTGAATTTTGCCAATTCAAAAACAAGTACCAGTGAGAAAACAAAGTATAATCACACTGTGCCTATCCCAGAAAAGACAAAAAGCGGAGCTAGATGGAGGGCCTTGGTTAATGAGAGAGGAGGTAAAGTGGCTCATAATAAAAAAAAAAATTTGATTATGAGAGAATTTCCTCTCTGTCTATGTACAGAGGTGAAGAGGACATTCAGCCCACAGTCATTTTGCTTCCCTACTCTGCTGTGCCTAGAAAGGTCTCTATTTATTCCTATGATTAACAACACTAAGATTGACTGTGCTCTATGATTCAGTCTCATAAAACTGATCAGGATTGTTGCCTCTTACTGTTCTACAAGCAGACATACACACAGAAAGATATAATACACTAATTGACAAGCTCAAAAGAACTGTCTTTACATTTCTTGCATATAAAATAAAAGCAATTATTTCATTTTAGATCTTCATGTACACTATATATGTTGCAATGCATCCTCTCATTTTTCTTTTGCACCCACAGTATTCTTTTATTTTGAGACTGCTCTTTAATGTTGAACTCTTGGTAATGAACCTACTTAAAATGTACATGTTTTGACATAGTATAAAAATATAGCAGGGAAAAAAGTTACTAAGTCTAGTGTCTACTAAACTTAGATGTTCTCTTCAGAACATACAGGGGAAGAACACTATGTAGACATCTCATCATTTTAGTAAATGATAAGTAGATGGATGTTTACTTCAGCGTGTATCCCTCCTAAGAGGTCAACACACATAAACCCATACAGTATCTATCATGAAAAGGGATGGACTTGCTGCAGAGGTGGTTAAATTGAGGAATAACACCAGCATCTTGAGACATACTCTATCAGTGAGTAGTTTTAAAGCAGTTTCATTGGCAAAATCTTGCAGAAAAGATCGTTTGATATTACACATTCTGTTCCTCACCTGTAAGTGGTTTATGTTAAAAGTACAGGCTTTTCCAAGGTTCTGCAGCATTCACCTATTCAAATGCTGATCTTTAGCTCAGTAAAGTATTAGACTTGTTATTGACAAACACCTTTAAAAGTATAGTAAACCTAGACATTTTTCAAATATCAGACATTTATGTTGTAGATGTCACCACTGCATATATCCCATCTGATATCAGGCAGAAGGACCAAATTCTACTTCCAGTTTCTTGAGGAGTTGAACAGGAACTTGCATCAGCAAAGCAGAGCTAAACGAGGCCAGGTTCTAAGGGATATGAAATAGTAATTCTAGCTCATCTAGGTGTAGTTGTCATATTTCAGAAGAAACCATCTAAGACTTCATTGAGGAAAAGCTGTGCTCACTTAGCTGCAAACCTAAGCTCGTGGTGAAACATTCACAGGAGATGAAAACAGACTTTAAAAGCAAAGTTTCCTTCTTTTCCCTGAAATACACATGCTGCCTGTTTCTGGTAGCTGGCACTTCAAGTAGCACACAGCAGATTCAACTAAATTGGCTGTTAATGGGCAGAAAAATCTGTTGAACAGAAAATATTTCGCCTCATGGTTTTCTAGACTTTGAAGTAGGAGCTGCTGCAGCCAGCTGGGCTGAACAGGCCTCATATTCCTCTGAAATCGTTGGAATAGACCAAAGCATTTCTAGCACCAAGAGTTAACTTGCCCACAGTTTGTAATGCAAATAGACAAGTGCTTGGGTAAACTAATGGACCTAAATACAGATGACTGGATTGTGCTTAACAGATACCAACAACATTCCAGCATCAGAGTAAAATGACAATGTTGCTCCTTTAGCATTCACAAATATTACAACTTAAAACCCCCCCATACTTTTCAGTACTCTCAGTACCCCTCCTCACCCTTAGACACTACTTCCTTTAGAAAAAAATTTAAAAGGCAAAACAAAGATGTGGGAGGTAAAGAAGTCTGGAGTTTCCTCTCCTATGGCTATGTTCAATTAAAGAACAAAGCAAGAAACCACAAAAATACCCTGAGGAAATTAGTCAGATTGACTTAGATCTGAATTATTTATAAATATTTCTAAATTGGAACTTTTTCAATAATGCTTTTCCTTGATTAGTGAAAAAATACTCAATATGTTTATGGACCTTAAGCTTGCATGCAGAGGTCAGTGCAATATTTAAAGAAAACTAATTGTGGCCTAATTGCCTTTAAGAATCAGGCAATTTACCCAGTCTTACTGATAAACATCCTAGAAATTTGTCACTGTGCCTGTGCACCTTATTACATTCACGAGACAAAATTAAAGCAAACTCTTTAGACATTTGTTCAAAAAGTGCCATCCAGCCCACACTCGGTGTGTAAAGTGACATCATTAGGTTTTTATACCCATTTTCCCAGGGGAAAGGACTACAAGGAGTTCAAAGGAACGAAAAAAAATCCATCTCTGAGTTTTTATGCAGCGACTTGTGAATATAAAGAGCTGGACAGTCCATTTCAAACACATAATATTGCAGTAAAAGCAAACTGCTACCTGGTAACTCAACTCTTGGGATGTTCAGACTTTCTCACCTCCAGCTAACCAGGGTTGGGAGGGGCATTTCAGAGAAAGAATACACTTCCCTTCCTTAGATTTCTCCAGGAAGATGAGAAAGCAGTGAGTTAGATTTAACTGGACAGAAGTGAGAAAGACAAACATTTATTAGTTCCTTGCAGATATAAACAGAGAGGTTTCACTTCCCTGCAGTACCACAATCAGCAATCTTCCATATTGAACTGCAGATAGGATCTGGAGGCACTGACATATGCTGATTGTTTTTAAATAAAGATAGTTCTTGCAATACTACTGCAGCACTCTAATACACATCTTTGCCTCTGCTAATTTCAAAGTGTTGAGGGTAAACTTCATCAAATCTTTTACAGTATTACAAGCACAAATTATTAGGAAATAGGTAAACTGAAGCCCACCAAGGATAAAAGATAAAGATAAAGCAGATCTCAGAAACTGGTTGCAAGTCTTCTTCCTACTGGAAGGAAAAGAACACTGCAGAAATTGGTACAGAACATCCAGCTCCTCAAAACAGATTTCCTAGGAGGGATGACAACTGATTGTCAAGGTTAAGCATCCAATAGGTTTCATGCCATCAGCTAAAATTGCCTGAGGAAAGGCAAACAAGTGCAGATGTAAACAGTTTCAAATATTGAGTCTGAACGTCGATTACCTTACATGTTTTACCATTTACATTTTAGAAAAGTGGTATCACATCAAAACAGACCCTTTGGAATTAGCCATGCTGTTTTATTCACACTTTGCAAGGTTCTAAGATATCAGAGACTCTGCCTCACAGACCACAGAAGCCCATAAAAGAGGCATCATGAGACATTTTAAACTAAAAACTGGAGTACTTAGCTTCTGGCATTTCTTCTTTAAGAAATTGTTCACAAGGAGAAAAAAGAAAGTGTGAGTGTACTCCAAGAGAGGGAACATGCACTTATGATGCAAATTATCTTGTTGAAATAAAGTCCCCATCCAAAATACATTTTCAAGTACAACCTTAGTATTCTTAGTTACTACAAATAGGATTTCTTTTGAAAAATTTGCCTTTTTTCTTAGAAGAATGCACTTAACTAACTTGAAAGTAAAAGAAGATAAAAAGCTTGGAATACTGAGAAGTGCAGATTTTTCAAAATGGGAGACACCAACAGGAAAAAATACCCTGAAAGTTGTTCATATCTGTAGACATATCTGTCTATGTATAGGCATACACACCAATAGCTGGTGTTAAACTACAGATGACATAAAGATTTGATGGGGTTTTTAAATTCAAAATTTGAATAACACCTCCTACCCAATTTTCCTAAATGATATTCCTTGATACTCAGCTAATGTGGTTTATTTTGTCAGCTGTTAATCCTTTTGCCTCTATTTTCCTATGTACCACAGGAACAAAACACAATGGACAGCTTTGGCAGAACACTGGAAACTGAAAAGTTACTGAAAAACACCTGAATGTTTTATCCTGTGTTTTTGTGGTAACACCTGAAACTTTCAATAGTACTTTGTTGTACTTAATTTCCCTTTTTAATTTCACACTCACAAGATATTATTTGACACATGAATAGTCCCCATGTAGTTCTGAATTCATACATTGGGCAGATGAACAGATAAACTCCTATCTCTCCTGCTCTTGATGCTTGGCTGGGGACAGTTTTCAACAGAAGGTTAGAAGGGAACAGCACATCAATCCATAATGTAAGAATTACAGTCTCCAAAAAAAAGAACTAGCACTAAAATGTTTTCAAGCTTCCAACAAATCAATAAATATTTCATTTTGCTCTTTTTGAAAGAAAAAAGTAATCACAAGAGAACTTCGCAACTCCCTTACACTTGAATTTACAACAGTTATGACTCTTCTATGAGGTGTGAGATGAGTCCTGTTCAAATACACCTCGTATCTAATGTCTCCATGATTAGCTTCATTCTTCCTCTTTTACATGACAGCAAGAACGTTTTTACCACGCTGCAACAGATCTCCCAAAGTCAGTCCTCTTCACGCTGTTCAATTTTACATGAAACACTGAAATATTCATTGGGACAAATAGAGAGCATTGAAAACGAGTCTATAGCTTTGGGGTCAGGGCACTCAGCTGGCAGGGGCAACACCTGAGTGCCAATACCTTTTCAAATGAATATTTAATTATTTATACAAAATTGAACAGCTGCAATAAGAGAGAGAGAGAGAGAAAGAGAGAGAGAGAGTGAGTGCACCTGCCAGATGGGTTAGAGTACTTTCCAGAAACAATTTGAGGAAAATGATTCTAGAAAAAGCACTAGAACTATTCAGCCAAATCCAGCAGCTAAAGGAATTTTGTTCTGTGAAGAAACACGGTAAACCTAACCCTGAAAATAATAAAATAGGATTATAATAACAATAACAATGCTGATTAAAGACTTGGGTTTAAATGCCCATTATATTCTATTATTTCTCTCTTATACTAGCTGTGATAAGCCTATTTTCTTTCACCATAAATCTGAATTTCTATATATAAGCTGTTTGATGTTATGAAAAACCTAAAAAACCCCAGTGATTGAAGATTTCATTTTAGCTCTTTATCTACTCTTTACTATTACAGTAATCCATAATGCTTCAAAATAGATGGGTTGTTTTTTGCTAATTTTAATTATTGTTTATTTAATTAACATTATAATTAAAATCATAAGTCTTTTTTGTCAAAATAATGTCTCTTTTTCTTGGAAACATATGATCATATATAAATAAAATCACACTGAGCTTTTGACCAGAGCTTGAAACTCTTTTGTAACCAAGTCAATATTCTGACAAACAAAGGTCAGGTGTGTCAGACACAAAATCATTTCAGTAAAATGAGTTTGCTGTTGCTGACAGCTTCAGTTATCTACATTTTTTTGCAGGTCCAAACCAATTTTACCACATTTTCAAGACTGTCCAAAAGGTTGTGTGTAGTTTCTCTGGGTGTAGAAACATCCACAGACAAAAATGGTAACAAAATCTATTTCCCAGAGCTCAGGGCACAGTTTAGGAATCCCATCCCTAACTAATTTACTTAATCTCTTCTTGAACCCACTGATACTTTTGATCTCTACAGTGTCATGTTGCAAAGACAACAATCACAATACAATTGAATTCACTGCTTGGGATTTTGCTGGCACCTTTTTGTTTCATTGACCATGACCTCTCAACACAAACCCTGCGTGTAAGGTAAATTGCTCTGAAAGAGTATCTCTGCAGAATGTTCCTTCAGCAATTCCTGTTCTGTTTTTTAATACTAAATTCAATATTTAACCTACTCACAAAAATTAAAATAATGAATAATATTAAAGTTCTCTCGATTGCCACAAGCGTCTGAGGGAAGCAATTGAAAAACTAAAACTAGCTGAAACAAGCTTGGGAAAATGAAATACAAGCGAGTGTACCACAACTAATTATGGTAGCGCTTACATTTATTGCATTTAAAATGGATGGCAGCATATACTTTACAGTTTACTGAGCCCTATCGATAAAAGCATCAACATTTTTCACCCAGACAAGGTTTCATGTTCCTGTTAAAACAGCCAGCTAAACACACTTCATCTTCCTCTCTGGGATGCAATCACAGCCATCAGCACAGTTCTAAGGCGACATCTTTCCCCAAATGCCGACCGTGTACAATAGAGAGCCTGTCCACTTGTTTGTTCTTCCATCTAAAGCAAGCAGCAAAAGTCTTGTGTCTTAGCAGCAAACATGCTAGAAACAATTTGTCAGCTTTTGCAATTCAACTCACTCTGTGGACCTTTTACTGTGCACTTTGTGAAAGAGCACATTCTGATCAATCCATCAACATCCAGCACATTTCAGCATTATGAAAAGCTATTTAGGAAAGCTAGATCACACAGAGCTTTGTTAACTCTACTCATCTAAAATGAACATTGAAGCTACAAACATCTTGTTCATTTATAACTACTTTTCCTCCCCACCCTTCACCACAAGCTTACTTCCACTCACACACACGCCGCTTTTGTCTTTAATTGATTTTCCTGCAGAACAGGTAAAGCTGTGAAACTTTCTGCTATAAACAACCAGAAATAGAACAAAGTTAAATTTGTGTAAGCACGTTCAGTGGAGCATAGCTCCAGCATGCCACTACTTGGGTTTATTTTAAAAATGTAAGAACAATCTAGGAAGAACTGAGAAATCAAAGTTTGCCAGCAGACACAAAACTAAGCATGTGTATGGAAAACAGCTGCAGGACATTTCAGGATGGCTTCTCTGTTTAACTGCAAAAGTTACCTTTTTGTTGGTACCCAGTTTCTGACAATAGCTGATTTAGAAGTAGCTGCTATGTTGAAGCATTTTCTTAGCTGTTTGCCACTTCATGAATTAACCCAGACTGCACTGAAGAAATCTGAGGACTACTGACCTTGACACACACATGGGACAATGAGAAAGATGTTTTCTAATAAAACATAAAGCAAAGTAAAGATTCAAGAGAATTTTGTGACTAATCTCAGATTAAACAGTCAGTCAGTCCTACAGTCTGGGTGCAAATGAGTTGTCTATCAGAGCACAAGAAAAGGTGTTTTAGGTTAGGCTCTTTGGGTACTCTGATGAGTATAATGAAAAGGTTAGGGATAAAAATAATGATATTGCACAATGATATTGCACAAAAAGGATCCTTGGACCCTGGTAGATTGAATCTAAAATGCCTGAAAAAAGGCAAACCCAAACATCTGAGACAGAATGGCCTATCTAGTTCCAAGGCACAGTCAAACAAAGGTAGCACATGGACCAACCATTACAGACAAGACCATCAGTGTTATCCACCAAAGGGTTTGAGACATGCAGTTGATTTCCAATTGTTTGCAGGTACAAACAACAGAGAAATTGGCACCACCCGCTCTGATAAATCACTGACTGCAGCAGCTGAATTCAGCTCTGACAGTGCCATAAAATCCCACACATTACCAAACCTCTGCTAACTCTGATTAGTGATTAGAAAAGTCACAGACTGAAGATGATAAATAATAAAGAGAAGGATGTGCGGAGGAAAATTATCCTTATTAGAGAATATGCAAATACTGTAATGAGGTGAACTCACCAGAGCCCACACAATTTAACAGCATTGGGGAAAAGGCCACTTGTTAATGGGTTAAAAACATGACACACCCTCAAGTCCATTGTTAGTTGTCACTAAGTGCAGAGAACTGAAAAAACTCAGAGTGTGACAGTGTATTCCAAAGAACAGGCCAACCACCAAAAAAGTGAAGCTAAACCAAAACATGTGACCTCTTAGACATTTTTGGTAATTTCTTTTGTAGCAAAGACTGAAAGTTTTTTGAGCAAGAGCTCCTAAAATTTGGGAATTCTGTTCTGGAAATTTGTATTGGGTTTGCATGGCAAGGTTTTGGTAGCAGAGGGGCGGCAGGGCAGCTATAGAGGCAGCTGCTATGACAAACTGCTAGAAGCTTTCCCCGCATCTGATAGCCCAAGTTCAAGAGGACTCCAAGACAGACTCACCACTGCCCAAGGCTGAGTCCACCTGTGACTGTGGTAGTGTCTCTGGGACAACACGTACAAGATGGGGGAAAAGAAAACTGTGCTGCTGCAGCCAAAGAGACGAGTGAGAATACGTGAGAGGAACAGCCCTGCAGACACCCAGGTCAGTGTAGAAGGAGGAGGAGGAGGTTCTCCAGGCTCTGGAGCTGAGATTACCCTGCAGCCCGTGGTGCAGACCATGGTGAGACAGCTGTGCCCCTGCAAGACCATGGAGGTCCAAGAGGTAGCAGAGATCCACCTGCAGCCCATGGAGGATCTCACACCAGAGCAGGTGGAGGTGATCCCTTAGAAATCCCGCACTGGAGCAGGGTTCTGGCAGCACCTGTGGCCCTGTGGAGAGAAGAGCCCAAACAGGAGCAGGTTTGCTGGCAGGACTTGTGACCCAGTGGGGAACCCACACTAGAGCAGCCTGTTCCTGAAGGACTGCACTCCATGGAAGGGGCCCACACTGGAGCAGTTTGGGAAGAACTGTAGCCAGTGGGAGGACTCACATCGGAGAAGTTCATGGAGAACTGTCTCCTGTGGGACAGATCCCACACTGGAGCAGGGGAAGAGTGTGAGGAGTTCTCCCCATGAGGAAGAAGGAGCAGCAGAGACAATGTGTGATGAATTGACCAGGGCCCCCATTCTCCAGCCATCTGCACCACTGAGGGGGGAGGAGGTAGAGAAAATCAGAACTTAAAACTAGGAAGAAAAGAGAGGTGGAGGGAAGGTGTTTTAATATTTGGTTTCATTTCTCAGTATTCTACTCTGATTTCAGTGTTAATAAATGAAACCAGTTTCCCCAAGTTGAGTCTGTTTTGCCTGTATTGCTATCTGCTAAGGGATCTCCCCCTGCCCTTATCTTGACCCATAAGCCTTTCATATTTTCTATCCTCTGTCCAGCTGAGGAAGGGAGTGAAAGAGCAGCTTTGGTAAGAGCCAAAATAATAAGTAGCATTAGCCATTAGAAAAGACAAACATTTACTTATGCTTGCATGCTCCAAAAAAAAAAAAAATGGGTAAGAGAAACATTGCAGTCCCTTAAAGGAGAGAAGAGTTTATTATATGAAAGCATTTTATGCTGCTGAGAATGCTGCTATGCAAATAGAAGCAGCTAATGTAAGAAAGCATAAAGCAAAGATAATACCTAAGAAAATGATTAACACAGTTTTATTTTTAGATAAATATATCAGTACCTTTTGTATCAGTGGCTGGTGCACCACTATTTCTTTAAATGCATAGTCACCTCTGGCTTTAGAGTGTTGTTTTGAGTTTTGTTCTTTAATATTCTTCAAGTATTCACTCTTTAACGACACCAAGGATTGCTCAGCTATTGGAAAGGATTTGTCTTTTGGTTTTATGAAATACAATAAACCAAAATGTGCTGGCCATCAGTCCTCAGTCCAGAGACCCTGAAAACATACAGCAATCAATTTAAAACATATTGTGTGTCTTCAGTGGCTTTTCTTTAAAGGAAAAACACCTTACAATGAAGTATTTTCTAAAACTGAGCCTTCATATATATGATGCCTGACACTGAGCCACAGCAGTTTACAAAACTCAAGTTCCAAAACAACTGCCAAGATTATTTAGCCATCTTTCATAGAACTCATACGATGAAAGAGGCAAAAAGAAAACAATTAGAGTATACAATGTCATACATTTTTTAAAATTATTATCTTTAGGAGATTTAGACTCCAGAAGAAAAAAAAAACCTATAAATACTCAGGTGTTTTTTTTTGGATGGAAATATAGAAAGAACAGTTATTTAGTGTTATTAAGTTCTACTAATACTTTCATTATAATTGTAAAAAGTCAAACATATGTAATTTGTCAAATACTGAGAGAACTACCATTATGCTGATGCTCTTAATTTGCATTGTTAAAAAGCAATTGTTGTTGCCTTAGTAAGAACAGGAAAATTGTATCTGGCAAAACATTTCCACTCCCTCAACAGAGCAATGGATCATTTCCACCAATGTAAAACAAAGTTAGATATTCCATTAGCATGGGCAAAGCAGCCACGCATCATCACTTTGGATTCATGGACAAAGGGAAACCTTCACTGTGTGAAATTTAATGAGGAGCATAATCTAAGACATGACTTTATCAACTGCCTAATTTAGTTTTCTGAAGAACTTCCCGATAGCATGAACGAGGACAGAAAAGGAAAGTATCTCAAGTGCTGAACTGTAAAAAAGATAATAAGAAAGAAAATGCCACAATTTAATGGAGAATAGATACTGTCTCCACAAAATTAGTAAAGCTGAGACATAGCAGCACCAAGCTAAACCAAAACTGTAAAAGTTGGAAATGCAATGTCTTAAGTTATCTTAATTTATTCATTTCCCCAGCAGCTAACCCATTCTCATGGCGCAATAATTTCTTAATTCAATATTTTCTTAACCAAATAATTTCCTAGGTCAAGATTTTAAAATTTTAGGTTGGAAAGCAAAATATATAATTAAAAAACAGAGAGACAAAAACAACTAATAGACAGAATTCGTATTCATATCTGTTTTGACTGATTCTCCTCACTGACTGCATTCCCAGATGTAATATTTTACCTGGAAAACAAAAACCAAATAAGCAAGATTTTTTTCCTCAGTAAGTGCTTATGGTGGCATCTCCAGTTTAACTACCAGAGACTTGAAAAGTAAGACTGGTGTTCAGTATTAATCAAGGTTTTGTTTGCAAAGTTTCCTTTTTTTCCCTGATGCCAATGACATGATGTGAGCTGTACAGTGCCTCACCCACGGTGTCCAAAAACAGCTCCTGAAGCCCAAATAGCAAATACTACATTGTTCCATCTAAACAAAAGGCCAGTAAGGCAAACCCAGCAATAACATAATTCACAGATACTATAAACCTAGCAGTGAAATTTTGTAATGAAGTTAAATTGGTTTTCTGTCATAGAGATATGGAACACTGATTTTTTTTTTCCCCTGATCCTAAGGAAATGTGGATTATAACTTCACACTGTTTATCTCCTTCAATAGCTTTGGAACATGTTCCTCGACTTTAACAAAATTTGACAGAGGGACATGGCCTCAGAGATATTATGTTCCCACAAGTTCTGTGACACTAAACAGATGGGAAGGGAGAGATCTTTATGTAATCACATTACATATTCCACTGGGAGAAAAGCTTCAGAACATACTTATGCTTTCTTAAAATTCTGAGTATTTCCAGGAAAGAGAACTTATGTTCTAACCAGAGAGAAAACTTGAGACAAAGCATGCAAGCAGACATAAAGCATACATATATGTGCAAACTGCTTCCTAATTCTGGTGTTTATGAAGTTAACTTGTTATGAAGGAGAGGCAGTAACAGAGACATCATGTTTCTTTGCTGTCTCCTACCTGGCTTTGGAGATTTCTAGTTCCTACCAAGGCTGATGACTTCAGTGGTAGCAATAACACTGGCAGGTTACAATTCATGATTCATTGGTGCTACTCTGCAACATCACTGTGGTAAACAGAGATCAGAACAAGAGTCTTTTCATTTCAGATTAGGTTTTTTTATAACTGCTGACTATATACTGATATATTTTTAAGTGTTTTTCTTTCACACTATTGGACTTGAGCAGCAAATGACTATTTCCAGTGTTTACAGTACACTGTAAGAAACTGTCAACTTGGCATACTTTTAGCCTCCTTTTCCTGAGGTTACTGACTAATAGTCTAGTCACAATTTCTGTCAAGCTATTTTTAAATAAACATGTGGGAGTCAATATGCCAGTAGAAAGCCCGAGGACTGATGTATTTCAGATATATGTTATTCCACCGTGGAGAACTATCTCGTGACTATGCAGGGGGTTCATGGCTGCCATTAGCTGCCTATTGCAATTTTTATTGAAAAAAAAATAAATCATTAAACATTTCACTCCTTAATCAACATTAGACTATGGAAGTTTGGATTATGTGTATGCCAAGGCCAGTATACAGCTGAGTCTCCTCAGGGTTACACAATCAGAGTTGGAGAGAAAAACATTCCTAATCAACTTATTCTTTTCACTTCCAAGTAAACTGCATCTGCTCCAATTTCTTTGAGTTGCCCCAAGTGTACAAAGACACAAAATCCCTTTTCCCTCCTTAGCTGATCTTTGCTCTTATCTTTCTTGTCAACTGTAACTTCAGAACAGACTAACTAAAAATAAGCAAATACTTTTAAATAAACAAATACTTTTAAAATTAAAAATCTGCTTTTAAAAGAGAACTGAAAGCTGCATTTACAACCAGTACTGATATTCTCAAATTCAAACATACTTAAATTATAGGAAATAGTTTTCACGCATAGCCAGACAGTATTAAGATAAGTTACTATATGGATTTTTCTCCAACTCCTCCAGTGAAATTTGAAGTTACCACAACAATTTTAAAGGGAATGTCACTCAGTTTGTACATAAAGTGCAAAACACTGTTAATAATTTGATGATTATTAGTATTTTATACGCTTTGCAAACTTTATCGAACCATCAAGCATTTTCTATACAAGCTTGTTTCTAAATGGGAATCTTTATCATTTACCTCAATATAACTTCTTGCAACAGGAGCACTTTTCTCCAGTTTAGCTGAGACTTTTCAAAGCCAAACCATTACCAGCGTTCTCGGCAGTGTCTGCACGAAGAATAACAGTACACAGTTATAGGACTCCAAATTCATACCACAGCTGTAGCTATATGATTTTCTTTGAAGGCAAAGTTAGAAGGGAGCAACACCTAGGATGGTAAGTGATTTTGTCTAAACAGGAAAATGTGAATTTGTCCAAACAGACCAAAAAAAAAAAAAATCAAACGTTTTTGGGGAAATCAAGCACAGAAATCTGTGTAAAATTTGATTCTACTAAGTTAGATTAAGAAATTTCCATATTGCTAATGACCCTCATGGTGTATACAGGGAAGTTATTCTCATAACCTTCTGAGCATCTCCCTGTCTCTCAACATTAGGCCCGTCTTCAAATTTCAATTGTTCCCCATGCTCCCAAAACTTTGGAAGAAGTGCCAATATTCTTCAAATCCAATTTCATTTTCTCTTAGATGTTTTGTTTAAGTGTTTGGGGGTTTTTTATCCTTGAATCATCTGTTAGGAAAAAACTTCAACTGTGTTTTCTTTCTTGTCTTTCCAGTCAAGTGATAATTGTAAATGACTGATTCCAGAATAAAGGCAGTGGGAAAAAAAGTCTCGTGGTCTAACCGTGTGCAGCTAAGTTTGAGAGTTGCAATTACAAGAGCTGGAAAACTGTAAACAAAAAGAATATTTTGAATATTGAAAAAAATCTGCATTTTTAAATGAATACCCTCAGGCAGCTACTATGAATACGCCTATGCTGCAATACAAGATGAGTTACCAAGGGATGATGAGACATGCAGGCTAATTTTAAACAGATTAGCCTGGATATCATCCATGACACAGCTCAGACCTCAAGTTCAAGTTTTCCCGCCCAAAAGCACCTCATTTGGCCCTTGGGGAGGCCACTTGCAACTCTGAGTGTGAAGAATGTCTTATACCATCTCATACTGAGCAGCTCTTGTCCCTTCAACTTATTGTGTGTAATATCTATGGTGTTTAAAAAGCTGTAGGACAGCAGTTCAACACAATTCAATTCTAATTTTGAAAAGCAGAATTCTGAGGGCTTAATATGTGGGAAACATACACAGTGAATGAAACTACCAGACTTACTTCTTCCAGTTTGACAGCTAATCTTCTCTCGATCCTGCCTGAATATCTTGTTTCCACCGAGATTTAGGTCTTTCCCTTTTAACATTCAGGCTCTTGCATGTCATCCCACCTGCTCTCATCTCAAGGTTTTGCATACCAAAGATTCAGCAAGTCTCAGTCTTCAACTTCTCTCCCAACTAAAGGCAAGTGTTTGAAAGATAGTTTCACAAATGTTCTCAGTCGGGTAGTCTCTGCTCAGGATTAACGGTGTTTCAAAAGCAAGTGCAGCACTTCTGCCAGCAGAAGACAAATTTGCTCTCTATTTTTGAGCTTCAGATAAATCTTACACACAGCTGAAGGCATTCAAGTCATCAAATGAGAGAACATACAGCACTTGCATAATATCTATCAGCATATGGCTAACAGAGCCTGCTTAGGTCACAAGGGTGGATCTTCACAAAGTGAATGAGCACAGTCTGTTCAGGTTTTTAGGCTCGTTGAAAAAGAAGATCTGTTTCAATTCCAGGACCAGTTATTTTCCTGTGTGAAGTCCTGGCAGCCTACCATCTTCTTAGAAGCTGTAATTTGGAACAGTGGGGGTTTTTTTCCACTAATAAGAAGATCTCAAAGGCTTTGTAAAGATTATATATGCACTTAAAGATCCAGAAGGATTGTGGCAATTCTCTGAGCTACCTCAGTTTGAAGCATTTGTTCTTAACTTTCACAGAACCAGTTGGTAGGTGTGTTGCAATTTTTTTTTTAATCAGGTATCTCTTACTGCTGGCTACATTTTTCTGAGCTTTTTTCTTTTTCCTGTTCTGTTGCAGGAAATAAATTTATAGCTGTTTTCTCTATAAACTGATTTCTCTATAAACACACATTGTTTTTCATTAAACAGTGAGTGTGCAAAACATGCTTACTGGCTTTGCTAGACAATGTGTTTATTCCTAGATATTTTGAAAACGTATATTTGCACAGTTTTGTGCTCTCCCTTAAAACTAGAATTTAGTCTCCAGCTGTCTAAGCAAAAAAAACCATGAAAGAATCGCTGGACCAGAGAGATCTTGAAGCCTGTAGAGAAACACATTAAGAAACAGGACACAATATAGATAATCTAGGGGTAGGCAAGCCAGACAAACAATTAAGGCAGATCTGGCATTTGAAAGTGTGCCAACTATCCAATTCAAAAATTTAAAGAATATTATTATTATAATATAAAGCCTGTTTTGCATGGATTTGGAATAGCATCTTGCATTTTGTCTAATTGATTGTAAATATGTGACTGCAGGAAAGCACTGTCCTCAAAAACATATCCTCAAAATTACAATTCTGAGTATGTCCCATGCAAATGATCTATACTCCCAAGTTCTTTCAGCAGCTGTCAAACTCTCATTCAAAATATTTTGATAATTATTGATTTCCCAGCTTTCCTAGTTGCCTGTGGGAACAGCCCATATTTTTGAGGAAGAACATGGTCTACCCAGATGTAAATGAAAGAAACAAGCATTTAATGAAACATGGAGGAGAGCAAGACAACAGGCAACACCTTAAATACTTTCTACTGAAAGACTGTGGCTCTTCCCTGAAGCTGAAGACTTGCTGCCTGGATTTCTGTCATAATCTAAGGCATTTCAAATTCGTGGATTCACGTTTGAGAATAGACATACATTTTTGTAGTATAAATCTTTATATTTAAATCACTGCTCCTGTTATGGAGCACAATGCAAGTTAAAACCTTGTATTGTTTCTGTGGGACACCTCCCAGTGACAGGAATACTTTCCACACCACATTCTGTATGGACACAGAGAGTTCCTAGAGGCTGGACTGCATCTGTGATTAGCATCCCATTTTGGGTAGATGGTTCTGCTTCTTGGAAAAGCAGCATTTCTTAGAGGGGTGTGGATACCTATTTAGGATAATGGACTAAATAAAAAAATTCTATGTGGCTTTTTCTTATTTAAGGCACACATCTCCCCACAAATGCTTCAAGTAGTTCGTTTACTGTAGAAACTTTCCTTCTTGCAGGTAGGGATACTCTCCCTCCAATATCCTCTTTTTATATGTGCACTCTACATGGTAGTGTCCTACTAAGATTTTCAAGCAAGGTGAAATAATACAGAAGGAAAAAACCCCCACTGTCATACCAAAGCTAAGCACACCTAAGAGCTTATAGGACTAAAGTGTCAGTACTTGATCTGATCCTATAAGGTATGGGTACATAGGGTAACTCATATACTCTCCACTACACACAGTGTTAAAAGCATTTTACTTCACCATTCCTGTTGTTTAATTTTAAAGCATCAAATTAAAGCTTAATAAACCTCTAATTAGGTTGCCTCATCATAAATTATTCAAGAGACATTTCACATATTCCACAGTAAACTGAATTCCTTCAGTTCTTTGGCACACAAATATCTCATTTCAAATATTTACAGAGGAACATGCCAGAAACCTAGTTCAAAGGAGTTTTGACAAATCAGAAAAGTTTTACTAACATATAATCTCAAACATATGGTTTCTTTAGCTCATGCAATTTCTGAGCCCAGGCTGAAATTTATGGCTAATGAAGAATGAACAGAAAAAGCTACAAGTTTAATATGAAAATGAAACATTCTATGAAAAGATTATGTTTCATTTCCATTAAGGAAGAAATTTGTCCTTAGCTCCAGTGGAAGCAGGATTGCCTTCCAGATGGTGCCAGATTTCACTGATGCAGAGCTTGATATCAGAGACACTGTGAGGAAGATACAGTGTTTTACAGAACAGAGCATTTAAAACATGCTTTCTATTTGCTATTCATTTTAAACAATCATCTTGGTTCCAAACCTAAGTAAGATCCCTTAAAACTCAAGAGCTAAAAGAAATAAACAAAGCAATCTGCGGTTTTAGGAAAAAAGTTCAATAATATTTAAACTTATGGTTATTCTTTTCATTACTTTTTTGGTTTTTTTTTTAGTCAGAAAGCCAGGCCTCCTCAGCATCAGCGTTATATATATAGTAAATAATTTTACTAACGCATTATTCAAATGCAAAGGCTTCTCTTCACTCTGCCTTGCTGCTTCATTCCCAACAGTTCTTTCAACTCATCACTTAGTGTCAGAACACATAGCAACATGTGTAAAAACATCTTCTGGAATGAAATCCTTGTATTTTCTTGTAGCATCAATCATTTCATACATCTTACAGTCAGACTTGAAGGTGATAACTCCACTGGTTTAAAAATGTGTTCTTATTAAATGTTCCAAATGATGGCTCCCTATAAGCTTTACAGCTTATTATGAAGTAAAACTTTTTTTCTGGTCCAAATTCAGCAAAGGTCCAAACCCACGCTAAAGAATCTTCCCCAAATTGTAGTGTTTTGCTACATAAAAGCAAGGAACCTGTTGGTGTTATAGCAGCAGAAGAGCTACTTTATAATAACTAGCAATAAATAGCACCTTTTTCCTTCATCCCATCACTGACTGCACTCAGAGACATCTGCTTCTGGAGCAAGCTTGTTATTCTTACATTATTTATTTCATAACAGCAGGAGTCCTGTTTGATAATTTCTGGGAAGACTGAATGAAATATATGCCCAGCAACTGATATCTGCTGCTCCCAAAAGCCAACAGGGTAAGGCAGCTACATCGGTGAGCTGTTTGTCACACGGATCCCTCCCCCTTAGTCCTGGACCTACACTAAAGATGATGAAGGTGTTTGCTAAAAAGAAATTAAAAAGACCACACACACACAACGTATATTAAGAGGCCCAAATCACTTATTGGTTGCATTTTAGCAACACTGGCAGCCATGTGCAGGTGAAAATACTTTATTGAAGTGTAAGTGGGTTTCTGAATAAACAGTATTCATGCCAGGTTCCTGCTATGCATATTATATGGTTATATTTAGATCATCTTTATTTTAGCATAACTTTCATTTTATAAAATGTCTTCACTATTAAAGCTGGCAGCTAGTTTTATAACTATAAAATTTTTTAAAAGAGTCTGACCTTTCTGGATGGCACTACAAACTTGTAATTTCTGCTAAATATAGCAGTGAGCAGTTCAGATTGTCAACCTAAGTTCCATTTCTTCAATTTTTAATGTCAGTTCATAGGTAATTTTATGAAATTCAGGTATTCAAAGACTCTCATCAGAAAATAGCATTCAACTAAATCAGCTTTAATAAAACAATACCATTGTTCACTTTTAGGATTCTTTTGTATAAGATATATTTTCGAGAAAGCAGTTAGAATAAATGAGGTTGGCAAAGACCTCAAACATCATTGAGTCCAACCATTAACCCAGCACTGCCAAGACCACCATGAAACCATGTCTCCAGACTCCACATCTACACTTCTTTTAAATACATCCAGAGATGGTGACTCCACCACTACTCTGGGCAGCCTATTTCAGGGCTTGACAACCCTTTTGGTGAAGAAATTTTTCCTCATATCCATAAACCTCCTTCTGAACTGTCCCCTGGATGCTCAGGTGTAAAAGTAAAATAGGAAATCATTTATCAACTCTCATGAAACTTGGTCCAGATGCAGAAGAGACACTTTAAAATGTTGGTAAACAAGTTCTAGTTTCAGTAAGAAAACTTGGTTAAAAATCTCTTAGTTTTAGGTGAAGATATAAAATACTTTAGAGATGAAAACCAAATGTTACTGAAATTGCCTGAGCTGTCAGAGAAACACCAATAATACAAGTTAGAGAATCCACTTAACATCCTCTGCAGAGCTGACACAGTACACTGCTTAATGAGGGAGGCTGACAGGATGAGAGGGAACACTATCAGCTCTGACAGATTTTTCCTGTTATTAAAAGGAAGTCTTTTACCAGAGAGGAGTAAGCATACCCCATTCCCAAAGAGAGTGCAGTATCCAGGCAAAGCAATTTTGGCAGATACCTACCAAAGCAGAGGGGTACAAAATGCAATTTGCAGGCAGCAACACTAGTAGCTAAGGGGGCTCTTGAACCAGGACTGCTGGGACAGAATAGGAATTCACAATTAAATTGAGTTTATCTTGCCTTTTCTCTCAGACAACTTCAGAGGAACTCGAGTCAAAGGAATTCATACACCAGGGCCCCAAACCAAGAAATCAAGGGAACTGTCCCTAAAGGATTACAGTCCAGCTCAGCTACACAGATGAGAAATTCAGACCAGTGTTCACACAGGACTTGGGATCAGGGTCTCTGACAAACATAGTGCTAAGATTGAAAGGTGTTCCTGATGTAGATGGTTCTGTGGTTAACAAGCAATTTGAATATACAGCATATATTTAAAATATGTGACACAGTCATCTTTATTCACATAGTTATCCTTTTCCAGAGGGTTTGGGCAGTTTTCAGAAGGGGAAACAAGCACAGACCCACTACTTGGCTGGATGCTTAAAACACATATTCTGTGTCTTATTTGTAATCCCTGTGAAACCAAGATGTACAACTGAAAAAATCTCCAGTTTCTCTACAGCTGAGAAACTTTTCTTCCCTGAATGCAAGATGGCTTTTCTTTCATAAAGCTTTTTGCCAGAAAACAGAATTCTTGGGCTGTGCCTACTTACAGAACATTTATACTTTCACAAGTCCCATGGTCACAACATGAGTCTATCTGAATAACAGTAAAATTCAGATACAGAAGAAATACCAAAGGTTTGCAAGAGTTGTCTACTTAATAATCTAAGCCTAGGTTGTTACCATGTTGATATACAGGATCAATGGTAATAGATGAAGGCACAAGCTTAAATACTCAAAAGCCAACTGATTAAGTATACTGTATACTATATATACAAAAAAAAAAAGCCTTAAAAGTCAGATTTTATGACAGTAACATGAACTCTGGCTATACACTGCCTTCTGTACCCTCTCCTCACTATTAGTTTTTCAGGTGTACCAGGAGATCAGAGCACTTTAACCAGAGTAACTTGCAGCAGGCATTAAAGAATTCTCCAAAGAGCCAAACTGAAATTGTAATCTCAGGATGACAGAGGGGAAAAGTGATCAGAGATTCATTCCAGTTAAGTATTTGGCCTAGGTTTGTCTAACAGTATTTCTTTGCCTGTCCTGCTCGTTTTAATATGCTTAGAAAAGTTCAGATAAGGCATATATTTAAATGGGTACTCTTTTTTCTGCAGCTTTTAATCTGTACATTCAAGATCTTTATGGAAATCTTAATATCTTGACTTTAATAGCTTCTTGGCTTGATATTTCCCATTGGACTGACCATTCCTGAGAAAAAGAATGTTTTTCTTCCTGACCTTGCTTTATCTGTAAAGCTGAAGCTGTGTGAAAAATAATCTGCAAGAACAAAGCATCTGTTAAATTGCACAGCATAGCTCTGTAGGGACCAGAGAAAATACCTTTCTAAGAGGCATTTGCTATTGATGAGCTTTATTTCTTTTTTTTCTTCAACCTTTCTCTTACTGCTTTTATATCTTTGCCACTTGCTCTTCCCCTCTCACTTGACTGACAAGATTACACTGCAAATTCTGCACTACTCAACTCATTGCTTCTCCAATTCCTCATTCTCAGGCTGAATCCCTGAATTCCTGACTTTAAGACCACCCCCTTCCAGCCACCCCCCCCCCCCCCCCCCCCCCCCTCCCCCAGTGATATCATTTATTTCCAGTGGTCTCCTTACAGGTCATTGACACCTCTACCTCCCAGCAGAGATCAGCAACACCACAGAAGACCTCAAGATCATATACCCATGACATAGTTTTTTCCATGCCAAACAAGTCCTGCTTAGAATACCACAACTCCCATCATCTCTGGGTACGATCAGCCAAGAGAAAACCAGTGAAATACACATCCACAATTAAGCTAAACTGTTTCTGTTTGTATTGTCACCTAAATCCCCCAGTCAGCAGGAAAAAACAAGATTGCACTACATGTGGAAAAGAAGGGTATGTTAGTCCTCAATAGTAGGGCATAACAGGAAAACTTTCAGCATACAAACAAGAAGCTTCTGAAAATTAAAGCTTTTATTATAGCTACCAGTTCCTCTTTTCTCAGCCTCCTGGCAAGCAAATAGGTTTTGGCTTGGATCACATACGTAATTGAACTGTGCTTTCTCCTTCCTGAAATACAACATCAGGCTCTCCCTGTTTACAATAAACATAGGGATCATAGCTATAAGAAAATTAAAACTAGATACTAAACCTTTATAAGATATGACTTGGCAGAAAAAAACTATTTTTTAGTCATCTGCATAAATAAAATACAGCAACTAGCTAAATTTAGCTTTAGCATCAGATGAATTACACCAATACTAAATTTAAACATATTCATTGTCTCTGTATTACTTTACCATGCCAATGGTACAAACTGCAGAGTATATGAGATATGTTAGAGCATACCTCATTAAAACAAAATAGCTTCCAGCTACTGAAACATTTGCATTATTCCCAAAATTGCATTCTATCATAACGACATTTGAAGTGAATTCAGAAAGAATTACTATTGTTTGAATGGATTGCTTTCTCTTATAAAGGAGAAATTGCCATAAGCATAATTAATCTCAAAGTACATCAGACAATATTTCCCATACTTACTGGTAGTATTAATGAGATTTGCTCTAGATGAAACAGGTAAAATTGGGAATAGTAGGTTCAAAAAGCAACGCATTTGTGTGTTCCAGGAGATTTCAACAGACTAAACAACAACAATTTCCAGAATATAATTATGCAAATACTTTATTCTCCTCAATTACTTTAACTTAACTCTATATTAAGCATGCTCTCAAGAGCAAGAAGTCTGATGTGAAATGTAATTTTTGTCTTGATATCAAGATTATTATCTTTGAATCTTCATTTAATGATATGAGACAAAATTATTTGACACTTGTTTGCCATTTTTAAATCTATTTGCTTTTGTTTGAGAAAAAAAGCCAGCTGTGTCTACATCTTAGCAGCAAAACCACAACATTGTTGCAGTTTCATGTCACTGTGAAGTAATATTGGCTACAAAGATTAACTATTTCTCTGGAAGCAAAGAAATTACGACTGAAGAGTTTCAGATATATGGTGACAAAGGTAGTGAAAGTAGCAGAACACAGTGGATCTTTTTCTGTTCAAGGGTTACTGACTCAGCTGCTACATTTCAGTGGAGCTCCCGCTGAATTCCAGTCATAGAAAATGTGTCTGAAACAGGTCTTGAGAAGTCATTTATTATTTCAGCCTCATTTCAAAGCAAATATGTGTCATATCCAAGTCCTTCCTAACTGGTATTTATTTAACCTGACTTTAAAACCTCTGAGAATTAGGATTCAAAAATCTGCTTTGCTGTTCTACCATCAGAAAGTTGTTAATATTTACATGGATCTGTTTTGCTGTAATTTAAGCTTAATAATTCTTGTTCTGTCAGCCACATGGAGAACAAATTATGTTGTCCTTCTGCTAAATAATTCCAGGTCATTAAGGCCTATGATATCTTGTCTGGATTTCTAACCTTTTTTGGCTCGCTCTTTAGCTTTCTTCAGATGTTCCCTTTTTTCTTTTTTTCTTTTTAAAATACAGTAAGACAGACATAACTGTGGCATTACGAATGCTGTGCAAAGCAGACATTATTTTACACATCATCTAGGCTACAGTCATTTTCAAATACAACCCAGCATGGCTCCTATTCTACTTGCAATAATTTAAAACTGCAGAGTCACATTCAATTTACCACTGTAACACCAAAATCCTTTCCTGAAGAACTGTTACTAATCAGTTTATTTCCCTATTCTCCTCTGTGCTGTAGAACTGCCATTCCCAGCACCTTGCATGTGCTATTCTCAAAATTAGCACTAATTTTAAAATCGTTACTTCAATTTTCAAAAATTATTTTTATATCCAAATGCTATTCTGCAGCACATCTGTACACCCTCTCAAAGTCCATAACAAGAAAATACTTTCAACAAGCTCTCCATTCCGCTGCAAGCAAAAGAAACCATAGGAAATAGTGTAAATTTGGACTTTCAGATGAAAAGGCCGAGGAACAGGTCTAGGGTCAGGAATCTGATCTCAGTTCTTCCTCCCTCCAGCCCCATCACATACTCAGCAAGCAAAGATGAGCAACATTCATCCTGTGAATGCTTGATGTCATCTGGAAAAACAAGGATAAACAATTCATGTTTATTTTTAAATATCTATCTGATATAGAAGCAAAACTATAACACTAAATGTAAGAAAATACTTATAAATTATATGCCATGCAATTATTATGTTTATATAAAAAAGTACAAAATTACTGTAATGCCATCTGGATTAAGCAGGGGAAGAAACATTAAAGTCATGATGGAAATAGACTAAGATTTTAAAATAATTCAAAAAAATCAGGTTACAGCCTCTGATCGAGGATTTGAATCAGAAAACCACATTGCTGTCAGATATTTTGACTCCTCGTTTTTAGAATAGTTTGAGACTGTTCTGAATTCAGGAAAACACTGCATTAGAGGCTTAAATCCATCTCTGTATAGCTGACTATACAATATCAGCATGACCACTGGACTAAAGTGTTTCCTGAATGAGCATGATTTAGAGGGGTTTCCTTAGCAGAGATCCACACAAATAAAAGGGCAAGGGAATCAAGATACAATGACTTTCCCGCTGTCATAAGAACCACAGAATCACAGAACGATTATCTGCCAAATGCTGAACATATGAAGACAACTCAGTTCCTAGTTTTCCTTCACAGTATGACACAACCTAATGATCCTTCAGTACTCTTTCTTTATGTTGTTGTTTTTCCAATAAATAGTGTGAACTTGTTTCTTCTCACCCCCTAAGTAATCATTTAGGACAATTTATTTGGAATGACAAGTCGGTGTTATTTCTCTGGCTCCTCTATAGGAGATGTACTGGAACATCTTTATCTCACTGACTCATATGGATATGGTCTGTGACATCCAAAAAAAGTATAAAATTGAAGAACCAGGGCACAGGTACTTTCCAATTGTCTGAAGCATTTATTCTCTCAGGGAAGTTGTGGAAACTCACACATTAAAGATGACAGCAATGGCAAGATTTGTGGATATGTGGAAACTTTTCACAAGGGAAGTTTTAAAGTTCAGGAATTTGCAGTGAGGCGGCTGTAACTGAAGTATTTTTAAATATTAAATGGTCAAAAGTATGAAGGCAATCTCAGGTTAAAGCAAAGGATCACTAGTCTTATATAAACCAATTTTCAACCTGCTCATCTGTTGGGTGTTCGCACTGGCTGTCAGACACCCACTCAGCACTCCCTCAGTGTCCCTCCTCAACTGGACAGGAGAAAAAAATAAGATGAGAAACCTTGTGGGTGAAGCTTAGCAGCTACTTAGCAGTTACTGTCATGGGTAGAACTGACTTGGAGAAAATTTAATGTACTGGCAACTGCACAAAGACAAAATTAACATGAGACACCCCCCCCCCCCCTCACTGCTATGCCCAGCTGAGTTTGCTATGACAGCCACTGTGAGATGTTCTGATTTTAGTCAAAATATGTCCCCCGTTCTGACACAAAGAACTGAAAGAACAATGTCTCCTCCTGGTCTTACAGATCAGCCATTGCCTAAATGCTGTTCTGTTCTGTTGGCATGGATTTAATTGTAAGGGTGCTGGGCTGTTCTTACATACAGTGCACTCATTTCTGCCCCTGATTCTACACAAGGACTCAGGCCCCTAAAATCACTGCTACACAATAAAAAGGTCTACATATAAATCAACCATGGAGTAATACAAAAATCACTTTTAGTGGTTGTAAGCTTAACAGCAAAAAGGGAACCTCAGACCACTTGTGCTCTTTTCTTGCAAGTAAACAGAAAGACTGAAGGAATTAAATGTTGTGTTAAAGACAGCATAAGACCTGCAAATATTCATGCTCTGTAGAAAATACTTCCCCAAAGAATTCAGCAGTGGAGGAAGATGGATCCAAAGTCATGTTGCTACAGAGGGCAGCCCATTTCACCCTGGACAGAACAAGGGATGTGTCAGTGCATTTTGTGTTAGGTCCATAACCACAGCACAGAGGCAGGAAACAGACTTGTAAGATATAGGACACCTTCTGTTTATACATCATTTGTTTTCCATAACTTATGAAAACGTGGGGCAGAACAAAGAACTATGAATTACTGCAGAAGACACTGCACTTGGCAAATGAAACCTGCCAATGATCAGTGACTGGGCCAAGATTTGTTGCTGGGATTGAATCATCAGTTCAGCTACATTTGAGAACCTGCATTTTAGACAGCAGTGTTCCTTTTCTGGAGTACTGAACTATAAAACAAACTTTATTGAAATGGAAATGAAAATAAAAATGAATTCTTACAGTAACTAACTAGGAAGTGTTCTTCACATAGGCAGAGTTGAAAAAGAGAACGGTGTTTAAGAGTTGTGGTCAAACATAAATCTTTCCCACAAAATTATCCATTAATTTTATTATTGCATTTTATTGTATTATCTACAGTTAAAGTACTGTGTTTAGATAAAGCAAAACAAGATGCTGAGCATACCTAAACTGACAAAGATGCCAGCAACAACCAGAATTCTGTCTTACTAAGTTTTCTCTTGCACAGTTTAAAATATTAACATTATTACACCACTAACAGGCTTCAGCTAAGAGTAAGAATTTAAAATGCTGTGATTAGAGAAACACTGATATCTTCAGTCTTCTGTAGTATTAACTAAGAGAAGACCAAAGTAATTTTTTATTCTTAAAAATTTAAACATTGAGACTCTAAAATGGATTTTATGAATTCGTCTACCAAGAACAAGAAAACATGTAGAAGTCTTTAAAAATCAACATCTAGAGGAGTAATCCTTCATTTTTGATGGAAAAAAGTAAATAAGTCTATCCTGTAACTATATTTTACTCATCTTTTTCCAACTAAACAAAATTATTTCATCTTTAGATAAGATTATATATAGGAGGAGTGGAACAAGAGTTGCTTTCTGTTTCTTCCCTTTTTCCCCCATAAAAAAAGGGATAAGCAAACAGAAATTATAATATTGATCTGGCAGGAATCTTGCTGTCTTTTCATTTTTGGATCTAACATAAAATATTTTATCTCATCTAGTATTACATAGTCTATGAAAAAGTAGAACAATTCAAATCTTTAACTGAATCTAGTCCACTGAGACTAGAAAAAATTAATTTAGCATATTGCAGGAGAGGTGGTGATGCCCACAGGATATATGCTTACACTGAAATGATGCAAAGTTCTACTAAGTAGTGCTACAGAGCTGAGCTTTTCCCTTTTCCCTCTTTTCCTTAAGATGGATTGTGGTTTAGGGCGAGGGGTAAGTAGCCAATAAACAATAATCAGAAAATGTAGGAGAAACTGTATCGAATTTTTGTACCACTAGAAAGACAAAAGAGAGATAGGTGGCTACTCAGGTGAGGAATACTGATAATATAAATTTTTAATGATTATACATCCAGTAAAATATAAAAGAAGAGCTGTATTCAAAAAGGCTCTCTTTAATGCATGACTTAGGTCTGTGTTTTAGTCAGAGAGGAGAGATATACTACAGACATATACTACTCCAAGCATCACAGTTAGTCTTTGGAGAAACCTTTCCTCTGACTGGAAAAGCTACTCACACAATACCTTTAGACTGCTAATATGCACTCTGTGGAGGTCATAAAGCTATCAGGATCCCAGGGGAAGCAAGAAGCTGGAATTCTTTATTGGACTCACAAGTTCATATTTAAAGGGTTTAGGGTCTACATATTCAACAGGGGGCTTGCATATTCATTGAGGGGCAGAACTATTACAATTAGGGACTTTACAGGGATGAGGTAAAGGGGAAATCCTAAATTACAAACTTTTGGGTCTTAGCACTTACATCATAGGGAAATACCCATTTTACCTTAGGGGATTTTAGAGGGGGGAACAGGTATTGGGGTCTGCAGAATGCAAGGATTCAAGGAACACAAAGGGAGAGATAAGGTACAATAGGTCTTCTCCACAGGTTTGATTAAATCAGGGCATGGTTTCTCCAGGCTTGGACAGGACATTCCAAACCTGTGACATCAATGGATCCTTGTCTGGACTCTATATGGGTTTTTTTTCTCCAGTGTCTGTCAGCCCAAGGCTTTTGTTTAAACCTAGCAGTTTTCTTTTTCTCATATCCAAATTTTGGAATCCAACATCACGCAAGACAAAAGTTGCAAATGTCTCAGAGTTACCATTCTTGAAAAAGATGCAAATTTAGCAGTTTGTCTATCCTTATGAGGAAGGATATGTAGTAAGCTACTCCTAAGATAAAGAAGAAACGTCATTCCAGTTACATCAAACTGCCTGTTAACTTTGGCTGTTGGTCTAAAGAAAAACCTCTGAAGGCCTGGACTGGCAAAAAATGGTATTTGTAGGAAAACACATAAGATATACCCAGAAATAAACAGCATATTGAGGTTGGTAGGGTGGACTGGATAAACCCAATAAGAAGAGGAAGGCAGAGAAGGCAGGAGACAAAACACCTGGCTTGGATAACATCCAGATAGCCCCATCTGTACCTCATCTGCCTATACACACACACACCCTGCTTCTTATTTCTCATGCAGAAGACTGAGCCTGAAAAGAGAAACCTCATACCTTTAAGCCACCCTGTAGATCTACTTTTATTAGTGGGTTATTCCCGTTAATCAATTGATTTTGTTCTATCTTGGGAGATATCAGTTTGGAAAAGTTCCTCTCCTTGGAGGCTAAGCTGGAAAACCAATTTCCCAGTGGTCTAAGTAGGACAGTAGGAGCTAGAAGAGAAATTAGATTCAGGATAATCTTTCCTGCCTGCAGTGACTGCTGCAGCCTGGCTTTTACATGATTTGTGGCACAGAGTCTGACCAACAGGGATTTTATTCAGTTCAAACTTGCTGAGTGCTGAAGCTGAGATCCACTACAGGAATCTGAAACTCCACAGAGCTTGCTCTCCACTCCTCATGATGTACATTGTTTCTATCAATGTCTGTAGATATAATTCAAACCTCTAAGAAGGGAGGAAAGGTGAGAATTATATCTCTTAGTCACAGTAGATTCAGTTTTCTCTGCAGCCTGTTCCAAGGGAAATAATCAGCAAACCCCACATTCTGACTGTTAAGAGGTATTTTCAAAAATATGAGAGTACATCAGAAAATGAGACTTCACTCTGAAACGAGCAGGAACTCATGACCATATTTTACTATAAGTAAATTTATCTCAGTATTACTCCCTTGGATAACTCAATTTTTTTTTTTCTTTCTAAAAGTAGCAGCTTTTAATGAACATGGAGTGCTCACATGCACATACATACAAATGGAGGCAGGCAGCTTTATTTGGAGCCTTTTCAGACTAGTTAGTACGCATTCTGCCTGTTAACTTTGGCTGTTTTCATTTTACTCACACAGCAGGGATGTGGTCATTAATATTAACAGCACGTGGCAAGCTGGGGTTCAGGTCCTATTCAGAAAAGAGTGACAAGGGGACACTGAAATATTGTGTAAGCAAAAATCACAGCACAGAGCCCAGTCTATACCAAAAAAATACACTAAAAAAGTCCACATTTTCTCTCCCCTCGCTCCACCCCCAATGAAACAGCAGGTTTTTTGTGCCATAACACAATATCACTTCTACTGCTGTCCTTAAAATTGCTTTACCATCCACTACATATGTGCCATTTTCATTGAGCTGAAAACCTGAATAATTGCCTTCACCGTGCCTGTGGAGGGGAAGAAGAAAAGCCCTTTCTTGCAGTTGTACACAACTAAATTTTAAAATGCCTTCTGACAGCGTTGCAACTACAGCACCATCATTCATTGATTTCTGTTTGAGTGGGCTTGCTATTTCATTGTGGGAAGTGCTAGATGTAATTAATTTGATTTACCTTGCACAGGCCACTTTTGAGCACTAGAACAGTGGGAAGTGTTTAAGTAACTGATCAGGCACTTTGTTTGTGCTCAGTGAAAGAAAAAAGCAGAGATTCCTTCCCACCATCAATTTTCCTGACAGGCCATCTTCTTTCTGTGTTATCTCTTTCAGCCTTTTATGAGGAAGCCTTCAGTGAAAGATGTGTTTCAGTTAAAGGTTTGCTGTCACTGCAAGACTATCTAAAAGAAAGGCATCACCTGGGACCAGTATAGAACCTAAAAATATTACTGGAGGCTTTTGAGTTAGGTTTTTTTGTGTGTGTGTGTTTGAGTTAGGTTTTTGTGTGTGTGTGTGTAAGAAATAAGTTTTTTTCTCTCTTGTTTATGCTGATACATATGGAAGGCAACAGGATTGGAAATATTTATATTGTTTAATAGGTTACTTTTAAAAAAACATAGATATTTCTGAAGATGGTAATCCATTCACTCCTTCTTCCACAATACAATTACTCAAGTACTCAGATTTGTGTCCCAAGTCATTTGTAGTGGAGTAGAGATCTAGAAGCTTTGTTAAAGGCTTCTGTTTCTCACTTCAGTAAACTACCAGCCAAAACTAAACAACAATTATTTAAAATTATGACTAAAAATCTTTTTGACTCGTTTTTCAGTGAGAAATTTTCACTGAGAATTCCATCCCATTATTTCTTTGGACACCAAGGCTTCCAAAAAAGTCCAAGTAGGCAGCACCTGTACTACTAACATGAAGTACTTTATGTTCTAAACCTTCAATTTTTCAGTCCTTTTTGTGTATCAGGAAGGAACAAAAAGTACAGCTCTAAATTAATATATTAAAAAAAAAAAGACAGAGAGAAAAAGATATTTCTTCTTTGCTTTGTGGATCACTTTTGTAGGATACTATGTTTAAGATCACAGTGAATTACGCACAGGTGTTCCCCCATATTCGAAAGGGGACCACAGAACTTCTCAATAGACCCTTACTTCTTTAAAATACATTCCAAGATCTAATACAATGTTCTGCAATCTCCCTTTCCTTCACTCTCAACAGACAGCTTCAATTATAAAACCTGCTGAGGTAAGGTCTCTGCTTCGTGAGACTAATGAACATTTGAAATTATGTGCTCAACTAATGGATATTGAATACAGAATAGCTATTTATTGTGTGATTTCATCACCTCTCATTCCTTGGAAGTTGTTTTCAAAATGCAGTAGTTTGTAATAGAAATATATTGATATGATAAAAATTTTAACTCTCTAAAACCCAACATGAAGTATTCACTTAAATGAAGGCTTTGTTTTACAGTATTATATCTGCAGAAATTACTTTGAAATGTGGATTTGCAATGCAGATTACATTCATATAAAAATCGTTTGGAAAAAAAATAAACCTCGGGTTTTTTTGGTAACTTATTGCCAAAATAACACTCTGCAGTAGGAGGACAGTACCTCAAAACAAATGGGTATAAACAACACTGAGGGGAAATGCCCTGTTTAATGTTCTAATGGCAAAAATGGCAGCTGTGACTCAGTGTAAAGATAATGTAAGAGGAAGTACTGGACATATAAGCCTACATGGACTGAAAGAACCATTTTAAGTAGTAATTTCAGAATTACATTTTAAAACAGTGATTTCTACATTTCTCTTAAATCTGCAGAACAATAAATACTATCTCATCCAGGATAACTGCTAGACGACAGTAAAGAAGATTCAGATTCAATTATTGAACTTCTGCTGTCACCTTAGGTCAAAACACTTGATCTCCCTGGCTAAGAACTTCAAAAGACACTAATAGAATTTGCAAATGAATTATTTTTGCTAATGTAACCACTGTGAACTGAGTAGTTACTCCCATAAACACCTTTTAAAACCTCTGCCCTCAACTCTTTTATCTCCTATAATTTTCTGTCTCTGATCACTTTATGTCAACCCTCCTGGAAATAAAAGGAGGAAGTGGGTACATCCAGGTCTTTTCCTGATGGAATTGTAAGAAAACTGCACAGGAGGAAGGCACAGTTGGTCAGCCAGAAATGTGCTAAGCCATGAATGCCAGTACACCTTTGTGAACTGACCATTTTGTGCTAATATCTTTGACTTACAGATTTGTCACCTCCAGCAATTATCAATTACAGAATATGAAAAAAAAACCCCTAAGAAACTGTGATATAAATTTTGAAAATATTTCTTTTTTTTTTTTTTTTCAGTTCTAATTTCCAAGCTATTTTCTGTAATGGCAAAGTCAGAAATTTTTCTTAAAAAAAAAAACAAAATCAGATGAAAGTTCATTTCAATTCAAGAGAGCTACTTTTTTCCAAAAAAAATTATAGTAGGTAACACTAGCTACTGTAATGAAATTATCAAAACCAAAGGGACTTTTTGAGAACAAAGTTATTTCAGCCTCATACCATCTTTTATATACCCAGATCTGATATTCCTTTAGCAATCAGTAACCAGTAAATAAGCAGTTAGGAGAAAGCAGTGACCATTTGAAAAATACCCAAACCCTCCCATTTGGTCTAAAAGGGACCTTGCAGCATCTCTACTGCTACTACAAATGGCAACAATAGGTCTAGTGAACTTAACTTGCAATTCAAACTAATGAATTCATAAATTTTAAATTTCAGTTGTTAATAACTCCCTAAAAAGGACCTAAATTTCCTGGGTAATTCTCTCTGAAATAGGAAGAAAAACATTGTTTTGTTTTGTTTTTTTTCTAAGGTATCTTAGGAACTGGCAGAACTCTCAAACCACCTGTGAGAAACTCTAATTTCAGTGTTTGCTTTCAGTGGGTTTGTGGGGTTTTTTTTTCCTTTTAAAACTTTGAACAAACAACTGTTGCCAAGTACAAACACTTGGTACAGGCTGTGCAAAACTTCTTTCTATTTACAGAACTCTGCTATGGCAAGGTCCCTGGCGAGTGGGCACAAACAGAATCTGGCAAGTCCTCGCAGTAGAAATGGTCCTCAAAAATGCTCCATGGGAAACTCTTGAGCCTTTTCCATCCTTCTGCCTCCATCTTTGTACCTGGAGATAGGGTACACTTCCTCACTTATCAGCTACAAGGGTGCTCAGACATTACTGCATTATACAGCTGTGTAGAATTTCCCCAAAAGAGTTCTTCTTGTGATACTAAAAACACAAGTGGATTTCAAATGGGAAAATCCCATTTAAAAAAATAAAAAGAAAAAACCAAAAACCCCCAGAGCCTTTAGCACTGTCTCTGCTGGGATCAGGAATTGTTAGGGGAAGCAGGCTGGGAGCATTCAGACATATGAAAAGTAAACTGGGTAAACACGTCTAAAGTAGAGCCTTTTCTCAGCACAACCTAGTTTAAAGTTTTTAGACCCTCAGTAATGAGTATATAACTCTTTTGAGTAAAGAATGGGTTACCAAAAAAAGTAATTTACGTAGATGAAATAGAAAACATGAGGCCACAGAAAGATGACACAGGGAGGTGGCCACCATCTAAATAAGATCCCACCAAGGGGGTGGAACAAGAACGAAAGACTCCCAAAACATTCACTGCAGCAGCACAAGACAACACTGAAATATCTTCTAAAGGTGAAAGACAAACACTGATAGGGCTGCAAATGGTACCTGCATTCCTCAAATTTAAGGGAAGTTTTAGAATGGATCTATCCATGAATGAATTAAAAATCCAAAGTACTTCATCGTCTGCAGTTCTTGGGTATTCCTTTTCCATGCACAGACAAAAATTCTTTGAAAGCAGTGGGTGTAACAACAACATATGATGAAAGAAATCACAGAAATAGGGTGGGGAAAGGCTACTAAAATCTCAAGAGGAACAGGAGACTGGGTGTCCTAATTAAGAGCTAACTGTGATGATTTATCTAGCCCAAACTATTTTACTCATGCCTGGTCAAATAAGATTAACCTGGAGGCTTCCTTTCTTACTTTCTATAGCACTCAGTGGGATCACAAGAAAATGTATGGAATCAGGAACACATCTGAAAGAGGTCCCAGAAACAGACTGGCTCTGGAGCAAAAGATCCCAGTTTTCTCAAGCAAAGAGAAAAATGTTCTTGAGTCATCTCCAAACATAACTCATGGTGATCTTTCACTGATGTCTCCACTGTAAGGAAGGAACTTCCTACACAGGTATACCACCCTCACATCAACCTACCTGCACTGCAGATGAGGCACAAACTGGCTAAAACTTGTTTATATGGAAAAGCTCAGTGATGAAATCAGTCATTACTTCAATATGATTCCTCCTAGTGTAAGAAGGGATCTCCCACAGGCTTTATTGGTTGCTTGTGTACTTCAAATAGTGGCATGGGAGAAAAAATGGAGGTTGACTAAATACTTTGGGCAATAAACTCGCTGGAACAAACCCCTTTTTGAGGCGTTTGTCATTGTACTTCTGACAGGCTTGTATAACCAAAAAAAGGATGGCTCACACGTGCTCATCAAGCCAATTTATTACTACAGTGAATCTCACATCGTGTTTGGAAGAGAAAAATGATGTATCTCCTTGTTTTGAACATGTTTGTACATAAATTTAATTTTGCATGACTATATAACCTGAGAAACTCAGA
The DNA here is from genome assembly GCF_003945725.1 of Corapipo altera. Lineage (NCBI taxonomy): Eukaryota > Metazoa > Chordata > Aves > Passeriformes > Pipridae > Corapipo > Corapipo altera. Next base: position 335,404 of record NW_020884904.1, on the reverse strand, counting down.
TGAATACAGGTGATGCCCTAGAACTAGGATGCAATTTTTTATTGATGTTGTAGGGCAGGAAGGGAGATTTATACATCTATATTATGAGTAGGTATATCCCCAACTGCTAAGTCAGAGCCTTTAAATACATGTTCATTTCAATATTTTCTGAAGTCTCTTTTTAATAGTTAGGATTTCTCAGTTGTTATTCTTCCTGGTTGTTTGAAATTCAAGTAAATCTAACAAACTGAGCAAATCTCTGAAGTCTTCCTGCCCTTTCTCTGGGAAAAGGGTTTTTCATTTTGTGTATCACTCACAAATCACTGCAGAGCTCACACAAAGTCAAAACATAGGCTTATCACAGTGAAGGTGAAGCAGATTTGTTTCTGATTAGAAGTTAGATATAGACCCACCTTCAGTGCCCTGGGTTAATAACAACAAAGTCACACACTCAAAAGTTGAGAGATTATTGAGCACCTTCAGCTCCTGTTTGGATCCAAAATAATTTAAAGGTATAAAGCAAATTGCTGTATTGGATCATACAGGGAAAACTAGTGAAGTGAACCAGGAAACATTCTCTGATTTGAATTATTTAATTTCTGTACAAGGTGCTACATGCTCAGAAACCCTAATATCTTGGCTATCAAACACAGGTAGGGAAAAAAGTAAACAATTTAAGTAGCAATTTCTATGAATGTATTTAATTGCTACCAATGGGAGTTCCCTGTGTACACCTGTATGAGCAGGAAGTCATCATTGCAGGCCCCAGCTTCAACATTACATGTTCTCCAAGATTAATATTACAAGAGAAGAAAAATTAATTTTTATGAGGAGTTTTATTAAATTTAAACTGATCTTCTTGATGTTTCAGATGCATCTATCAAACTATTCTATATTTCCCAAAATATTAAAGTTGAGGAAACGTAAGATAAAAGTAATAAAAAAACCAAACCAGAACAAAATATCACAATTTTTTAGGAAGTATTTCCATTTACCTCCAAACCAGCACTTCAGTTATTCTAGTATATTGAAAAAGTATGTGCTTTGGTCTATGGCAAAGAGCCAGAAAATTATGGTCATATGGTATTCCTGACCCACAGTGATAATAACAGAATGTTTTCCACCAAAATCTGAGGAATGACACAGCGACAATATACTGATAGAATAAAGGCAAAAGAAATACAAAATAGCATATGAGGAACTAGAAAAACAAAACAGTCTTCCAAATTGTTCTCATTTGCATGTTTACATGGACACCTATGAAATCTCAATAAATGAATTATTTCACAGAAACGTACATATTAGAGTACTGTATCTTAGTTACCAATATGAGAGTTTATGAGCAGGCTGTCTTACACGTAAGGAATGGGGGTTTCACTCACCAATAAAGGCAAAACCCATAACTGAACTGCACTGCAGTATCCATCTTCTTAAATGGAGTCTCTAAAACCTGCACTTTTAAATGAAAAAATGAAACAGTTGGTTATTAAAAAACTGCTGCACCCTCACTGTAATAAAGCCATTTTTATTAGGAATGCATTATTCATAATGAATGACAGGGTTAGGCAAGTAAGTGACATTACACACATACAAAAAACCCCAAAAGCAACTGTTTCAATTTGCTTATAATCAGACCTTATTATGCAGAAAATTACTGAAATTAGAAAGGAAAAACGTTTATGAAAACAAACTAACAACTTGGAAGTAATTACTGACCTGCAAGAAAAGGTTTTCTTAAATCTTAAGTTTTCTTTATTTTCTTAAGGTTCAAGCCCTGTATGGGCCATTCACTTAAGAGTTGGACTTGATGATCCTTGTGGGTCCCTTCCAACTCAGAATATTCTGTGAAAAATATAAAATAAAGAAAAACTTTATCTCTTTAAATGAACAGCTTAGTAGAGTTGAGCCATTAACAAGTTGTCCTTTTTCTCTGAATGCTACATTCTTAATGTTAAACAACAAACAAAAAACACCCCCCAGTATCGAACATAAGAGAAGGAAACGGAGGACAAGACTTAATTCATTGTGCTCCCAGAATTTTTTCTGTAGGATCAAGAGACCACATGGAGGGACCATGACAAGAGCCATTGCCACCTTTTTCAAGCTAATTTACACTCCACACTCAGATCTTTTCCCGTTCATCCTTACTTCTGTCACATTAAACATTTAGGTTGCAATTATGAGAAACTGCTCCATGCGACAGAGCTGGTAAGAAATAATGTATTGTAGCTTGGAGGGACGGGCATAAGTGTGATGATAGTGGGCATTCCCTCACAACTACAGTATAAAACTTTCATACCTAAGAAGGATATGACAGCACAAATAGCCAGATGTAGATAAATATTAAAGAGAATAAATTTCAGCTGAATGTGTTTTTAGCTCTATTGGGCCATTTAAAGGCATCATATATATTTAATGGTTAGTGAGCAGGAGCCATAGAGTGTGGAGTCCTTAAAGGTAGGCAGTTTGATTTGGGCATTAATTTATCATGGGAACTTTGCCATCCTTTGAAATGGTTCAGTGTGCCTTCCCATCTATATTATAGACAGGTTTAATCCTAGCAGCCTGAGAAGGATGAATGTCGTCATGACCACACTTCCCTGGGGAGATACGCCCGCAAAGGGAAAATTAGGAGATTATAAATACGCTGGTCAAAACATTTTTATTTGCATCACTTAGCACCTACCCCAAAATAACTGGGTTTACAGAAACGTTAATAGAACTATACTCATGCAGAGCACATTTTAGCTCTAGAAACACTGAAAAGGGTGCACAATTTTTATTCTATATGGTTTAATATTTTTTTACCCCTTAAAAAAAAAAAAATTCAAATGGATCTCATTAAAAATAAAACAGGGAAAAGTTTTCAAGTACATGTCATTATTTTTTATTCTTTGTTCACTATATGCTTTGTTTCAGTGCAAATACTTCCACTTGTTCAAGATCCAGAAATATTATTTAAAAGGAGCATTTCAAATTATTTGGCTCTTCTTTCTTATTCTTTAACCAAAAAATATGATATTTGTTTAAGATCATTCGCTGTTTTTCACTGTAATTAGTTTCCTTTTCCATTTTTCACTCTAATTTTTCAAAACCTTCTAAGTCAAAGAGGAGTCTAAAAGCATCAGTCTTTCACATTTAATCACTAACATTCCTGAACTGCTAATATTCAGAAAAATTAAAACAGATAAGAAAAGTAAAGAAAGGGAACCCTCAAGATACTCAGTTTATTGTCTTCCCAAGAAAAACAAAGTAGAGAAGAAAACAGGAGAAAATGAAAAATGAGTTGCTCTGAGGGAAGAAATCAAAACTCTTGAAAAATACAATTTCAGTCTCATTGATTCTAATCTAAAATTTATCTCAAAATTGCTTTTCCATTTATGGCTTGTCCTATTACCTTTCCTATTCTGATTTTTCTACTAGAAACAAAAGCAATTTCCAAGGTTCTGGTAAGATAATAAACACACAGAGGTGCTGACTCGAACAGCAGTGATATTTTTATGGAGGGGAGGCCAGGGACATTCTAGCAGATGGGGGTTCCAAGATTGCTGCAATAATTTTGCCACATCACCTTCTCTGAAAATAGTGCATATGTATGGCCTCCATAAAAGCACTAAGAGGGTAATAAGAAGGTGTTTAAATTAGTTCTTCACCCACGGAGGAATCAATATGCAGAGGACATTTTCAGCAGGACAGATCTGCTTTGGGCCACCCAGAGAGCTCAAAACATATTTACAGTTCGTCATCATCTGTCCATTGCATTCACTAAGGCAGGAATTAAGAAGGTTTCCAAAAGGCATTTTCATTCTTTGGAATATGTTTAAGGCTCTGGTGAGAGCAAGACCAAGAACTGATATCAAGCCTCATTAGCACTGTCTAAAAAGCCGGAGTGGAAACACAAGTTCAGAATGTTAAGAGGCATAATCATTAATTTCTTGACTACAAATAATATTTGACCCTAAAAATATTCCTAAGAGATGAAATTAGAGTAGATTATTTTTTAACAAATTGCTTGTGGACGATGCCGTTCAAGCCATTTATACACGAGTCTCCCCCAGTGAATAATCAAATTTACAAATATGCAAGCATATCTTCATAAATATGCAAGAGCAAGCCCTTGTACAGAATCAAAGTCCTGCTTTGGTAGTTATTAAATCATCACCCAAAAAAGAATGCTGGAAGAATACTGAAGTGGCAAACGTCAATCATGTTAAAGCCATCAAGCCCCAGCATAAAACCTGTATTTATGTGCTGTAATACTGTTATGGTCACGTTTTCCCACTGAATCATTGGCTAATTCCATTTACAGATGGATTGTTCTCATTAAGCTACAAGCCATTAAGTATTTTCAGTATTTTTTTTTACTAGTAACCAGCTCCATAATCTACTTACTAAACACTATTCAAACTTTGATGATAAAATTATTCACCTGCTCATGGGATTTTATAAGATAGTTTTCACAAGCCCTAATGCAGTTTCACAGCTACCAGGAGGTAAGGGGACAGCAGAGCCATTCTGAAAATGGGGAGCTGACATCTGCAGAAGTTGTGATCAAAAATGCCTTTTAATTTGTGGATCCAATTTAAAGGCCTCCCATTGGATTTTTGAGAGCAACTCTTATCATATAAAACACTATACTGGTGCATTTCTGTTGCCTCAGTTGCCACTAGGAACGTTCAGCACTTTGCAAATCAGGTCACTAAACCACAATGACCACAATTAGAGAGTTCTAATAACACAAAGTTGTAATTTCTTCGTTAACAGCACTTTGTGAGCTATCAAAAACATCCTATAGAATGGATTTTCATTTTTTTTTTTTTTTTTGGTTGGCTAAATTTTGTAAGCTTTGACAGGCATGTACATTAAGCTAGAACTTGCCAAACTTGATAGTCCAAAGTCATTCTCTTCAAGTCAGTCATCCCTGGCATCCCTGTGATGCCAAGGCACTTGTACCAGGAACGTGGACAGGAAACTTCTCATCCTCAGTTCCCACCATCTGGGACTGATTGAGGGAAACTCCTGCTCAGGTTCTGCAGCTACAGCCTTGAACATGCCCAGTACAGACGAAAAGACTTAAAAGATTTGAGCTGCCCATCTAACACACCTTTACTGCACATGTGCAAAATGCAATTTTTGAAGCCTTGTAAGTTGGCTAAAATTGAGTTATTTTCAGCAAATGTCACATTCCTGATTCCCTGCCCAATTTCAAACTCTGTTCCAAATTATTAACATCCCAAATTTCTCTGCAACTTGTTACCAATGATATTTTAAAATGTACAAAAGCTACAAAAGGTTGGGTTTGACCAACCTTGTTCTCAAAAATAGAGTAATTTTTGAAGAAAATACCTTGGGAAAGGGGGAAAAAGTATCTGTCCAAAAAATTACTGTCTGACAAGGCTATGAGCATAACACAATCTTGACCACAAGCATCACCACCAGTTCCATCCATGACAGACAAATTAACTATGTTGGGAAAGACTTAAACAGGGCCTTGAGTAAGCAATCCAAATAAGCCAAGGCAGGGTTGTAAGGATTGTGGCATTATTCTTGTAGAGTTACTGTGGGTTGCTCATCTGTTTCCACTTTCTTTTGATGAAGCTAATTTTATAGGGTTTGGGTCCAATTTCCTCTCTTCCAGGCCATCTAATTAAGTACAAAAGAATTCCAGTTTTATGACAGGTCTTAAAGTGCTTCATTAGTTTTTATAAGTTGATAGTAAATCTGCCAACACGTCACGGTTCTGAAGGTGAACAGAAATGCTGAGGCCAGTTCCAAATTTACTCCCCTTTACAACAGAGGAAGCTTTAAAGAACTTTACCAACCAAATACAATAAGAGGTAAACATCACAACAAAATATTAGTTGATGTGCAGGTACCATTATTGAAATTACAACTCTATTTTTTTAGTTCAGGATTTAATGCAATCTCTAGCCAAGGGATGGAGCTGAGCCCCAAATGCCACAGAAAATACAGCACAATGACCAAAAGAGATGAGGAGGTCGCAGAGCATCTACTGGTCTCATTTCTTCTTTTCCCAACATATTCACACCCACCATTGGTGGATAAAAGCATTGCCTTAATCCTAATTTTATGTTCTTTAGCTTAAAGTACCTGTAGCATGCCTCAACTTAAAAAAAAAAGAAAGTAAAATATGAAGGGAAGTGGGTAAAATTCGATATTAACCATCTTCCCATTTGAGACGTCCTAAAAAGAAAAGCATACTCCAAACACAAAATGACTCACATGTAAATCTAAAACTCTTTCTTTCTCAGTAGTTCATAAATGACAAATACTAACTCCTCATTCTGAGGGATACACAGAAGTTGAAAATTTTTCTTTGTGTTTATCATCATCACATTTACATAATATTTTATTTTAGAAGTAAACATTATGAATGTTTCATATATCAATATTAATATATATTTTGTATAGATATGTATATATTGATATATTCATATATCAAAAAATAAAGTCAACAGGATTTTTATTTTGAAAATAATATTAATTAAAATAACCAACTACAGCTCAACAAAATAGTAAAATTAATGGGAAATTGTGAAAGGGATTTCTATTTAAACATAATTTTACATTTTCTAATTGAGACCTTCTAATACAAATTTCTTCCCTCCCACCTCTTGAAAAATTAGGACACAGGGTTATTTTAGGAAATTCCGGAATACATGACTGCTAGGTCTGCTTGCAGTGCCAGTGCTCTTCCAAATCAATATAAATACAGGATACAGCATCCTACATAGCCAATAATCCACAAAGCATGTTTTCAGACACTATAAATATTAACTTTGAAATTTATCTTCCAGTTATCTAACAATAACAGGTCTGAATTGTTTTATACTGCCACAAAATTGCACTTTTTGAAGCCCTTCATTTCCCCACATAGTTACTGATGACTGTGATGCCATTTGTGGATCACCACCTGTCACTGTCATATGGTGACGTGATGCTAATAATAAACATTATGCCTTCTGTACTGTTTGTTGAACTCGGTTATGTTACATGACTTCCTGTTCTGGAACATTAAATGTGGCACTTTGAAGAAAAAGTTATTAATGTTTCAGTTGGAAGATTGTTATTATTTTAATTGCAATCTGATGTGCCTTCTCCTCAGCAGAGATGTTTAATACTACTCAGGAGAAATGTAGACTCTTCACAAAAAAAAAAGTTGTTCATGCAACAATGGTAAAGAATCAATTTATTTTACTAAGTAAGGACAGAAGTAGAGAAATAGAATATTCTGTTTGCTCTTGTACACTCTTTAGTTCAATGTTTCTATGTAGAAATGTCTCTGTTTTCTACTAAGTATCATTAAAAAATACAAAACCATAAGTGAACCACAAAGCAAAGGTATCCAGCTGGTTCATAGTTAGTAATTTACAATGGATACCACCAACACTGTCCCTGACAAAGTCACAGATATGAAATTCTGCTATACTACCAGACATAACTGATAGATATTATTGGTTCAGGCACGGCTATTCAGTCTTGAAAATGAGTATTGAAATATGCTGATCTTTCACAACATTATTACCTCATGTGCAATTTAAATATTAAATCTAACTATTCATGGATAAGGGAAAGAGAAGCAATTCATCACTCTCCCGACCCACACAGACAATCTCTTTGGGGAAACAGAATTATCTAAGATAGATGAGAATTAAATACAGAATTGATCACAAATAGGGCAAACATAACGATCCAATATGTTTAAGAATCTACCCTTACTTTAAAAAAAACTAATTTAGGTATGCAGCCAACAGACCTATAGGTTTAACAGAGATTTCCAAAAGATGAAATAGCATAAAATGCCAACGCTTTTCTGTTGTCAATTCACAAGCAGATAACATTAAAACTCGGCTCTTTAAATTGTGGAAGTATTCTAAATCACATTTCAGGGGGTATTGCACACTTCCAAGAGTTTCCAGTTCCTTTTTATTAATAAACCAATTTAAAAAACAAATGTAGACATTACATTGCTGTATTTAAGGGGAATTAGATACCTAAACTTTTTAAATTGCTTTTGTAACAGTTTAAGGACGACTGCTTCTTTTCTGGTCATGAATCTGAAAGGCAATATTCACTCTTTCTTTTGCAGATGCATTTCATTCACTTAAAACTTAACTGAAGTCTTCTCTATCAGTTCCCATCCTTAATATGGTGTTAAAAGCATTCAGCAGCTTCACTGGCTTAGATCTGCTTGAAGTTCTCAGTGTCTCAGCTTACCCTGTGATTCTTTCATAGGAGGAAGAGACCCAAACTCAATACAGCTCAGAGCTCTGAATCTAAAAATCAAGTTAGCTTTAAAACATGTGCTCATATTTACTGCAATGCTAATTCAGCACACACAGGTAAGAATAAAAAGAGTTGAGAAAAAAAATACCCTCTTCTGGCAGCTCTGGCAATCTTGTAACCCAGTTTCAAATTTTTACCTTTGGCATGTCAAATTCCACCAAAGCAATGAAGACTTCAAAGTTCAGACCTAAACTACGGGAAGAGAGCAGCAGCAGGGACTAATTCAGGTGTGGTAATTTTTAGGGAAAGGTAACACCATAATTCTATGTCTGGCTTACTTGGTGATTCAAGCAATAAAACATCACACAGTAACTTGTGTAGTGAAGGAATTTTCTACCTTCCATGGATGAACGCTGCCAGACCCAACCCACTGCGCTGAACTACACGTTTCTCAGAAAGCTCCAATCTCTTTTTGAAAACTCATGAAAAATAGGCATAAACTTATGACTTCCTTTATTTTGTGGAACATTATCATCACGTTATAGCCACTCAAAAGTCTTTGTTCACTTTTGACCCTCTTTCAATCCAATTTACATCTCTGCAATTTTGACGCCTGTGTATGATGAACAAATATATTAAGCAATTTTAAAGAGAACTGGCGTACTTATGGCAGTCCCAAACACAAAATAACAATACGAAATTGGAATAAATCCTTAGCATGATGGAAAAGAGTGGATGGGAAATCTTGTTTCTGGAATCCTGGACAAAAAAGTAGCTGTTCCAGGTCACTGATCCATGATTCAACCAAGACCGCATCCAGAAGCTAAAAGAAAATGCTAAACCTGTTGCTTCAGAGGTTCTGAAAAGTCCTGCCAGCCTTGATTTACTAGAGTAAGGAACACAGAGGGTAAAATTCTAAATGGATCTAAATGGACCCTATTTCATTCCCAGAGGCAAGCATGCAAAGGTCTCCATAAGAGGCATTCATACAGTTAAAAAGGACAGAAATACGGAACCATTCAATTACGTCCCAAGATTCTTCGGGAAACACGAGACATCACTAGAACTGCTTTATTTTCAAAGCATATTCTACATTCTATATTTATACAGACGTTTCTATATCCATAGGACTCTTCAGTTCACTTTAAATTCAAATCAAATTTTTATTCACATATGTAATTACGAATTAGTAGACCTAAGTCTTAGTGATATATGTCATTCCAAGAAAGCGTTTTGAAAATGTCAAATTATAGACATGCTAAATTATAATTATGGAAGGTTATAAAAAAAAAAAAGAAAATAAAAACTAGAACACTTTGCATGTATTTCCTTAGAAGAAATGTCTTGCATCTTTAATACGCATTTCTTATGAAACCCTCTGGGTTTGGAAACACTCTCACATCTGCATTCCACTGTCATCCTTTGTGCTCCAGCAGTTTTATAAACTGCATCTGTACCTCACCTTATGGTTGAACATCATGGAAAGCTTCTGCATTTACATTTTCTTATTGCTATTTTGATGGTTACTACTAAGTTGTTCAAGGCTCTGCTCTGAGTTACTTGCTCCTTCTCCCTAGAAATAAATACAATCACAGTCCCCAACTATCATTAAACTGTATTTCAACTTATGTTTATATTTTGCAAAACATAAATCGAATTCATATCAGATTTGGGTTGCAATCCATACAAACAGAACAGCCCCGTTACAATGCCAGCACTTTGACACACACAAGAAACTGTGTTCCATGTCTGCTTTTGAAAAGCAGATGATTGGGTCAGCAACAGTCCTCTCTAAACTGCCTTTAGCCTATACCATTTTTATCAGATCATTATCAAACTATGTGGCTCAGAGTTGTGCATTGCACAGATCAAGTGTGTGCTACATATCAACCAGTTTGTTTTCTCTCTGTGTCAGAAAAAGAATCAGCTTATATCACTTGGTATGTTATTGAGCATATACGTTCACAGACCAACGCTTAAATTTCATAACTGTGGCAATATTGTGGATTTAACCTATTAAATTAGAGAGTTTCATATTGTTTGCCTGTTTGTTTAAAAGATCAGTTCCAAAATACAAGGTATTTCTAGTGCCTAAGTTAATGTAATGCTTAGAGAAAGCTATTAACAGAGATACTATCAGCACTGAATGCTCTGTACTTCTGACTAATTTGTGCAAAAATGTAGTTATGGAATATCAACAGGAAATTCTCAAATACCTTACGCAGTGGTGATAGAATTCTCTGAAAGAACTTATCCACTGAATGAATAATTCACCAGATATTAAGAATATCAAACAGTTGGATTAATATGTGTTATCATTACTGAAGGCTGAAATTTCCAATTCAAAAATTTTTAAAAAATGAAAAAAGATTAGATGTTGCTGTTGCCTTGCACTTGGAAATTCTTCTGGCCAACTGTGGACATCAATGGCAAAAAAAAAGTTCTGCATTAAAAAAAAAAAGCCTCCACCTCAGCTATTCATCTTAAATTCTATTCATAGGTAGCAGAAAGAAAGGAACACTTAAATTAACCATACCTTAAGAATGTTTTTTCTGTTCCTTATCTTTGAAGGGAGCTTGAGGTAAGTGGCTCAGACATAGATATCAGACACAGACATCGCAGAGCAGACATCAAAAGTGAGGTGAGAGAAAACATAGTCAGAGATCCTATTCCAGAATATGTCTTGGCTAGGTGAAGGGAATTTTCACATTACAGAAGTCTTCAAAAAGAACATTTAGGTATCTACATTGTGCTACAGAACTGAAATATTGTATGGACTAGGTTTGGCAAAAGATACCTTGCCATGAGCTCCCACCACTGTGATGTCAGTGGACCACCAAAGTGGGCAAAACAAAAGACATAGGACTCTGAACTTTACACATTTTTTCCCACTAAAATAATAAACATGTTGAAAAACTGGATGTCATCTTCTAAATGTAAAATGCCCGTGCTGCAGCCTATACAAGTAAATAATATCCATCTACAGAACATCACTTCCTTCAGCACTCCTGCACTTGATATGCTTCGGGGCCTCTGCAAACCTGGCTCCTCATCGTGGCACAGCCATGCTGCGTCCCAGTAAAGTTCTCCTCCTATTTATAGCCAAGACATACATAAAACATGTACCCAGGAGTCATCTGAACTGCCAGACAGAACAGCAGTCTGGCTCCCACTGCTGAAGCTCTTTGTCCCATCCCTTTCAGACCCCCTCATTAGCAGGTTTAGCTATTTAGTGCCGCGTTCACGGCGCTACATGAGAAAACATCTGTTCTTTGCACACAGAATTCGAGCACTATCAGTCATTTCTTCCAAGGCTCAACTTGAGCTGCACTCTGTCTTTGTCTTTTTGGTTGATGTTGTCCAACAGCACACCACACAGAGCTACTGGTGCAAAGGAAATAACTGCTGTTTGTTCTTGTTTTCGTTTGTCCTACATACTTCAATGCTCATAAATGGAACAAAAGAGCCAGTTGAGAAAAGCATAGTGAGACCATGTATTTCCCTAAACAGGCATGATAAACAGTATCATGCTGGCCTGTTTCCACACATCCTGAAATCTTTCTGGGAAGTAACAACATGCTGGTTATTTTTGAAATCTGTTTTTTTTCACTTTGGCTCTGTTAATTAATTTCCATCCCATTTTAACTAATACTCTGACAGTGTTTTAGCTGCGCTTATCATAAATGTGAGCTAAATGTATTCTTGGCACTGCAGTGAAAAGGGGCAGCGCCCTCTCCATGGATGTATGCTTATCTGCACATCATATTTCACATTTATATTCTGCCTGGAAGTTGTCAGATATATTATGTTGTGTCCAGTAAGTACTTTATAAACATCATTGTATTTTAACAAGAGCAATCTTTTTCTGTATGCCTGCATAAGGTGATACATCTCAGCAAATAAAATTTCCGATTGAAAGATTACTTCTATATATGCTTTGTTTTCCTTATGATATTAGTTCTTGAAATATTGAATTTCTTACTTCATGTCTCTCCACTAATTCAACCCTACTGATAGCACAGAGCAAATTTGACTTAAACATTTTACTCGTATCTTGAAATTAACTTTCTCGAGGCAATTTAAGCCTTTTTTCATTTAGATACGTCTAGGCAATTTTACTCTTCATCTGGATAAGATGAAAGGAGGATTTTTGTATCACTGCTGAGCTGAAGCCTATAACACAAATTGTCATAAATTTGTGTCATAAAGATAGCAGACGTGTAGCTTCTGTTTCAAGATGTCAGTCAAAATATTCCCCTTAGTTTTGTTTTACACAGGTAGTATTAAAACACAGCATGTTTAGGATTTTTTAAAGGAACTTGGCTTAAGCTCTTGCCTAACAGAAGGATTAAAAAGCTTGTCAATTTTGTAATTTAAATAATTTTTTTTAGTGGTATACCAAAACTTTTCAGCTTTTTATTTCTTATGTGAAAATTACTGGATAGCACTTCCTATTTTATTTTATTTGAATCAAGGATAATCAATTTAATACAAGCCACTGGAAAAGTGGTTATGTTAACAATACCTAGAAATAAAGTTGGCAAACATGCTGTCCCTTGAGGTTCCTTTGCAAGTGAGACTCGAGGCTTTGCAAGTGAGGCTTGAGGTTTACTTTGAATCCTCCTTCACTTGGAAAACTTCTTTAAAGAATTTCCGAAGTGCCCAACTTTCTGCACAGAAGAGAAAATGAAATCTCAAATTTTATTCAGTATTGCAGAGAATGAATATTCCATTTAAATGCAATGAATCAATTTCTCTTTTAAAGAAAAATCTGGCTTTGGATATTCTTTTTTCTTCAACCTTTAAATTTAAGAAAAATGTAATAAAATTTACAGTAAAATTTGTCAAGCACACATCTGAAATCTTAATTTCTCATTTTTAAATGGATGTGGTTGTAAGCACCCCATCTGTAGCACCCAGCTAATTAGGGCCTTGCATTCCAATTAATCAGGAACTACCTTATACAGGGACAGTTTTGGACTGAACATGAAAATTTCTAGCTATTTTGGCATATGTGTTTATTTTTAAAATAGTCACTGGCTTTTTATTCCTTTAAAATTCGTTGGTGAAGACAAGATAATTTGATACCAGTTGTCAAAAATTCTTTCATCCAGGAAGTAGAGTAGTACGACTACCAGTGGACCATACTAAAATAATATATAATGTGCACATTTTATGCTGATTTAATGCCAGAAGTTGTCATTAAAATTGATTAATAATCTCACAACAGCTCAAGAAATCACAGCTCAAACTAGGAATATAAATGCTACTCTGAGTCCCTAATTGTGTGAGTAACAGGTACAAACCTGGCTCTCTTATATCAGGCAACTCTCCCAATGTCAGGTACGATGATATCATATCTTTGGTCTCATTTTTGTAAGTGGTACTTTAGTTTCAAAGTGATACTTTTCAGCTGCCTCAAAACTTCATTTCTCATGGACAAATAGTTTCTCAGAAGGTTCATATTCTGTTGTCAGATTTTGCTAGCACACTGATTACATGCCGCTAAGAATTAGTAGTCTGCAGCATGTCAGAACATCATTAATAGATAATTGGACTAATTTCACAGGGGTAAGAGAAAAAACATAAATGTATTTTGGGGCGGGGGGGGAGGGGGGGAGGGAAATGAAGGGAAGATAATAGAATTAACATCTGTTTGTATAGATGTTCCTCTAAAGACAATAAGATTTTTTTCTCTCCTTGCAGCACACCTATGCTCTAGTGAATAACTAAAACACCATGAATATAGTGATTCCTTGGTGTTTTAACTAATGTATGCACAAACTGCATAAACTGGTTTAACTCATTTATTCACACACACACACACAAAAAAAAGCCAGTGAAAAACAAAGGAAACAAACACAAACACATCCAAAAGTTTGAGATACCAGTTCCAGGCACTGCTGAACATATTGTACTGCTAATACTGCTAACAGAATATATGCACATGGAAGACACCCTATTACTGCAGTGTTATTATTGAAGGGAGCTCAAAAAGGGATTAGATAAAATTATGGAAAAGAGATCTCATCCCTTAGTGGCTATTAAGCATGATGAGCCACTAAATTGATGTATTATTCAGAAGAAAGCACAGCACTTTACATTTGCTGTCTCTTACACTCCTTATCTCCCTTTTTTGGCAAGGGTTTGACATGGGACACACCAAGTGCCCTTGGGGTCAATCTTGTTCAGATTTAGATCTGTTCCAAAGGACATGTTTCATCTACAACTGGCAGCTTAAAAGTGTATCTTCATAATGTAATACATTGCATTGTGCTTTATCTTAACTTTCCATATCAGCTCCATAAGTAAACAATTGTTACTGCCATGAGTACAACTTCTTAAAAGTATTTAGGGGCATATCTGCACAGATAGTAAGTGTTTTAAAAGGAGTGAACTCATTAAAATCTGGGATATCTCTTGAATTTTAGTTGATGCCAGGCACATAATTTTTACTTAAATGCCTGTACATGATAATTTTAAATGTCAATTCAACTGTTAATGTATCTACGTGGCTCTGTAAATCTGGTTCACATCCTCAGTATATCCAGCTATATTCAGTAGTCATGCATGCATAGTCTCAACATTCTTATGCTAAGAAAGCCATATATTCTTTGGTTCAAAATACTTTGGATTTGCATCGTAGAAATGTGCTTCAAAGAAACGAAGCACATCACATACATGTACTAGCTTTTGTTAAACTCCCCTCAATTCAAAACATACCATATCAGGTTTGCACAGGAAGGTTGCAGTGGTGGAGGGCTACAGGGGTGGCTTCTCTGAGAAGCTGCTGGAAGCTTCCCCCATGTCTGGTAGAGCCAGTGCCAGCTGGCTCCAGGATGGACCTGCTGCTGAGCCCATCAGAGACAGTGGTAACACCTCTGGGATAACAGATTTAAGAAGGAGGAGGAAAAAAGTTATTGTGCAGCAGTAATTGTGGCCAGAGAAGAGAGGAGTGAGAGTGAGAGAGACAGCCCTGCAAACACCAAAGTCAGTGAGGAAGGAGAAGGAGGAAGTGCTCCAGGTGCTGGAGCAGAGACTCCTTTGCAGCCTGTGGTGCAGACCATGGTGAGGAAGCTGCACCCTTGCAGCCCATGAGGGTCCAAGGGGATGCAAAGATCTACATGCAGCCCATGGAAGAGCCCCACACTCAAGCAGGTGGAGGCCCAAAAGAAGGCTGTAACTCCATGGAGAAGCCCCCACTGGAACAAGCTCCTGGCAGACCTGTGGACCTGTGAGGAGGAGAAGAGCTTGTGCTGGAGCAGGTTTGCTGGCAGGACTTGTGACCCCATGGGGGACCCACACTAAAGCATCTTGTTCTTGAAGGACAGCACACTGTGGAAGGGACCCACATTGAAGCAGTTTGCGTAGAACTATAGCCCACAGGAAGGACAGAAGTTGGAGAAGTTCGTGGAGAACTGTCTCCCATGGGAGGAAATCCCCACGGGAGTAGGGAAAGGACTCCTCTCCCTAAGGAGGAAGCAGCAGCAGAAACAACACGTGATGAACTGACCATAACCCCCATCCCCTGGGGGGAAAGAAGCAGAGAATCAGGAATAAAGCTAAGCCCAAGAAGGAGCGAGGTGGAGCGAAGATGTTTTTAGGATTTGTTTTACTTCTCATTATCCTGCTCTGATTTTGATCGGTAATAAATTCAATTAATTTCCCTCAGCCACATCCATTTTGCCCATGATGGTATTCGATCAGTTATCTCTCCCTGTCCCTACCTCCACTCATAAACCTTTTGTTTTATCTCCTCTCCAGTCATGGAGGTGAGTGACAGAGTGACCTGGCAGCCAGCCAACATCAAGCCACCACACATACTCAGCCTCTAACAGCAACAGCACAAACCATGCACTAAACATTAATAATTGCAATCTATACATCAGATTTAGTACAAAAATGCCATTTTTGTCATTCCCAAACACTGCTACAGAAAGAAAGAAAATTGTATTTCTGTTTCTATACTACTACTTCCATTACAGGTGAATTCAGTAAATGAGTTGAATCCTGTAGCAATGTGTTCTTACTGATGATTTCTGTATAGATATTTAGATAACAGATAGGTAATACTTAGATAATAGGCAATTTCTTAGCTAGTACTTAGTAGGATTCTTTATATTTGCACCCAAATGACTGGGCCTCTACAAGAACCTATTTAGGAACTGTGATGTGATTCAGACCATCATTTTTCAATCTGATTCACAGTGCAGAATTTTTCCTGCAGATTCAAAAGCCTTTGTTTAGCCAGGATATTTCTTAACTCTGGATACTATGTGCAAATTAGCATCCATTTTACAACCTCTCTGCTAATTGTTATTTGCAAAAGGATTAGCACTTGATGCCAGCAGTCACTTTAGTTATTATATGAATATTCATTAGGATTTCATACATAACACCCTCACTATTTACAGCTTAATTTCTTTATTTCGTGGTATTGCTCTCCTGCTTTACCCATCTGTACAGGTAACTGCCATTATCACTATCATGTAACCATCCATATTTTAATCAGAAGACCTGTTTTGTCCCTACCCCAACACGACCTTCTGCAGCTGCCAATACAAATTACAGCCTTCACAGCTCCTCATACGTTTTATCCAGAGACACAAAAGTATTTCTGATCTCAATAACGCAGAATTAACTTCACAACAATGGGAAAACAAAGTGTTTCCATGTAGTTCTGATGTAACTATCAGCAGCATTCCCAACACTAAAACAGATTGGCCTGTTTTAACCATAGATGTCAAAGATGCCCCTAACAGGATGCACCAAGCAGGCAATCAGTCATATTGAATGTGAAAAGCACCTTTTCCAGGCATGACCAGGGTCTCAGATCCCATGTTGATTTTATATAAAACACAAAAACAAGTATAAATTTGGAATATTTCCAACGTTGTTTTGTAGTAATAGAGGTGTACTTGCATAAATGTGCTTTCTCTGTCACCAGTTATACCTGGAGAGCAATAGAAACCCAAATCTAGAGTACTTCATGATATTGGGGTCCTTGATTTGGTACATATATTATTAAAACACTCCTCAAATAATAGTAATTTCAAATTTGATCTCAATTCACTATTTATTTTCAAATATTGTTTCTTGGAACAATTAGTCTTTTATTAAATGCTTATTTTCTAAGACTTAGGTTTATGCTTTTGTGTGTTCTCCTCAGCCATTTTTCTCTACTAATAAACTTTGCTATTAACAATGTTGTTCTTCCAGTAGCTTTAGGCATTTACTGTTTCTTAGTCATCTGGTTTTCTTCTACGGATATTCTTATATTTTTGTTTTGTCCTCCTATCCCTGTTTCAAAAGTTCTCTGAAAGCCTGATTTATTGATACAAATATTAATGATTACCATTTCACACTGTTACTGTTCTTACCATTAATAAACAACAAATAATGCAATTTGGGAAAGATAAGCACGTCTGAGAACAGAACAGCTTGATATAGTAGAAATGTTACCAATATAGAAATCAACAGATCTGCAGTATATGTTACCCCACATAGACAAATGAGTCAGCTATTCAAGAACAAATTCATCCAAAACCCGTCTAGGTTGAAACAAAGTATTTGACTAACTCATAGCTGCACAATGCATTCATTCTACTCAACCACCAGATGCCATCAGAGCCAGAGTAAGTAATCTTTTCAGCCATATCTTTACAGTAAACAGCTATTTTTTTAAATAATAAAATCCTGCAATATCATTCCTGCATGATTTTTAACTAGCAAAAAGAAATCGTAGCTGATGGGGTACACGGCCGATTTTGACAGGCCACCACGAATAAAAGCCATCTGTACCTTGATGCATACAGAGTTTTACACCATGGTAACTAATCCAAGACAATGAAATACAATAAAGAGGTTTTGATGTCAAGATCTCTCAGTAGTTTTCACTTCTATTCATTTAGTAACCAGCAATGTCTGTGTTCAGAGCCCAGGTACCTTCCCCGTGCCTGTGAAACATCACGAGCCCACGATCTTTTTATTTGAAGCTGCAGCTGTTGGTGGGTTTGAGCAGCTCTGATCAAATTTGAGGTGAATAAAACTGATTTCCATGGTCCCTGCTACAGCTTGCAGATGATATAATGAATCTTCTCAAAACTTTTGAAGTTGCTTTCAAAGCTATATAAGCAACATTGCCAACATCTTAATTCATAAGCCACTCCTCTTTTGATGTTTGGTTTCCTGGGTCTTTTGAACTAGATCATGACTGTAACAACATGTCTTTTTTCCCGTGTCTAGCTGACAGCCCCATAGCTTCAGGGGTTGAAGGTGACAGCCCTAAGCATGGTTTATCTCTGGGTATTTAGTGATCTGGTAAACACAGACTTAGAGAATTATGTCTACCACGATATGTTGTCCTTTAAAAACTGTCACTGCAGAAAATCCATAAAACAGCTGAGAAAACTGCAATGCATAATACGAGCTATAAATGTGAGCTATAAATACAATGCAGGATTTTCCTAATGCAACAAGTATGTCATTTACTTAGTACTGCATACAAATACAAGTCCCAGTTTGTGTGTAAAATACACAACAGTGTGTGAAGGAACATGTACATTATAGGATCATTACGTGCTATAATCTCATTTTATGACATGTGCAAAGCATTTTATTTCAGCTTACCACTCAGGATAAAACATCTTTCAAAAAGAGAGTGCATATTCAAATGTATTATACAAAGATGAAAAGACATACTCCTCTAGCCTACTAAATTGTTTAGTTATGCACCTAATCCCAATGCCAGAGAAAATTGCCATGGTAGGAGATGATTCATCCCAGAGGTAAAGTACAGGAAGGGAACTTAGTCAACAAATAAAAATACGTGAGACTTTCATGACACAGGAAGGATAGAGTGGATCAGCCATAAGATACACTAAGACACAAACCTTCCTCAAATAATGCTATCATCCCACTGTGGTGACCACTTTACACACTTTCTATATCTATCTGACTTAAAAAGAGAAATGGTGTTGAGAAACAACAGGAAGATACAATGAAGGAGTCTGAGGAGTTTGAGTAAGGACTGGGAACAAATGCTGGTAAATAAGGCTTTGGGACCGAGAAATCAAAGAGTCAGGAAGCTGTGCTGGGGACAAAATAGTGTCTCCTGTTTGATTACTTTTGCTTTCAGTAAAAGAATTTGGTTGTTATTTGTGACTAAAGAGGGTCATACCACACAAAGACATGAAAGCAACTACTTATTTCTAAGCCAAGTTAGAAGAGGAACACAAACACTCATGTAGTTGTGAAGCCAGATGGAAGAATTTAGGTTGATCTAAATTATCTGAAACTTGCTTGAGTAGCAGTAAATTAAGAGGGAAAGAAGGCTTCAGTTCCTCTTCTCTGCATATTTGTTTCTGCTTTTGGAAAGCCCTGAGTCATATTTTCGGCTTTCCTCGGTAGTCAATTAAGCCTGAAAGGGAAATTCTTTTAAAAATGAAAGCTGAGATTCTTACATCATCAAGCGCCTCTAGCAAGTGAAGAAATATTACAAGATTCACAAAAAAAAAAATTCCTAAAGACTCATTTGATAGGAAATTACAAGAGATGTGAGACTTCTATAAATTCCATTCACAGGCTCAATTGTATTCCTATTCTTCCAAAAGTCACAATTTTCTAGAGGGGAACTATTTCAAAATATAAAAAAGTATCAGTCTCACTGATATTTTCAAGACAGTTTTCATTACCATGCAGTACTTATTTTATCTGTCTAGTGGCACATCATAGCAAGACTGTTTTATTTACTAACTCAACTGATGTGAGAATCCTAAACAGTATTTTAGCAGTACTGAAGAACACTAAAGTGACAAATGTTAATTTATTCATCCATGTTACAGCAAGACATCAGAAAAAAAATTGAAAAGGACAAAATTCAACAAACACTTGTTCATTTAATTGTGTGTATTTCCTGAATTCCCTAATAAGAAAAAAAATCCAGAACTGCAAGAGGAAAGTAAGATTTGGGAAGGAGTAAGCCTGAGAAAAAGAATCTTAGATTCAGTTCAGCCTAAATGGTGATGTGGTAGGGCAACAAAAATAGAGCTGGTGCACCTATGGTCAGCTCTGTGAGCAGGGTGAGAGCACCAGTCTGTAAGTTTCTGTAACACACCAGGTGATGCTACAGCCCAGTAGCTGTCAAAAATGGGCTGTTCACAAAAAAAGATGCCAGGGGTTGTGGGGAAAGAGATTAAAAAAAAAAAGAAAAGAAAATGTGAAAAAGGATCAGCAACAAAAAGATTAAGGGGACTGAGCATAAATCTTTACAGAAATGTTAAGATTAGAGACTAAACAAGCAACAACTGAGCTAAGTAGGAATGCAGTTGTCCAGAAATATTTGACGAGCTAACTGCTTAGGAAGAAGGGGAATTGTTTAGTCCAATACCTAGGGCTATAACAGCAAAAAATGGGATGAAATTAAGAGGGAAGATTTAGGCCAGATATCAGCAAAACATTGCAGCAGAGTTATTGTACTGTGAAATAATCTCCCAAGGGATGCAGCTGAAACCCCATTGTATGGGAAATTGAAAACTAGCTCCAATTAGAGCTAAAAACTTCAATGCAGCAAACAATACTGCCTCCGTGGAATGATGGGCTGGATTGACTTAATAGCCTTTTTTTCCAATTTCCATTCTATTCAACTATAGAATGCACAATGTAAGACAGTTCTAGAGGGAGAATGTTTTTCTTAACAAAAGATACTGTTTTAGCTAAGTGTGCTGAAGTTTAAACATCTACTGCTCCACCAGTCATTACTACAGTGTCTGAATATGCCACGTGGACAAGGATATTTTTTACAAAGTGATCCTGTCCTTCGAAATTCTGTTTGATCTCCCATTTTAATAGGTGAAGCAAATAAAGTTGAAACTCCATCTGAAGAGATTATTAGGAGCATTCATAATATATAGCAGCATATCAAAACCAGAACAATATTACTGCCAGTTTAAAAAATGGATGCAAAGTTTATCACACAAAAGCTAAAAAACCTTTAAAAAGATGGTGAACTTAAGCAGTTCCACGCTTTTCAAAACTCCTTGTGTTGCACAAAAGAGCTTGTATTTATTTTGTATTTTCATTCCCATCATGTGCCTGCTTTTTCTGCAATCCCTTGCTCTGTATCTGTGCAGGCAACTCTGGGTGACCACAGGAGTGATAAATTCACACAGAACGCATATTTAGGGGAACAATCCTTTTGCATAACATGCACAAGTCATGGTATGATTGCTGGATGTAGATTTTCCTCAGCCAGCTAAAACATTTCACAGAATGAGAAGCAGCAATGAGACTTGGTACATACAGAATTTTTCATACATATATATGTAACTGATAACACAATTTTCTATTACTCTTCACATATGCCTCCTCTTCAATATTTTCCACAGCACTGCCTGTGGTCAAACTCTGATGTGACTGTAACATGAGATACTGGACAAATTTCAGATACGACTATTTTACACTATGCGTGAGCAACTGAAAAAATAAGAAAACACAGCAACTTCATCAAAATGATAAGAAATGCTTCACTTCTTTTTGCTTATGAAGCAAAGGACCTTTTTTATGATCTACTGACTGATTTTAAGTCCTGCTAATAGCTGCAATAGGAAGCAACTAAGCTACATCTCCCCGAGAACAGAAAACAGTCTCGGATCTTGACAGCTGACCATATTCAGTAAGTGATATGGTTATAAGCAGTATCACAGAAAAGTTGAGGTGGACTAAAATTTTTCTTAATAGACACTTGGTTTAATAGAGAAACATCCTCTGTTTTGATAGTACATAAGGCTGCACATAAGTACACAATGTACATATTTGAAACTAAAATTCAGTGTAAAAAAACCCCCAAACCTGTAATATTTTCTTTTGATTTATGTTGATTTTCACCTGCTTATATCATATATGTGTTGTGTTACAAACAGTACTAAATTATAATAAAAGACCAATCCACCTAATATTCTGAATATATTTTATTCCTTTTCTAACAACAGCTGCAGCAAGCTGTTGATGTGCAAAAATTGGTTTACCAAAGCAACACGGTATTTACCTGTCTCTGAATGGATTCAGAAGGCTCCAGGCTGCATTAACAGTTGTCCAGATTTCAAAACCTTTCAAGAGATACAGTAAGTTGCAAATTTTACACTTGAGATATGTTTTAATAGTTCCTTACTGATGTACAGGGTGTGATCCAGGCAGAAGGTGTTACCGTGCCAGGGATGAAACTCTGAGCACATTTTCTGTGTGTGGCAGCCATTCAGCCTGGAACAGCATTAGAAGTCAGGGAATATTATAACAATATCAAGACTTCAGCTCACATTAGCTACTTCTTGAAAAGCCACAAAAGCAGTGTGGACTTACATCCCCAGTTTCCTAGGAAACTTTTCTCTGTCTCCCTGGCTGTTCCAAGGTGTCTTGGAAGTATGCAGCTGCAGAAAGCATTTTTGAACTGATGAGCTCTGACCAGTGCTGTCAGTCTCCCCAGAATCCTCCCCATGTCTGGAAACATGGGTGATTTCATGGGGCATGTTCATGACATTCATCCTGACTAGTTACTGCAGTCTACCAGGTGCATTTAAATTATCTCTTGGAAATACGTGACATAAGGGTTGGTATAAGGTTAATATCAATTCCTTTAAATCAACCACTCAGGAAAATCTTGCAGCTCTCTTGTGTTAAAGGTGAGCTCTCACTGTCTTCAGTAGGTATAGTTGGAGAATCCAAAGAGACCTGGGAGCAGCCTTGGGATATAAGAAGATGATTACATTCTCTTTGGCTTCTAGAAAGTGAATCCCATCATCTTACCAGGAAATGAGAAAAGTTAAATGCATGGAAACTGCTGACACTTGCAAGAATTTGCACAACAGTTGTTTTCTGTTTTAAATAGAAAAGTCCACAGGAAGTCTGAATCCAGCAGGTAAACAACCAATTTTCAGAGTAATTATGCTTTTGCATATATATAGCAGCTTTCACCCAGAGCTCAAATTAACACCATGGTTGCATAGATTTAACACAGTTACAATTTCGGGTGTTTCTAACCAGGAATCTAGGACTAGACTTCTAACTGAATAAGAAAATTTTAAAGAAATTTTTGATGGACACAAGCAGGAAAAGTTTTGGTTTCATGGAACATCCAAAGCACAGGAACTGCCACATTAGGGTACTCTACCACTATGTGCAAAAGGGTGAGTGTCCCTCAAATCAAGGCTTCTTGTGGTGGACAGTTCCCAACTATTATTTTCAGCTAATTATTATTCTGGCCTACCTCTCTCCTTAATATGATTTACAAAGAAAGAGGACTAATTATTTTAATTTAAAAGTATGTAATTTAGTAGTTTTGAGGTAGTAGTAACACAGATCAGTTTTGATGTTTGCACATATATAAAAACGTGCAGCTTTATGTTGCTAATACTGTATAAACACATTTATTCCCAGTAAAACCTTTGGGTTCCTATAGTAACAACGGGATACTACCCTAGCACTCCTAAAGGTAATGAGTTATCTTGCTAGGAGCAAACCTCACACCATTTTTTCTGTCATTAAAAAGTGTGGTACCTTCAGCACAGAGTCTACATACATTTATTCACAGAATCACAGGATGGTTGAGGTTGGAAGCAACCTCTGGAGGTCACCTTGTCCAACCCCCTGCTCAAGTAGACCCACGTACAGCCAGCTGCCCAGGGCCACCTCCAGATGGTTTTTGAATATCCTCAAGGAGGGAGACTCCTCATCCTCTCTAGACAACCTGGGCCAGTGTCTGACCACCCTCACAGAAAAACAAGGAGGATGAGTTTTTTTCTGATGTTGAAACAATTTCCTGCATTTCCTTTTGTGCCCATTCCTCCTCATCCTGTCACCAAGCACCGCTGAGAAAAGTCTGTATTAATAATAATTAGGTTTTCATGGTTTGGTTCCTTATTTGTCTCAGTTCTCATGTGATGCAAGGTTAAACTAAGGCAACACCTCAGTATGGGGCATGAAAACTTTACAAATAACAACTTGATTGGTATCAAATGAAATATTTTCTCTAAATCAAATATTTGGGCTTCAGTTTGGAGCAGTTTAACTCTAAAAAAAAAAAAGGCAAAAAAGGTAAAAGTGAAATCAGAAAAAAAACCCAAAACATTCATTGGGGATTTCAGTCCTAGTTAAAAAAAGGATCTATGAAGTTTTCCTTCTACAACTCTGGGGCTAAAGTCTTTCCTATCTGCTTTGTGTCTGCTCCTCCCACCTACAGCTCTGACAGCTCAGCCTGACCTGTGTCTTTCCTTCAGTTCCCCACTCCAAGTTCAATGCAACGAGTCAAAGAGAAGTTATGGAAGTGTGAAGCAAATACAGAGCATGAAGAAGGAGATCAGCTTTCCCAGTGAGAGTAAGCTGTGTCTAATGTTAGTTTCATTAGTCTTAAATCCAGGG
Organism: Corapipo altera; assembly: GCF_003945725.1. Classification (NCBI taxonomy): domain Eukaryota; kingdom Metazoa; phylum Chordata; class Aves; order Passeriformes; family Pipridae; genus Corapipo; species Corapipo altera. The sequence continues at coordinate 310,768 of NW_020884904.1, read as the reverse complement.
ATTTTAACAAATTAATCAATCGCCAAACTTGATGAAAGCAGCTGTGAATGAGAAGCTGCGTCCCTCAGAAAAAAAATCAAATCATCTTTAGTCCTTTTATTCCTCTTTTTTCTGTTTTTAAAATGAAGACACCACCACTCACCCCTACCTCACAAGTACACTATGAAAAAATTATGTGTTCAAACTCTAATTTAGCACAGACCAGATTCCTCAGAAAGACAGCGTGGTTTGGACTAATTTATCCAAATTAAACATTATTTTCTCTTTTTCCTTAGGAGAGCTGCTCAAAATGTGGCAGAAGTAATAATGCTGTAATCCTCTAAGGACACCCCTATACACAGGAATCTGCATTCTAATCCACTAGACTGTGGAATCTATGCCAGCACACCTGCCCTTACCATGGAGGCACCCACCAGCAGCATTTCATGTATCTGGCATCAGAGGTATTTGATATTAAAAAAAGAAAGAAGCCTGTCAAAAAGCGATGGAGGAAAAGCTTTATCCCCATGTTTGCTGCAACTATATTTCCATCCCAATTAAACTTCCCTAAATACACAGAGGAATTTCAAAGCAGTTTGCAGTGATTTAGCTGTGTAGCTCACGCTGCCATTTCTGGGAGTCAGGATGATAAATCTCTTCACACTGCTCTGAAAGTTTCCCCAGCATGTTGGAGGCATGTTTCAAAGTCGGGAGAGCTCTGCTAATGAGACCTGCTCCCTTTGATGTTCCCGCTGGATGGCAGCTCTGGCACCAAATGAATATTTTAGATGTCTTATGCAAAAAAAAAAGTCAAACATTTTTCACCTTTGATAACCATACATCTTACTTTAAAGGCCTTACTTCTAAATATTAGGGATGAAAGGTGATTCTTTTATGTCCGTTTTGCCATTGAGAAGTAATGCTTGCGTAATTAAAAATGAATAATGTTTCACATTGGGTAACCTTAGTATACTTAGTCAACCAATGACATTGAGGTTAGAAATCAATATATACAGTTAAGCAGTGTTAATGCAGTGGATAGCTCATTTCTCAATTAAAAGTATTTTAAAACCAACCACCTTCATTTTCATGGAGCCATTTGAGAAAGCCTATGGAGAAAATATCTGGAGTGCTAAGGAGATTAACCAGAGATTCTGCTGAGCCAGACTTCTGAATGCAAAGTTCAATTGACATGTCTGATCTTAGTGTCCTTAAGCACAGTGTTAGCAGTTCACAGCAAACAGTAAAACATGAAGAGAGAGAGAACATGAGGCACTGCTTTTCAATAATGCTAATCGACTTCCTCAGGATGCACTTGCAAAGATTAGAGCAGAAAATATTCTGCCTCTTCTATGCAATTAGGGAGACATCAGAAATTTATAGCGAGGGGAAAAGCCTGAATAGACATAAATTTAAAAGCCCTACGGAGCAGGAAAATAATTTCCTCTGTTTCTGTTTTTGCCCCATATATTCAAACCTTCCCTCAGTTTTAGAAAAGAATGACAGGCCCCAAGGTTTTGAGATGGTCATTTAAGATCTCTTTGCCTTTGCTCATTCAAGAAAGTTCAGAGCTTGAAGAAGTTGTACAATTTACATTTGGCAAATTTCCAGCAATACACAGTGCTGCCAACAAACAAAATGAAAAAAACGACTGAATACTCAGCAGAAACCACAAGCGAAAGTTAAGGTAAAAAGCAACTTAATACTATTATCCAACCTGGAGTTTGACAAGAACACAGGAGTTCCAAATTAAACAGAATTTCAAAAAAGAAGTCTGTATCATCTGACTTCTGGAACAAGAAAGCTTAAGCATTGCAGCACCAGTGCAGAGCAATCACAAGACTAAGGTACAGAGCAATAATGAATTTTAGTACACTTGAACAGCAGGAAATAAACATAAGAATGGAAGACATTCCCTGAAAGGTATCAGAACCTTTTTCTTGGATTCTTACACATTTCAAGACATCAGAAATTGAAATTAAATTTTTTAAAAAAATAACAACATGTTTCACAGGACCTTTTAGAGAGCCAAATTTTGGCACAGATGTCCTGCATAGGGCCAGGAACTGAACTCGATGATCCTGAGGGGTCCCTTCCAACTCAGCATATTCTATGATTCAGAAGAACTTAGATTTGAATGAGAGTAATTGGGAATTCTTTGAATCACAGGAGCTATAGTGGGGAAATCCTCTTACCCTGCTTGAACCTTCAGTACTGCATCAAAAGCCTTGGGTTTTATCAGTATGTAAGACATGAAGCTGGCCAAGTTAAACTCAGGAGCAACACAATGAAAACACTGTGATTTTTAGCATACATGAAATGAAAAAGACCCTATGATTGTCAGCATACATTTTATTTACCACTTGTTCCCTCCTTTCAGCCATCCATTCTGATGCAGATTATAAATACACGATCTGTTAGTTTTTTCCCCAAAGATTTTGATTCACTCAGTACACAAACACCTGCTAAAGAAAAATTCAGCCCTAACAGTTAACATCTGGCAACAGTTCACACAACTGACAATGGGGTTAAGCTCAAAATAGAGCAACAGCTCAACCTGAAATCCATGTAAATTATTGTATTGTGATTAGCATGAAGACAGTAAGGTTTAAAAAAACCAGCCTGAGACAAAGCTGCACACGTGACAGATAATATGCATGAAGTAGTACTGTTAATCAGAATGAAGACTTTTTCTACTGAAACCAATAACATTCATTAATATTAATATCATAATGGGAAAAAAGTGCAATGTTAGAAAATCAAGAAACTATAGTAAACAGAAGTTAAACTGCTCTTATCTGCAACCTCTAATTATGTCACTCTAGGGCACACAAGTGAGTGAAGAACACTCATCTAAATTTTACATATCTCTCCCTAAGTGTTGATACTTTCTTTTGTCAAACTTTGCCTTTTTTGGTTACTAGGACCTAAATGATTTTATGCACCTGTCATGGTTTAACCCAGTCAGCAAAGAAGCACCAGCAGCCCCTTGCTCACTCCCCCACCAGCAGAATCAGAGAGAGAACAGGAAGGGTAAAAGCCAGAAAAGTCATGGGTTGAGGTAAAGACAGTGTAATAACTAAAGCAAAAGCCACACACACAAGCAAAGCAAAACAAGGAATTAATTCACTGCTTCCCATGGGCAGGCAGGAGTTCAGCCATCTCTGGGAGAGCAGGGCCCCATCACATATACTTGGGAAGACAAACACCATCCCCCTCAAATGTTCTCCACTTCTCCCCTCTTCCCCCCACTTTATGTACTGAGCATGATGTCACACGGTCTGGAATATCCCCCTATAGTCAACTGGGATCACCTGTCCCAACTGTGTCTCCTCCCAGTCTCCCAAGCACCCCCAGCTTCCTCACCAGCCTGGCAGCACAAACAGCAAAGAGTCCTTGGCTCTGTGCAAGCCTTGCTCAGCAACAGCAAAAACACCTCTACATTATCAACCCTGTGCTCAGCACAAATCCAAAACACAGCCCCATACCAGCCACTGTGAAGAAAATTAAGTCTACCCCAGCCAAAACCAGCACAGCATCCCACTTCATTGCACGAGTTCACCAGTAAATGATGCACAGAAATATTCCATAAAAGAAGCTCTAGCTACTGAGCCATGCTAAGAGGCTGCTCCAGGATCCTACTTATTAATGAGTCCTAATTTCCTTCACTACCTCTGTTAATTATTGAGCAGAAAGCGATCCTGGGGAGCAAATATCTAAAAAGCTCTTGGATCCTCCTTTTTTATTCTCATTTTATTTACATCCATCTTGCATCTCCTCTCAAGGCTTAAGATTATTAAGACAATAAACTGGCTTTCTGCAGTCATAACACACAGCTAAAAATGGGTTGAAAACCCTGAGTTGCTTTTTTTTTGTCATAGCAGGATCTTCTTTCAAAGAAAGAAAAACATGTAAAATCTAGTGAGCTAAGGAGGAAAACATTATTCTGTTTCTGTGAAGAAGCTATTATTTGGATGAATTAAGCCAATGAGGCAAAATTACCTACATCAGAAAGCAAATTCAGAATTCAAATCCTCCCTTAACTCTCCAAGACTGAAAACACCCAAAGTCTAAGTAGGTTGTGAGAGTGTGACACGATCTTATTTCCACAGCAAAGGGTTTATCTTGGTGGGCAAGAGGAAAGCTGTGAGTGTTGCTGACCAGTGGATCCTCACTGACAAACTGATGATGTACCAGACAAATGGACATTGGACTGGACTGGAAACTGGTCAGACTGTGGGTTCAGAGGGTTGTGACCAGGGGCACAATGTCCAGCTGAACACCAGTCACTAGTGGGGTACTCCATGGGATCAGTTCTGGGGCTGATGCTTTTTGACATCTTCAATGACCCCATCAGTACATTTTGGAATGTGCTTTGCCTGGAAACAAAGTAGTTTTCTCCTATTCCTTTAAAAAAAATAAAGGAAAGAAAGAAAAAAAAAAAAGAGGAAAAAAAAAGAGACTGAATGGGCAATGGGAGTTTTAGAAGAAGGAAGTTCTGAGCTGAGAAAAGCTCCAGTTATTTAAACAGAGCTCTGCACTACAAATTTCCTAACCCTTTTAAGATTTTAAATCCCTTACCATTATTACATCATTCCAATCATTCTTTTTAGCAGAAAATTTAAAACATCAAACATGTCTAAATTTTCAGTTCTAGTTTACAGCCACATTTTAGTGTAAATCAGCTTCTGAAACATTGATTTTAGTTTTGCTGAAAAAGGATTTTAATTGTTAGTGAATGCAGTCAACTCAGGATAAATCACATTAAACTTTTTCCACTGGTTTAATTAAACTAATTTAAAATTCTACTATTCATAAAACTGGAATTATTCTGAATGTCTGTGACATAATCTGGGTGCCTAAATCTCAGCAAAATCTAAGGGAAGGCGACTCCTAAGTGACTTTTTACCTTTGGCAATTTTATCTTAGATCCCAGCTACACTTCCAATATGTGCTCTCAGGATCAAGACTGAACAAATGGACAAGATACTACTTACAGGAGCACAGCTTTGTAGCCTGTTAAAAAACTGTTAAGCCCCCTAAATGCAGGATTTAATCAGAGTTGTGCTTTGGACACTCTGCCTCTAGGTAAGAATAGCTTTTAGAAAGTTGCCAAAACAGTGTTTGTTAAATCCCTTGCTAAAAGGAGCTGTTCTCTTAGTTTACTTTGCTACAGATAAGGACAAGGTCACATGTTTTAGCCCTCAAATGTTTTTTTTCAGTCTGTTTATTTTGACACAGCAGTTGTCAGGTTGGTTTTGGATTACAGCCTAGTTAATCTCTGCTGCACCAGAGCATCCAGTTCTTCCTCCTTCTCACTCCATCCTCCCAAATCATTACAGCAAATCCCCACCGTAGCAGACACAAAGCACCTGCCATAGAGCATAGTTAGTGAGCTCCAGCAAACATAAAATAATTCCTCTAATAGGCCAAACAAAATAATTTTGTCTTTACACCATTTTCCTCTAATGCAGCCCATTCTTGGTATTTTCACAACAGGTCACCTGAGCCACCCTAAACAGAGAATATAAGTCAGTGTATGATTGAATGTGATTTACCTGAAGGGGAAATTGGAGTACAAGGCACGAACATACAAGGCATCAGCAGTTGCTTGTGCTTCATAGTTTCTGCCAGTTATTTTGGTCATGGTTAGAGCCCCTTTGAAAGCTATCAAGGTCACAGAATTACCTACTTACACTAGGTCCTGCGTCTTCAGCATCTCCCCAGATAACACAGCCATATTTTGGGTTAACACACACCTTGGAAGACATTCCAAGGAGGACTCACGAGTCCTATGCATGCTAAACATACTAGCCTAAATATTCCACTCTGGTATTGCAGCTGATTATCACCTGCACCTATTTTAATCAAACACAAAGACCTTTACAGCACCCATTAGAACTAATGATGTTGGTAGGATAAGTACAAAGGAGCACAGTCTCACCTCTACTGAGAGATGTCAGGCACATTAAAAGTACCTCAAGGTAATACAGAAGTGGCTATTAGTTTTTACTTCAATAGCAAGACTGCTTTCTTGCCTGTGAAAAGCATGAGTTTGCACCAATGCAACAATTTTCTAGTCTAAATCTGACTTTTAAGAGTACTTTACAGCCCCTCCAGAGATCCGTCGTTAAGCTACAGAGCCTTTAAAAGACTTGTGCAATGATTAAAGCATTAAAAAAAGTTCTTTGTCATTTCAAGAAACCTCTTGAAAATTCAGAAACTTTCCTATCACCACTCACATGAAACAGAGACCTCCTAAAATTTTCATGCTCAAAAAAAAAAAAAAAAAAAAGGCACCCAAAACAAAACAAAGTCCAAACAGGGAAAAAAAATATTATTTCTTTACAAGCAAAAGGATATTTGTATGTTACTGTGTGTGACCTGGTTCATGTCCTTACCATGCCATTTTCCTACATCACATGCTTTAGGTGTCAGATTACAAGTTACTTTGAGGAGGGTCTTTTTCTTCTCTTCTGCCTGTTTTCTTTTTAACTGCAAAATGTTATCCAGAGGTATCTTTTTTGAGAATTTTTTCCCCACCATAAGCGGAACTTTCCCAAGGAAAGGTCTAGTTTCAGTAATTCAAGTATTTTTGAAAGAATAAGTTGCATAGAAAATAATAATTCCTGAGCAGTTCTAGCAATGCATGATATAAAAAAAATGCATGAACAGACCGAGAGCTTAATTACAGAATTTCCCAGGAAAAAATGGTTTCCTTCTCACAGTGGGCAGAGACCATGACTGTGAAACACAGGGGATGCAGAGAGAACTTCTGCCATAATGGTTGTGTATTTACAGGCACACAATAGCTAAAGATATTTTTTAAGAATATGCAAAACGAAAAAAAAAAAGAAAACAAACAAACTGATACCTTAAAAAAGATTCTATTTGAACTCATTTCTAAAAAATGGATGAAACCATGCGAAAACATGAGGGTTTTTTTGGTAACTATATAGCTAAAGAACTTGATCCAGATTAGCCTGTGGTAAAAGAGTGCATCAACCTGACTTGTGATTGAACATCAGTAAAAGCAATTTTGTTGTAAAATCACAGCTTTCATCATCTCATTTTTTAATGCTCCCTCAACAGCTTTTTGGACTCTGATATTTTCTGCAGGACCTTGTTGTGTGTGAAGACACCTGACTAGCACTGGTCACAGGAAGATGCTTCTTCCAGAAAAACACTTGGCAATGTAAGGTTCCCACAGCAGTCCCAGTTGCTCTTTGGCTACATCTGTACCAATAAATTAAAAACACTCTAAGCTGTTCTCTATCACTGAGAGCTAAATCCTCTGGAATGGTCCACACAGAAATTAGTAAACCTCCAGCACTGTTCCAGCCCCATCTGTCCATTGGGGATGCTCCCATTAACTCTCAAAATATAATCAGGAATTATCTGGGGAGGTGAAACCGAAGCCATGTCAGGGATCAAGAGGACTATTCAACAGTACCTTTAAACAATACCTTTAAACAACTATGTCCTTGTGCATGTGCCTGCAACCTTCCACTATTTAATTTACTAAGTTATATATTATAGGGGCGGCTTTTGCACATTCGTGAATTATTTGAAGTGCCACATGAATGAGTCAGCATCACAGTTTAATGGGTCACACACATATGGGAGTGGTGCATTTACAGTTTGATAGATTTCTATGGTTCAGCCTTATTGCAAGATAAACTGAATGCATTTTCTAAAAAATATGAATTCACAAAAAACAGGACAAAGCTGCAATAACACCAACATAGTATTAAAATTACTTTTATACCAGAGATTGCCTCAGCTTCTGAAACAGCTCCTAGGGTAGGACAGATATCTTCTACAATACACCCCTTACTATTCTGGGAGTTAAATGCTGTTTGATTCTGTGTGAAAGACCCCCTACTGTGATCGTCAGCATCCTTTATGCCATAACATCTCACAATCAGTCTGAGGCTCATAAGTATTCTCCAAATTCCCACCCCCCCCAACAAAAGCAATTCCTTTCCCATAAAAAAGAAACAAACAAGAGAGATAACAGGAAAAAAATGCTGTGTTTCTTTTATACCCTCTATATTTAACCATGCTAGCAATGCTGAACTGGGAAACTTCTACATTTTGCTGTTGCTGATATACTGGTTACACTGGGGAGAATGGAGGTGCTCTGGTATAACCTGTCCTGAAAATTCTTTCCATACTTTTCCATTCCTTGCCTTGAATTATTTTTAAATGTGCTCTGAGCTACAGATAACATGAATTCCTTTTCCCAGGAGAACCACGAGAGCTTGCAGAGCTGTCACTTATTTCACAGAACTCGTTAATTGTTTGTTTAGTCTAGGGGGAAGAAGATTTTTATAACACTTTGGTTTAAAGAAAGGTTCCAGGAGTATGATTCCTTATTATGGTAGTGGCTATATCACAGCTTATTGTATTTTTTATCACCTCCTTTGATAAAAGAAAATAGCTTATTTTAGAATAAACTGTCAGTGGCATTGAATAGAGAGCATAATCCCTGCTCCAGGGTTTGCAGAGGCTCTAGAGATCAGCAGGAATATTTTTCATTGTCACAGGCTGATATTAATGCAGCATTTTATTTGAGAATTTCAGTGCCCAAAAGACAAAGGACATTCTTCAATCCCCCGAGGAGGGGAAGGTTATAGACTGGTGTCTGTTCTACATTTAGCACTTCATAGTTAACATGGGTCTGCCGGGTTTGTTCAGAATAGGGGCGATCAAATCAAGTACATCAAAATCTATGCTTGAAGTTGTACTTTGTGGTGCGAGAGGAACAAACTTTGCTGCCATATTAGATTCACAACACTTCAAAATACTAGTTCAGATTTCGCCCTGCCTTCACTTACAAATCCATCCTGAACTATGGAAGAGCCTAGTTGGTGTCTTCGAGTTAATGGAGATTTGTTCTTAGAGGAAGGTTTACTGAGCCCATGTACAAAACCAAACCCCAGTGGCAGGATAAAATAAAGAAAAAGTTCTCTGCAGGGGAGAAATTTAACATCTGTGAGGATTGCTGCACTCCTGCTGCTTTAATAACTGCCAGAGCTGACTTCACTGCTCTGCCCAGCCTATAAAAGGAAAATCCTCATTACCTATTAAAGAGTCATTCTCTTATATAAACAGATTACTCAGGATGCATATTGATAGTTGTAATTGTCCCTAGCGGAGAAGACACTATATTTTAATGTCCAGAAAATATATTCCACCCACCTGCTTTCTTGCAATAGTTAACAAAATAGAAAACGGAATATTAACCAGTGCTGGCATCTCCACTCTTCCTTATCAATAGGTTTTTTAGATCTGGGAAAAGTTTTATGACCTGTAAGGCAAGAGATGATTCAGACCAGTGGCTGAATTTAAAAAGATAATCACTTGCAAAATCCTCATAGTCAAAAAATTAATTCTTAAGGTTTTTTCAATACATTTGTAACACATTCACCTGAACAGCTGAATGCACAGGAAGCAGCAGTACCTCATAACCATTGCAAAAAAAGAAGCAATGTTACTCTGAAAAAAAAAATAGCCTTTGACTTTTATTGAATTTTTAAATCCCTTTTTTTTTTCTGTTTTGAAATCATACCAGAAACACATTTATCTAACTTTGGAAGCCAATAGACTTTGCTTTCATGAGGGAAAAATCTGTTTAAAGGTTGTTATTCTTCCTCTGAAGAAAATGGAAACAAATAATATCGTTTCAGACCAATTTACCATTGATGGGAATATTGGAATTCCTTGTATCCCCTCCCATGTGTTACATGGACTTCTAGTAAATTACATCGTGTTCAGCACAGCCCCAGATTGGGAATTACAAACAATACAACAAAAGCCTCCAGCTACCAGGTTTATAATGGTAAATATAATTTGCAGTAGATTACATTTTTCTAAAGCTATATTATTTTTAGCTAAAGAATGGCATGTGGAAAACAATTTTTTCTTATTTTCCTTATTTTATAGAGTATTACAAAAGTAAAATAAATGCTTTGCTGAGCAAATTAAGTATCTATAAAATGGAGACAAGTAATTATCTGCAACAGTGTTTTGGACAAATAACAAGTTTGCTATTTTTGCCATTTCCTGCTATATCCAAAATGTCTCAATATTTAACCATGATATGTCAGCCACATTCACTGACCAACTATTTCCAGACAGCTGCCTGAAAGGATAATTATTCTTTTTCTTTTCTATGGACTGCCAGGCTGGAATAGTGTTTACAGGTTTTGACAGACACCTTACAAAATAAAATCAATGTTTGCAGGAAGTAGACAGAGCACAACTTGCAAGCAACTAAGACGTCTTGTTCTATACCTGGTTATCAACTTAGGGCCCAGACACATAAGGAAATAATCCTTTTTACAAGACAGTTTAAGCAGTAAAGACTGAAAAACAGTTAATATATTTACTTCCATTACTAGGAATAAATACAAAAAATAAAAAAGGACATTTTTGCCAGTAAAAAGTGTAAAAGTGACAGCATTTTTAGTATCTAGAGGAAGTCACTATTTCCAGCCAACAAACATTTCCCACCAGGTTCGGTGCATCTGTTGTAAGTAATGAGGACCAAGAAAACAAGGCAGGGATTGCAGTCCAGAACAAGTGCTTTGGTTGTGCCTGCTATGATACTGGGGACAGAAAACATCTTCAATATCTTTTTTTAGATGTGATTGACAAGTTTAATTTATTTGATGTACTTCTTAGTTATAGGAATAGCAATAGTGCAACAGAAGGATGCTGCAGAGTTGCCGTGGCAACAAAGCAGTCAAAGTCAAGGCATGAAACATGAAGGGACTGGATACGGGGAGCGAATTCTCCCCTGGCATGGGAGAATGAGAAGTTTTACAACAAAAGGCAAATTGTAGCAATATAACAAGGCACTTGCCTGAGACACTGGTAATATCTAGAATATATGACTTCGAACGCCCGACTTTACAGGCCTCAACTTGCGAACGGCGATAGCAGTCAGCAAATTGTGGCATTCGTTTAGGAAAGCACAGAAGTTAACAGCCTAAATCTATATGATAAACCAGGACATCGGTACCCACTCCTGTGTCTTACGGCAGAGACAATGAAACCCAGAGGAAAACAGCTTTCACCCCTTTCCTGTAACACCTCTTGCTCCACACTACGTGCCCTGACACAGCTGAAGTTGCCCACTGCCAAGCTCCCTTTATTACTCCAAAGGTTATGACAGAGAAACACAATTCTCAACGCTCTCCTTCCAAAGCAAGTAATATTCTTGACAGATGGATGTAACAGCTTCCATTTTCATTAGCTTCATAATCGCTGGAAAGTGCCAGAAAAGCATACTGTATTTTGAGCAAGGAAATTTTCATGGCAATATTTTTAGGCCCCATTGGAAGTATTTTCTTGTAGCAGGCGCTTCCTCTGATTTCTTCACTGGAAATCAAATGTTAACCAGAAATGCTAAGCTATGCATACAAATGGCTAAGAAATAATTGAAATACATACAGTTACAACAGGATAAACTGCAAAGGACTCAGCCATCTGGAAATATTGAAATCCCTCCATGTTTCATTAGTTTGACTATTTCTGTGATGTCGGCACAGAAGGGAGTCAAATCTCCCAGGAGCGCACATCCCAGCTGGGCTTCCCAAGGCACTGTGCAGGGGAAAAATGACACTGTTTCAGGGAAAGGAAAGGACTGACCTTTTCTCGTCACCACTACTGCTCTACAGTGAAGCCAATCGTTGGCAGACAATGAGAAGAAATGTCACTTCAGGTGGTAGCCAGCTGCTGTGGGTCAGGTGAAAAGGAAAAAGGTTTAAATTCAATACTTCTTTTTGAGTTTCATTATGTCTCATGGCACCTGCAATTTGCAACAGAACAACAGTTCCTTTTTTACTGTTTATGTCTCTATGGAAGTTTGGAATCGTTTACACAAGGTATAAAGGAAACAATCCCAACTGTGACTTACAATGTAATTATTTGTGCTGTAGAATTTGCTTTCATTATAAAACATCTGCCCTGCTTTTAAGCATAAACCTACCTTTGAAGTGCTTTATATAGTTTATGTAATCCTAAAGTTTAAGAGCTCATCTTCTGTTCACTTTGCACATGGCTTTACGATGAGCAATAATAACACAATTATATTTCCCCCGTATCTCTCCTTACCAGGAGTGACACTGGATCAATAGTGTAAACTTCAGCCTGGCGCATCTCTCAATTTAATGAGTTCATCAAGCTGCATTAATCACTTCATGCTCAAATTGATAGCACCAGGCATCCTTGAAATGTCTCTTGATATTTAGCTACTACCCTTTTGGAGGGCTGTGGAGCTCATTCTGTAGCAACCATGGCAAAAGTGTCTCTGCCATGAGTCCCCCGAGCACAACAACTCACTAAAATCCAATAACCCTATAGGCTATATACTCTATTAACTTTTTATGCTCACATCCCATTCAAGGGATTCAAGTTATTCTGCATGACCACCATATCCTTTTCTACATGTGAGAAAGTTGGGAAGTGTCTTGACTCTGACATGACTAAGTAACATACTTATAACTAAGACTTCTACACATGTAAAATGATAAGTGGAGTACATGTCCCTGTGCACTGGCAGGATCAAGCACAGAACCTCAGTACCAAGACCCCAAACACCTCAAAAACTGAGCTGCTTTATCCAAAATAACACTCAAAGTACAGCATGAGCTCAGTCAGTTGTTTGGTAAAACAACTTTACCAAACGTAAGTAGCACAAATCTTCAGTTGAAGAAATTTTTGTTTATTGTATCTTATTATTTTAAATCTCAATCAAGTTCTAATGCGCATTTCAACATTTGCTTTCTTAGCTGTTCCAACAGAATTTCTTAATAAAGTTCATTGGAAATTCATTTTTATTCTTCTGGTGATCACCAGCCCAACTTCTGTAAAGAAACTAAAAAGTAACCTAGTACTGAAATTAGCTGTGTGCTACTCAATTACTCTATTTCTTCTTCCTTCTGTTTTCATTAAAAGTATGAAAACAAATAACTAAAGCATAAATACTTTCAGTCAAACTTTTTTTAAGAAGAAAAGTTGCTAAAATTAAACTTGACATGTATTAAGCAAGGCTAGACCACTTATTAATGAAACAACTTATAAAGAAATAAAGGTGCTGCTTTCTGATTACAAGTAAAACTACAAGGCAAATATCTGTTTTATGTCAACTCAACCACTACACACTTCACAATGTTCCATAATATATTAATACCTGTATACACTGGTTTTATTCTTTACAATGAAGCAAATGTTAAGATACCTCTCTTTTTTTTTTCTACTAGTGGTAACTAGTTTCTCCTGTTTACAAAATCTTTCCTTTGGAATTTCAGTCAAATTTTAAGATTATTTTTATTTTAGATGTGTAATTATCTGTCAAAGCACCTTTCTATTATATTTCAAAATCTGAGTGGGAACTTACCTGCGAAAACAGCTTTAAAAAACCATTTTATTCACTTTAGTGAATAAAGCTTTAGTGAACTTTCTTTGTTCACTTAGTTTAAGCAAAAAATAACTGTCATTTTTAAAAAAATACTTCCATTTAATTAATTCAATTTTAGGATTAAATTACATTTAAATTTACATTTGAATGCATACAGTTGGATGAATTCCAAGTAAATAAAATTTAGGAAAAAAGAGTTACCTAATGAAAACACAAAAATGAAAGCTCTGCATAAATTCATTTAAAGCTACACAAGTGATCATTCTCCTAAAAAGCAGCATAACTGAGTACTTGGTTGTAAAGAAACTGTTAAAAAGTCTATGCATTGAGAAATAACCTTTACTTAAGGGGGAAAAAATGATGAAGCATACAGTTTTACCTAAGTTTTCTAACAAACATTTCAAAGGAGCAGTATGTATGTCCTGTGTTTGTATCTGGCAGAGCAAGACACTGAAGCCACTGGCCTTGACTGACGTGGAGCCACTCAAATACAATGCAGAAACCATCTTTTTTCTCATTGCAGTGCAGCAAACCTGGGAGGATATTATTTTCTTCTTTCATTTGGTTATGACTAAAACACCTTTAGGAGCCAATGACAGTCCTGGCTGTGTTACAGTTTCTCTTTATTACAATGCTCTGGCTGCAGACACACAGGCAGGAGGTTATTCTTTTGAAAAGATATGGTATTTTCCTGAAAATAAAATAAAAGGGGAGTGGAGGGGAGACACATGATGTGAGGCCTTGGGAAACCTTGCTTTGTAGAAAGCTTAAAGTACAGTCAAGCTGGGACTGAAAACATTGCTTTACCATTCCCACTCTTGGGGAAGTGTGCCAGGTCCCAGAAAGACGAGCTGAAGTTTAAAGATAAATGAATTCCATCCTGCCAGGAGAAACCTGCAGCATTGTGTCCCTGCCTGCTGGGGCCAGCCCTGCCATGGCAGCTCCTCCAGCTGCCAAAACAAGAGATGAGCACATAAGTCTTGCTGCTGGATAAGGGAGGGATCCAGTCACAATTCCCACACCTCTGCTCCACGCTGCCCCAGAGAGCCATTATTGGCACTTGAGTTGAAGCAGACACAAGGTCCTTTTGTCTCTGCTGCTTGCTTAGCTTGAAAATTAAAAGAAGCTATTGATAGCAATTCATATGCACCAGGATGGCTGTGAGGGCAACTTGAGCATGCTAAATTGCAAGTAATAATTCACTGCTCCGTGACAGCTTAACAGAACATAATCACAAAATTTAAAAAACAGGATTGGGAAAAAGGACGAGAGGACATCAAGTCCTTCTCTCTGCTCTTCTCAGAGTTTCTATTTATAAGCTTTCCAATAAAATCTCTATTCAGGGATGGGTATTTAAAAATGCCTAAGACACTACGGGTACCTTCAATTTCTGCATGCAGGCACCTGCATTAAAAACAACTCTCTGTGCTCACAACAGTTGAATCCAAAATCTGTAGGTAAGCCTAATACACTTCTCATTTCCATACTAGATCAAATGGCACCTTGATAGAAATTACATGCACTCTAATGGATGGAAGCCTAAATTTTATAGACTGGACTTCACTTCTCTTATCTTTATGTTAAAAGACTTTGTGCCAGGAAAAACAAAATCCACTTTTCATACATGCCCTTACTGCGGAATGTCCATATCAAGAGCTAAATACATATTTCCATTCTGTTAGTGCTCCAAACCCCCCATTATCTTAGGAAGGGGGGGTTTCCCTTCTTATCTTTAGTTTCAATTTGAAAATATTTCTTGTCCATTTGTCTTATCTTTTCAGCTTTAAATCAATTTCAGCAGCTTGAGAGAAATGTGGATGCTCGGTGCAAAGATGAGGGCTCTGGTAAAAGGCTGAAAAAACATACTGGAGGGAGCCAAATACTTGAAGAGAGGGAGTAAAAGGAAGGAGACCAAAAGCAGAAAGGAAAAGAGGCAGATGGGCACATACTACACACGAAGTTCAGGCAAAAATAAAAACCATATCATATTTAATAAGCTCTGGGATATTTTGTGCTAAACAGAAATACGGCAAGTGGCATTCAGTGGCACAAATCCCTTTTCCAAAAGCAATGCTAATCCCTAAAATCTCAGACATCTGAGAGACTCCACACATCAGTGTTAAGCTACAACAGCAGAACAAACTGAGTCTTTTTAATTTTGTGTGTCTCCCCCCCGTATGAAAACACTCATTTAAATTGCCAATTCTCTCACATTATTTGTTGTGCTCAAACCTTATTATTCTCAGACAGCAAATTAGGGTTGAAAACACTTCTCACATTTGACTTCAACTCATCTCCCTTCTCTGCTCAGTTCGTAAAAGCGAGAGGGAAAAAGACATTTCACCTACCACCTCTTGCCTATTCCTTTTAAAATGACAGATGAAGCAGACTTAAATACACTCTGGATTACTGTGCAGAAGACTCTGTTTTTGCCATCAGTGCCTGAATGAGATGGAAAGTATCAACAGCAAATATATTCTTATCTGAGTTTTGGTATTACCCAGATGGTACCACTAGTCAGTAATTAATTTGAGTGAAATAAACCTTATTTTTCCACAATCTTGAGCTGGAAAAAAAAATATCAAAAGGTAAAACTCTTATCTGTGGGGCTTCTTTCTTACTCTTAGTGTGAGCAGTCACTATGTATTTTACTTGATATAAAAGAGCTTTTACTCACCCCCTCACCTCTGACTTTATTTCCAACTTTCCTTATGCAGCTGCTCCCTTACCTACCGTGATTGCAATTGGGGCCATAAAAACAGCACACCAAAGAACTTATACAAGGAAATTTATTGCCAAGGGCAACAACAACAGATACTCACTAATACTGCAAGTGAAACTAATCACATTAACCCTTATAATTACTACTGACAATAAGCACAGCTGTGAGCCAAATTGATCTCGCAGGGGTGCCCGCTATGGCATTGTCACAGCTGGCACCTTGCAGAGCTCAGGAACCAGGGGGCAACGAGTGGGAAGTCACTTTGCATCCAAGTTAGCATGATGAGGATAAAATACTGTCTCCTGAGTAATGTTTGCACGAATTGAACGAAAAGCAAATCCTAAGTGAAAACCCTGAGACCTCCAGATCCAGACAGTAAGGGAAGGGCCTGCACAGCCTGGCTGCGTGGGGTCAATAAAGAGCATTAAGCTCTTTTTTCTATATCACTGGTAAGAATCTTGTTCAAAAATGCTGTGGCTAACACAGAAGCCTACATTTCATCACTTTCAAGAGAAGTTGAAAGATACCCTGTCCGGAGATGTGCTATCTACAGCCTAGACAAAACTGAACAACACTTCCACAGTAGTTATTCTTTCCTGCAATCAAGATATTGATTTGTGAAATATCTTCATGTCTTACAAGAACTGATTTTCCACAGCTTCTCAGAAAGATTAACATGGCACAAAGTGGAATTAAAAGATGAAACTGTATTAGCATTTAATTTGGACGAGGAATAGACACTTGAAACAAACCTCCTGATGGCCCCTGCTCACAGAACTCTGTCTTGCTTTGGAGAGCATGAGGTCTGAACCCCTGTCAATAAAACTAAATGGGGAGCACATCCCAGGCACAAATTGGCACTCAGATCACAGCCAGCCTGAAGAGAAACCACCAAAAAAGTATAGAGGGAGGGTGCTGACTCCTTAGTACAATTTTAATCTGCACGCTGAATCCACACAAGTATCCACACATCTTTGACTGCCTTTACTTTAACAGAGGACTAGACCCTGTTTTGAGATGGTGAGTTCAGACCCCCTCAGTTACTAAGCAAACATGGGATTGTTCAGAAGTTCACAATCTTAGTTTTCAATGGGCATAGCCAGTGACAATTAACTCCTTAACCACAAAGATGACCCCAGAAGGTCAAACAGCCCTTTGCTAAGCAGTATGAAAAGGAATGCTGTACTGCAGTACTACGATTTTCACCATCACAAATCTCAGCCTGGCAACTGTCACAAGAACAACCTTCACAAGATCCACAGAAATGGAGAATCAGAGTAATAACATATTTTTCAAGCCTTCCATAATAAGGGTTGTGGTATATGATCTTGCTATTGCTTTTTGCAGGTTTTCACTTAAGTAAACTCAGAAATACTAAAAATCACCTGTGAGGGGATCAGATAACATATTCACTTGAACAAAGGTCCTTTTCAGGTCAGTATTCCAATGAATTTTATTTTATTTTAGACCTTCTTTACAATGGCACCGAAAGTGCACTGGTGGGTAGAAAAACAAATAACAAAGGAAGAGACTCTGAAGACTTAATTCTTTTATATACTGAGAACAGTAGGTCATAATAACCTTTTAAGCAGATTACAATGTATATTCTTGTTATACATTTAGAATGCTCATTTATGGAGACAAGCAGCTATTTCAGCCAAAACTTTGCAGAATTCTTATCAATAAATTTTAATACAGAGTTCCCAAAAAAAAAAATCATTCCAAGGATGACCATTTTCAGTGTTTCAACAATCCCTGCAAGAGATGGCTGGATCTAGAGGACATGGACATTTTATCTTCTCAAAGAGGAGAAAGGTGGTAAAAGAGAGACCCAAAAATGCAGTCAGGGCAGAGGCAGATTATCAGTAGCAAGTTTTAGAGGCAGAGGGGAGAACTCAGGAGCTGACAGAAGGATGAGACAAAGCACTAGATGTTTTGAACAAGGACAGGAGAATGAGAACATACTTTTGCAGGGCAGAAAGGGTCTATTTTCAGCCTGCTTTTGCCACGCTGCAAGATTCCATGATGGAAAAGAAAATAGCACTGTAGCAGAAAATGATCATGACCTCTTCAATGAACCTGACCTCTGCTAGAGAATGTGCCAGTGTGATGAGGGAAATGAAGAATCTTAATGAGGGAAGAGGAAAGCCAGTCATCCTAATGCAATGGGCTCCTCCCAGGAGATCAGCTAGAAAGTAGCATTCACTGTATTTTGCAACTTTATTTGAATTCATCCTGGTTTATCTTTTAAAGAAAAAGCAAGACTATTCGAATAAGGACATGATCTATTTGTGAACTTCTTTTTTTCCTTAACATTTTCCTCAGAAGAATTAAAAAACTACATGCAAATCCTGGCAGCCACAGTACAGTCCTGGGGTAGAGGGGTCTAAGCAGCTTGTGCAAAAGCCTGGGAACAGGGAGGAGGCCATCAGTTCTGGCTTGCAGGAGGAAGACAGGTTAACAAATGGCTCAGAAAAGCACCTTGACAGTCCAAGACACAATTAAGTCCCTCAGATCCATTTCTGTGCTACAGACAACTCCTGGCAATCTCGCGACTCCATTTCCTAATAACCTGGAAAATTAGGTCAGACTGTGCTATAACAGTATCTTCTTCCTTTCTAACTCATCTCACACCATACAGACCCAAATGTAAAAGTTTTCTACCCAGCACTAAATCAAACAGGCCTGTTCTCTGTCTCTGAAGGCACACAGCTCAGTGTAGTTCTCACCCATCCTGCTGTGGGGAGCTGTCCCTCGGCATTCACACGATTCCCCAAATCACCCATTTACATCGACTGGGAGTTGGCTGGTCCCAACCCTGCCATGCAGCATGCAAGCATTTAAATACTATAGCTGATCATGTGCCAGTTCTCAAATCTCTTCTCTAGCCCTGTTTAACTTATTGATATAGGCACAGCAATGGAAACCACACAGCACAGACATTAAGTCCCTTCCCCTCAGAAAAATAACCAAAAAATTTCCACGTGGACAGATTATCCCACAAATGGCCTGAAGGTGAGTACAGACCCATTATTGTCAACATTGCCACTCTTTTCACTTTTATCTGTTGTTTCCGTTTTCTTTGTCTCTTTCACAGGTAGGGAAGCAAATCTAAAAATAAAGCCTCTTTTTCCTTGAAAAAAGGTACTCACTGGTAGTCCTTTTTAATCTTCTTCCTTTGTTCCCAGTCAGCTGCTCTTCTAACACAACCTGGATTTGATAAAAGAAAGCTAAAAATGGAGGATAAAACTTTGTTTTTCTGAAAAAAGCATCTTTCATAGAAAAGCTACAACAATTATTCGATTTCAGATGCTCCACCCAGTTGAAAGCTGGAGATGATTGTCCTGAACAATTGCTGCTTTCTAGGCTCCTGAACTTGCTGGGGTTTTGGGGTTTTCTTTTTGTAGGGTGAGGATTTTCATGTAATTTCCAACTTGATCAGGTGGAAAATACTAACCCATCACTTTGCCTTCCTGGGCCTCACTTTGTAGCTTATGCTGTTCTTTTTTAGGCCTCTGTGCGATCATTTCCATATTTATTAACAGGGTCTTTTTATAGAACCGTGGAATCGTTTATGTAGGAAAAGACCTCTAAGATTATCAAGTACAGACATTTTTGCTTCTCATTATTCTATGAAAGAAACAGGTAACTCAAAAAAAAGCCCAAATCATTTTGTGTTTGCTGAAAGCACAAAGGACTGATAGTTCAGCAGCACTAAGCTGACACTTCTGAGCCCAAAAGTTGATCTAACATGCCCTGCAGTGCAGGGGCAACAAATCAGCAGAGGATAACTCTGCTCACAGCATTATTCCACCCCCTCCATTCTGTCCCAGCTCAGGGGCTCAATGAGCTTGATCAAGCTTGATCCCCCACCACAATATTCCATAGGATGCCTTCGTATGAGAAGCTGCAAAGCTCTGTAGCGTTTCTTTCTCATTATTCACTTTTTGCACACTGAATCTTCTCTGAAGTACAGAAAGTAGCACATGAACCTTAACTTCATTTTTGTAATATTACAAAGATAGATTTATACAGTGCAAGATGGCACACACAGAAGTGCTGCAGCCAGGCATGAATGGGAGTGGTCTTGATTCCCTTCCAAATTGCAAAGAGGTTAACGTTAAGTCCAGCACCCCAGCAGGAGAGAGACATTTGATCCTGCTTAGCCACCTCTTACAGCTTCATGGTACAAGGATCAATTCAACTTTTTCATTTTACATTTGAACTTCTTTCTGTAGCTCCAGCAAATTTCGTGGTATGCTCTGGTGCCAGTTATTTTCGCTCCAGGAAATGACAGTTAATAGAATCAAATGTCCTTTTACAAAACACGGTTCTAATTTGAAAACTTACAGCATATCTGTTACTCAAACAGCACAACCACTTCTTTCAGGGCCATATGTCCTGACAATCTATACAGGGAAGTAATTTAGACAAAAAGATAAAAGGAAGGGCTTTATTGGTGGTCAGTATTAGCAAGTTAGTGTCTTAAAAGGTTTCTTTCTGTGCAATTTAGCCTTCACCTGTACTTGGAGCCTTGTGGTGGCTGCTGCAGGAAGCCCTGAACATTTCCCTAGTTGCTGGAACCAGGGTGGACTCAGCAACAGGTAACTCAGGTACACAATACAGTGCAGTAGGTCACACCTTTCTGAGTCAATCTGGCAGGTAAAACACACCCTGGGATTCAAGGCAGCTGTAACTGAAGAGCCACTTGGAGCATAATCTCCACAGCTCCGTTTTTATGAATATTGGACACAAAAGGTTTGGTGAGATGACTCTCACATGCCCTATTTATCATGATGATTTCAGTTTGCAAGGTTTTGACAGCATCGTGTCTCCCACAGGAAGACTGGCCAGCAGTGCCAGTCCTCTTTGATTTTCAAAACTAATGACTTTGCCTCTTCTTTATAAGCCAAAACCTGCTTATGTACACGTTCATGAAGAATACCAAGTATTAAAAGCCTAAGTGCCATAACGTACCACCAAATCCATTTTGTCTAACTATGGGTGCCAAAAAGTTTCAGCTAGATGCCTTTTATTCCTGTTGAAAAGCTAACAGGTATAGAGAGAAAGTATTGTAAGGCTTCCAGAACCTCAAGATGACGAAAAAAAGAAAAAAAGGAAAATGACCTCCAAGACAGACAATATGTAGTTGCCACACAATACAATACAGTCCCATGGTACAAAGACACTGTTCCTACAACAGATTGGCAGAGACAGGGCACAGCATCCTTGAGAATTAGAAGAGATTCAGAAGTTTTAAGCAGATACATAAATTCCTCAGGAGCTTAGGGCCAGTCAGACTTCTTCTCACTGAGAGAAGAAAATTCTTCTCTCTGCAAGCTACTCCTCACCCACAGTCCCAGCATGGTATTACCAGTAATGAAAATAGCATTTTTCACAAATTTTGCTGTTCTCAGAGCTGTAGAGTCACAAACAGCTCTGGGAAACAGCAGAGGAGCTTTTTACCGCATAAACAGAATTTTTAACCAAGTTCCAATTACAGAACCAAAAACCTACCCACTTCCCTGTACCTGCCATCACATTAAATCTGATGATAACTGAGTTGAACAGATGTGTAAATCAGGGCAGAATCTGACCTGCCAGATCTCTGTTATTAGTAATATTATTCACGGCACAAAATTCAACGTGACTTTCAGACTCTGGTTGAAATCTGCATTTCTGCCCATTAAAGAAACAAAGCCTTTTTCCTTTAAGGCTGTCCAAATTTTGCATTGGAACAAATAGGAAAAGAATATATAGCACCTACATTTTCACCTAGTGCCATCAAATACAAGTACAAATATAGAAAATCTTGGAAGAGAGGAGAAATATCAACTAAGCCTGGGCATACAATGTGAACAAACACTGTTAAGGAAAAGATTTTCAGCAGCCCTTATAGGAGTCATTATTCAAAGATGGCATTTGCACACAAACAGCAGAAGTGGATATCGTGCACATCCCGGTTTTATTCACAATTAATGATGTTTTCTTATCTGGACAGAAAATGTTTAAATCACCCTTTCGGTGCTAGAAAGAAAATGTTATTCTTCTCAGAAACAGCAATTTAAACAATTTCTGGCATTTCAGAAATGTTACTTTATCACAGGATGTGTATGCCTTTCAAATTATCTGTTTTGCTGAACACTTGTGAACCAGTTTCTGATAAACAGTCAGGAAGGACCCAGGGGCACATCTGCTCTGGCTGCTCCTCGCTGCAGCAGGACAATGCACGTGTGCTGCCAAGCGACCACGGTAGGACTGGTGCCTCTGGGAGACAGAGCTATCTTACACTTCATTTTTTTTCCCCACTCAACAGACAAAATGTGCATGGTATGTATAAATATATAACAAAATTTATAAATATATATAGGTATATATATATATATATATATAAAAATACAGAGAAGACAAGCAATGCATTTTTAACACTCTCTCTACAGAAAAAGCCAAAATATATTCCTATTGTTGAAAAATGGAGTATCTTTTTTCCCCACCTGCACTGCTGGAGTTTGCCGGGTAGAGCTCCCACGCAGCCCTGTGGCACCTAACCTAGAAAGCAACTTTATCTCTCAGCAAGGAAACCCAAAATCAAGAACAACACTACCAAGCCTTTCCTGAAGTCTGTGAGCTCATTTCTGCTTTCCACCATTTTTTTTCCCTTCTTGAGCTCCTGAATATCAGATCATGTGTAGCAAACGACTCAGTTTAGAAATGGCAATGTCACACACACACATCAGACTCTTCGAAAGCAAATAATCACAAACTAATGGGATTTGCCTCCAAACTTTTCAGAGGGCCAAGGACATCCCTGCCTGAACCCAGCAACCTCTTGAGGAACATTTTGTCCTGTCACTGTTATTCCCCTTTTCTCCAGTCTCCAGACACACATCTCAGTCTGACTGCCAAGGACCTGGTACCCCAGGTGGACACAGCATTTCCCAGGGTGACCCTGTCACCTTTCCTCTGTGTTTTAGGAGGAGGATGCTAAGCACAAGGCTCCAGAGACCTGGAGGAGAGGAGATGGGGTACCTTGTGGAGCCACAGGTACCCATGCAACCCAAAAACCTGAAGGGCAGTAACAGAACGAGTGCAATGAATTTTCAACATGCCAGCAGGGTGTTCTCAGTATCCCTCATCCATTACACCTTCCTAGCTGTGCTCCAAAGCCAACACAGCAGGGACAGTCAGCAAATCCCATCACTCAGGTACTACTTACAGTGCCACAACAGGATAGAATAAATCCAACCAACCTACATGAGTCTTGTGCACTTGTCATTAATGTCAGTCACAGCTACATCAGTTATTTGCATAATTGAAACTACAGCAGGGACTGAAACCCCAAAGGAGATATGATCTGTGTCTCCCACCCATGCACTGAAAATTACACCATTCTATTTTAATTCCATTTATCTAAATCTCACATGGGACCTAGAGCAACCAATTTAAAGACCAAGAAGGTAAATAACTGCAGACTACAAAACTTGAAAAAAGTCTGTGAAAGGAAAATTTGCAAACGTTAAATCCAACTCAGTTGCTGGATTCCCTAAGTTCTTTTTTTTTTTTTTAACAATAGACACACAGAAAAATCAAAATCATTAACCATAGAGAATAGGTCTTCAGTACACAAGTCTTTAATCTGGTTGAATGAATGATTTTTATCTGAAGAGCTCTTACATGATTAATAAGTAATTACCATGCACTATTATCAATCTAAAATGTCTTATGACGTGGGGTATAGATCTATTAATGACTTAGTCCATTGTCTGTGAGTTTAAGTCCTTCTTTACAACTATTTTACATGAATTACTGTTCTAGGTTCCCTTCAATTAAGTTGGTCATTCCCAGAATTGTGTTTCTTTTTCTTCCTTTTAAATGTTTTATCTGGAGAAAATAGGCAGAACAGAAGCCCTCTAAAAGACTAAAAATCAAATTCAGATTAACTCATCCATTTGTTGTTTTGTTCTAACACATTAGTCACAGTGAAACTACAGTGTCAGGGAGATCTGAATGAAATAGAGCTAATAAATTGTCTGCTATTCTCTCCAATCCCTTAATTGTCAAGAAGACAGTTGTATTAAAATACACTACCCTTACCTGTTGGTTTGTTTGGGGGTTTTTTTTAAGAATGCTTCTTCTCATGCTGTGCATTTTATGAAATATCCATCTTCTTGCAGGTCTTCAAACGTAGGTTTTTTAGCACTGAAGAGGAAAGCCAAGAGTTGTGGTCAACATGTCACCTCCTGCAGTCCAGAAACTGTATTCTGCTGGCAAAGTGCTTACTCCTATTTTTTCACTTTTAAGTAACAACTATTTAAATTATTAATGGTATTTTTCTCTGGTACTTAAATCTAACTATTTTTATTCTCCAGTGCTTAAACATAACCACTTTTATTCTTGAGAATGGTGGAATTAGAAATGGGTGGATTCACCCTGTAAAAATCTTGCCTTTTAGTTCCCAAAAGCTTCAATAACTCCAGAGCTGAACTACAAATCATCATTTTAACAGACACCCTTAGTCACTTAACCTAGACATAGCAATTACTGCAGCAACTGTGACAAGGTAAGACTAGAAAATCAGTTCTTCAGTCACCTGTAAGGGAATTGAAAGATTTTTACTTGAGCTGTCACACTTGTGAATTTGCTTACCTTTCTGAGTTTTAGTGGCCAGCATTTCCTTATATGTTTTGTTTTCTTTCAATAATTTATGCATTCCTGAAAGCACCAAAAATATCACGGCCTCTGATCAAGTCAAATCATGTTGCACTCAACAAAATACGATTCAGAATTGTCACCAATTTCTGAAATATCTTTAATCTTTAATTTTCAATTTAAGATTAACATCAGAAAGAGAAGCTATTGAGAAAGAGTGCTACTAAGAAAATATCAACTGCTTGAAGACAGAGATTTATTAATGTCACATATAACTTTTAAAGCAAATCTCCAAAGTTAGATATGTAAGTAAGACACAGAAATGCTGGTCTCTGAAAAAGGAGAAAAATAACTTGCAAGCAAAGCAGAGATAAAGGGTTGATGATGTAGTGCAGACATCTGCCTGTGCAACAGCAGTATATTACCTTTAAATAATATATAGACACTGTGTAAATGCACTTTAGTTATTAGCATTTTACAGGAGACTTTTTTCCTATGGTTGAAATCAGTTGTCATTATGTGTTAACACAGTACTTTACAGAATTCTTTTAACGGATGTTTAAATGTGAACATACAACAGTTTTTGTCATACATAAATACATGAACTACAGAAAAATACTATTGTTTTTATTACATTCTAAGTAATTAATTTAAAGAAAGAAAAAAAGTGTTTTCTTTGACTTTTCCCAAAGCCTGCTCTGACCATTTCTACCTCATATATATAAACACAATTATGTTCCTGTTTGAAAGCAGACAGTTGAAAAAAATCTGTCAAATTTTAGAATTCAGGGACAAACCACACCACACTTACACAGTATGGTAGTTTACTATTTTGTTTCTTTCCCTGAAAGAAATTAATTACTTGGCACTAGACAGCAGAGTTAGGCCTTTTATTTATTTTGAGAACACTCCCAAATGGTCAAAGTCCCAGTTCACTGTAGGTAGTGCCCTGTTGAGTTAGTGCTCTGCTGTTAATTAGAAATGCTTCTACTTAAAACAAAGCAATTAGAAAGACATAAGGATGGACTAAGTGAAATCATATGGAGCCGTCCTCTCCAAACCTTGCTATCCAGTCCAACTGGGAAAGAAATCATACCAAAAATAGATTCTTTCATGAGAAATTTGCTCCTTTCTGCCTGCCAGAGGCATTGCTTTTACAAGACCTTTTTTTCTGTTATTTCAATAGTTCTTTAAAACATGAACGTAAATGTTGAGCTGAGGGAGCTAAAAAAACCAACTCAGATCATAAAAAAGCATTGTTTGGTTTACTCCAGATCACACACACTGGACTGTGGCATTTCCACCTTAGTATTCACACACCTCTGCATGTTTTGCCCAGGGCTGGATAGAACAGTTGAGCACATCACACACTCCTTTTCGGGAGGCATTAGATGGGGTCACTAGTGGGAGGCAAAGGAACACAGTTTTGCTCTCAACTCCTGGATTCAGCAAATAATCACATTATTCCATATACAGCTATCAAGAAATTCCAGCATCCATCACCTCACGTGTGCATTAACTTAATGAAATCCCTTCTAGCACTCCTGAGACCCAAAGCAAAAACAGACCCCAGAACATCCCACCTCACAGGATACAGCTCCGGAGGAAGATTCCCCACAACTAACCTCTTCCCCGGTTAAAATCACACATTTGAACATGAGCTCCTTTAATCAGTGCTCAAATTACAGCATTTTTCCTTAACAGCAGCTTGGAGGAAACGTATTGCTGCCCCCGCCACACCCAGCGTGAAGCAACTTGAACACCCAGCACACCACAAACGACAAACTACCAACCCACAGTCACTGCCAAAAAGACAAGTAACTAGAAAAATAATTCCTTGCCCAGAAGAAGTAGGAATGTTTCCTGTCTTTGAGAAGGTGGGAGAACAGTGCTGACCAGCTTATGGTGTGGATGGTTCAAAAAGGAAGGGGGAGAAAAAAAAAAGTAACGTGTAAACAATTAATGCATCTGTGGGAAAGTCTCGAGTAACTGGGTTGATCTGCCTTCTGGTTCTTAATTAGAACGTTCTGTTCAGTACACACTGTGTCCCCAGTAAGCAATGCCTCCAAAGCAAATTAAAAGCAGCGTAATAAATCTTGGGGTTTTTTTTCTCCAGACATACAAATCTCTTTCCTCACCAAATATATACATACATAGGGAGAGAGAGAGAAGTTTATAAAATAAAGTTGAAGGAGGAAAACAGAGCAACAGCCATCATGTTCATTTTTTATCTCTCTGAGAAATTAGCTTTGCAGGGCTGTAGAGCTGATGGCAGCCTGCACAAGGACACAGTTTGGTGAATAATTCAGGCACAGTAATTTTTAGATATATCTCATACCTTCAGCATTTTTCAGATCAGTTAACTCTACTTGTATGTCTGAGAAAAAAAAAACAGCAAAGTGTAAACTAATTTGTGCACAAGTTTGAATGTACGTCCATGAAAAAAATGTCTGTGGTAATAGATCTCTTTTCTCATGTCAATAATTCTATACAATTATAATGCATTTCACCACTAAAGATAAACTTTCTACCTACTAGTGTCTCATGTGTTTGGGTTTTTTTAGCATTTGAGTCAAGTGGGAGGCAGCTGTAACATCTGAGTGTTTTTTCTTACAAGTCATCAATGCAATAACAAGAGGTTTGGGCTTCTCAGCATTAGTATCCTTGTGCTTTTCAAAATGGCCACACTGTAAAAGATAGTGCTCACCCAGCAAGGGAGGAAAAATGATGCTGTATTAAGGCAGAATAGTTTACAAAAGCAATGAGAGACTTAAAGTGATACACAGCTTGTGTTTATAAAAATTCATAAGCATTTCAAGTGCACTCCTAAAGGAATCGTGTAGATGCTGCAACAAATTTTTATATAATATAATTAAACACAAAAACCTGGAATAGCAAAATAGCATTAAGGGACAAATTTTCATGGCTGTAGCAGTGGCAGATTGCAAGCAAGGATCCCATTAGAGGTAATGGGAACTGAAGTTATAATCCACTGTGCAGTGTCAAAAATAATATCCCTGTGGCTTTGGTTTAAACTGGCAGAGTTAAGGCAGCAACCTGATTTCTAAATCTCCCTACTGTGTGCAGACAGGAACCCTCACAACATCCCTCTTCTCCCCCTCAAACACATTTTAAAAAATAAGACACATTTAAACACAAAGGAAGGAGGGAGGATCAGGCATGTTATATATGACTGTGCATTTCCTTGTCTTTTGTTGGTTCAAATCAAGCTTTTACTTTATTTTAGCACGGCTAACAGCAAAGTGCTACCACGGAGAGTTCTGCTGCTTTTCACTCTGTAACCCTGGATAAATCACCTTTGGAGTGGTGTAGACAGGCTGTTAGCAAGGTGCTCCCTCTCTGAAATCATCCTTCCCCTCTTGCAGACACAAACTGTACCAGCCTGTGGGCAGTGCAAACCATCAGGCACCCCACAGTGCTATGGCTGGTAGCTGTATTTCTTACACGAAATATGCTCTCTGGGGTCATTTTGTACCCCTCAGGCTCTGGTGACAGAGAGGTAAAACAGGTTTTACTGTCATTTAACTTCTTTCAGAGTATTGTCAGCTTTAAACTGACAAAAGATGCCTTTAAACAGACTAGATGCCTACATGTAAATGCTGCAGCCCAGCTCCAATCCAAACCTGTGGGCTTGGACTGTCTCCCATCCTTCAGTTAGACCTGCCAACTCCAAAATGCTGGAATAGAAACAATGTACATGTGGAATCTGTACAAATGTGCGTGGGGTTTTCATTAGTTTTCATAATTTCTAAGTGTTTGGAGCAACATGTTTTCATAACTGCTGGAAAAAGGGCCTTACCCGCTCTGAGAGAGGAGCTGGGCTTTCACAGGTGGTCAGTAGGATGGACTGTGCTCTCTACAGGCTTGCACATGACACCAAAGAGTGGGGTGTTGGAAGGCAGGACAATCATTCACAGGGAACTCAACAAGCTGGAGGGAAAACCATCAAAAATTTCACAAAGTCCAAAAAAGACAGATGCAAAGCCCTGAATGTGGGCTGGACCAACCCTGTGAATCCCTTCAGGGTGAGGACTGTCTAGCTGGGCAGCAGCTCTGCGGAAAAAACCCTCAGGGTCCTGATGGATGAGTCTGTGACCCCTTCCTTGAACCTCCAGCCCAAATTTCTGCATCATTCTCTCTTCCTACACAGCAAATCTATTTTATACATATAATGCATTATCTGCTCTTCTTCTCCATTCAAACATGGCAGGGAATTAATCCCATTTTATGTCAAGGAAAACAGACACATGCAGACATCTGCAAACTTGTGTCTGGCTCAGCAGTAGCTCTGCTGGCACCAACCACACAGTGAATCAGTGGCAGAAGCAGAATTAGAAAACAAGAATTACTGGCTCCCAGTTCTACCTATTATCCATTCAACCACGATGATTTTACATGAAAACCTCATCTTGCCTGGAACTGCTTTCATGATGTGTTTTAACAGCACTGAGCACAACAGCTTTCTGGCCCACGACTGATAATTCTTGGCATTACTGTAATGCAGATTATGATAATTATTAATAATGTGCTGGGGTAGGAATAAATTATGTGAAATACATAAAATTATTCTGGTGCAAAGCAGTGATCTCTAACACAACAGAAAAAATAAGTCGTGGTAGAGTATGTGTGATAAAGCAATAATTGTCACACAAGTGATAATCACTAGGACAAAGGGGTTTTTAGGAAAGGTTTGCTTTCCCTGCACTTCTTCTTTTCTGACCGTCTTGACCAAAAAATTTAATAACTGAGGAATCATAATGAAAGTTCCTAAATCAATATTCAATAAAATTAATTAACTGTTTTCAGTGCAACGCATTTTTGGATTTGACGTCCTGTTCAAGCCACTTCTATGCTCCCCTATCACAAACTAATTGCAAACATCATTATGAATGTATCTAGGACAAAAAAAAAGGTTTTGAAGGCATTGTCCTGGACTCAGCCATTCTGTCATTTCTAAAATTTCACGGACCTTCTCGTCCAGCAGATTCAAAGGCTCACTGAAAACGCAGCTACATGTGACCTAGGCTCATCTCCCAGGGAGAATACCAGGAATCCACCAAACCTGTTAATTCTCTGTAGTGAAAGGGTCAAGTACAAAGTCATGTTTTACTTGAACTTTGTTCTCTCCTGGAAAAAAAAGTTTTCAGATGAACTGAAAAAAGGAAGAAAAACCCCACAGTAACCTGTGCACTAAGTCAAGAGGCAAAGTCTATAAATATCAGCCTGAAAGGATGAGAGAATTTTCTGATCTTTTCAAAGATACCTGGGATGACTATTCCACTTTCTGCATTGCTTCTGCCACCAACTGTCTGCTAATTGTTTGATTGTCCTCTGCTGTTGCCTTTTGAAATGTCTTTTAATACTTTCTACGCTTAACATTATAAGACAGGAATATGAATTACAAATGAAGCAGTACAAAGAGGAGTTGATGGCAGAAGCTGAACAAAACCAATGCTTATATAAATAATATATAATACCTTCCTTAAAATCCAAGGTTCAGATCCTGCCTCCAGTAAAGTAAATGGCATTTCATCCCACTTTTTGGTACAACTCTATCAGTGTGCTTCAGAAAGGAGCGAAAAGTCTAGGTAATAAAACAGCATAAATCCCATTATCCTTGGGTTTTCTAGATGGTACCTGCTAGAAGAGGTGCAATAATTACTGATTACTGGGGTCTAAGTGACTATGATTGCATGACAGCAAGGGTGACTCACAAATCATTTCATATAGACAACTACAAAGAAAATAATCTTCAGCTCTTGACTGTATTTTAAGCATTTCTAAAGCATTATTCACCATAGTATCAGTGAAGAGGCTGGATTCTAAAATTGAAAGTCTTCATAGACAATCATTATTCCCCTGGGTCACTTATACACAGAGCAACATTTATCATATATCCTTTAGGGTATGCAAACAATATGGGCTCCAATCTCCATATTCAAATGTAGCTCTTAATATATATGAGTGCAATACATGCCCAGAAAGACTATTAATATCTTGGGTCATTAAAATGAAGAACATTTTTCTAGTAATGGCTTCAAACAGCTAAAGTCATAGAAATGTGTTCATAACTGGTTTAAGTAACTAATTTTGTCACCAAATAAAATTGCTGTTTCAGCATTTAATTCACCAGAGACCTGCTTTGAAGTTAATAATTTATTATCTCTATTAAACAGAAAGAACCAATATAAATTGTATATTTTGATAAAGTTCTAACAACTGCACATCTAGAGCTACAGCATCAGTATTGCAACTGTCCATTCTTTACTAAATTTATGTTTCAAAAAATATCTATCTCATATTTTTTTAAAAATTCACTTGTTTTTAGATAAATGTGGAGTGGATGACAGTAACTCTGTTCCTTGGAATTTTTAATAGCACATAATATTAAATGCCTTGAAATGTTTGCATATCTGAGAGGAAATTAAACAGGATCTTTAAACAGAAGTTAAAAATTCATCTGATTCATACACGTAATATTCTGGAACGTGGTGTTGTACTTATCAATAATAAATACTATGATATCAAAGTCAAGGTGTGCTAGACAGTGAAAAAACAAGAACTGCCAATGTGAACAGACAAATTAGCAAATGAAGAAGGAAAAGGAGACTTCTCTCCTTTATCATTATCAAAGCCTGCAGCAAAACCTGATCTGCAGGGGGACTCTTAAAGAAGACTGGGCACCTTTACAAGTCAACCTTTTACCATCGCACTTCAAATAAACTGTGACACTGGCACCAGCCCATAAGGTAAATACAGAGTCCTCTCCTAGTTCAATGCCCTGAGATGGAAGGAGCTTCCATGCAATAAATATCTGCTACAGCAACTACTGGGAACACTGCAAGAAAAGCCACCAGTTTGGTAAACCTCCACAAAGAAAGGCTCACACCCACCCTTAGAATTTAGTGTTCTGAACAGTGGAAATTATAAATTGCAAGTGCCATTCTTCACCCTGTGTCACCTGTTTATGGTAATGAAGATAAACCTGACAGTAACAAGGAACACATCTGTAACACAGCCCAATGCCCAACCTTCTACATTTTGCTATTTTAAAAGCATTAAGAAGCAGGGGAAAACACAAGAATATCAGTAAACCTCACTGTTCTTGGCATCACTAAAGCAAAGGGAGAGAGGCAGTCAGACAATAAACATGAAATTAAACAGCAGAGATTCATTCTCTACGCTCAAAGAGTTCCTTCTAAAAATGAAACTGTCAGATTTGACTATAAATGTTTGTTTACTATTGATCTTTTGGGACCTGCAGTTGTCATGAAGTACGAGAGATTGTGAGCTCCCTCTGTTTTGGAAATCAGGCACTGAGCATTTTGGTAGCAGAAGACAGGGGAAATAATTCTTCTCTTTAAAATAATCCTTATTTTATAGCTCTCCTTTCATCAGAGCTTCATTTAAAGTTTTTAGTCTCTCTCTCTTTTATTAAGAAAAAAGATTCCTGATTCTGCAGGAAACACTCTCAGTGGGAGGTATCTTATAAATTAATATACAAACTTGAGGAAACCTCTTACAGTACAGGAGTATAATCTAGAAATAATTTATGGAAATCCTGATTAAAGAAAAAACACAGTAAGTTCTCAAAAGCAGAGAATAAGTCAAACACTAGAACAAGAAATGCTGGTTAAAAAGACTGTAACCATGCAAAACTCTGGTTACAGCCTCAAGCCTACACAGAAGATATCCAATTGTCTGGCAAATCTTTCACTGGAGAGAATATCTTCTTTAGTGTTTACACAACTAAACCTCCCCAAATTCTTTTTCAAGCATTTTTTGTTGTAAAATGTCATCCAACTGCATTAAATAAATGAACTGGTAAAGGCAGGCAGGCATCCTCCCTAATCCAAGGTGATCCTCACAAAATTGAAATGGAGTGACCTCAGATCCCAATGAGTTTAGAAATGCTGTTTGGGAAGGAAGTCAGACCAAAAAAGGTTGTGGTTCATTCCCAATCCTTGGACAGCATCACAGTGCTACCAGATGGACCCACTACAGACGTGCAAGGACCCTGTGACCCTGGAGGTCACAGCCCAGCAAAACTCACAAAAGGCAACTGTGGTCCACAGGGCAGTGGACATAATACTCCTCAGGATGTCAATTGGACCTCAGTTCTCCACAGGAAGAAACGAGCTATGCTTGAAGGAAAGGAGGATCTTGGATGACAGTGGCTGTATTCTGTATTTTGACGTACATTATTTCCATTCAGCTGAAACAAAAGCGTGTGCAAAGGCTGTAGTAGAGTGAAAGGCAGAACATGTAGCACAGGGCAGGAATTTTATCTCTTTCATATTTGTTATCTTTTTCTGCAGATTTACAAATAGTGTTTTTCAGATACGAACTGGTAGCTGATGCCATCCCATCCTTTGCTTTTGTTTCCTGTAAATTACTATTAGGTTAAATTCTGATTTAGTAACTTGGTGTACTGTGAAATGACTACAGATTCCAGCTCTAGCCAGGCAGGAAGCCAAGGTAACTGCATTGTGAGAGGGATGGGCCTTGGCTCTGCTCTTGAAAATTTAACACATTTTAACAACTGATTTTCAAATGAAATATGCCTATGTCACATCAAAACAGAGCAGCATTAGGTCTCCTCCATGCTTTGTGCTGCTGAATTCAATTGCCTCATTCGATGCTAATTGCAGTTTAAAAAAAAAATAAATAAAAGGACAAATGGCTCCTCACATTAAAAATTCTCAAAAAATGCCTCTAGCAACAACCTGGGAGTCAGTACAAGTACTACAAACTAACTGAAGGAATAGAGACAGAAACCTGTATTGGTTGCACCTGAAGGTTCAAAGTCATCTCTAAGCATAGTACTCCCAAGCACAACAGAAGTAAAATTTTGCTGTGATAAAGTGCAACTGCAGCAGAACTGGTCCAAGAAGCCTCAAACAGCCCAGCAGTGGTGTAGGAGAAAAAAGAACCCCTGTGCATCTCTAGATCTTTGGGAGCATCTTACAGTAAGGCTGAACTATATGCTCCAAGGCTATTGCAAGGCTATTCCTATATCTTACTGCTGTCCTAAAAAGTAAAATTTCTTCTTTCTTATCCTGGGCAGCTCTTTCTCATCCAGCCTCTGCCTGAAGGAACAGATCAAGCAAACAGGGCTCTCTCCCATCCACATCCCTTCAAACCACACAGCTTCTACTGCTTCTTCAGCTTTCCTTTAATGTTTTCAAACACTTACGTGACTTGCTGTGGACTGGCTGTTTCCAGAAAGAAAAACACAGCAGACTTCTTTTTTCCTGGAAAGACTTCATTTCAAGTGCTATGGTTCTTTCATATGAGAAGCAACAACCTCAAAATACATTTCCCTGAAGTATATCTAATTATAACTACAGAAATAACCGGCCTGTTTGCTTTGATCTTCATAATATCTGTAAATTCTAAGTATTGTATTAATTGCATATTCAACCACCGTGTGCAATTGTGTTTATTTCAATTTTTTTTCAATTATCAAATCAATTTTCACAGTCACTTTAAAAAAAAACTTTATAACAAGGAGCTTTGGTTATTTTAGCCTAAAATGACAAAGAAAGTTCAGACGAATTATTACAAACCAGGATAAACTGTGACTGTAGTGTACACTTATTAAATTTTGCAAAAGTATTAAGGCAACAGTTAGTGGAATTTTTTATCACATGAAGCTCATATATACTGATAAAAATCATATTAAAATAACATATTAGCAATAGAACACAGAACAATGAAGGTCAAAGAAATAATAGTCACTTTGACACATCTTAATGTGAGTGAAACCTTGAATAATGGCATACTTAGTTTAGAATTTCTTGGGTCTTGTTTTGTATCATGCTTCTAAGTATCCTTTAGGAGTCATATTATCAAATAATTAAAAAATAAATTTTAGATACTACATATAAGATTTGACAAAACATTACAAAAATCACCCCTATCTTTCTAATGACACTATATAAATAATACTACTAGGCTTTCTAAATGAGGCTCATTTTAACTTCATATTTTTCTGCAATGCTGAAACAAAAAATATATTGTGGTCTTAAATATAATATAAAAGGAAGTGTCTATACCCGGATGCATATCTACTTTAACTTCATAAACGAAATATAAAACAAACCCAAAATCTCATAGAGTGAAAAACATACTGATTTCTAATACCAATCAGCATAAATTACTTAAACCACTGAAGTAGCTCTTAAAGTTGATTTTATTAGACATTTCACATTTATATTTTCCAGCAGATTTTTTTCCCCCTAGAAAAAGGTAGTTTTGGTAAAGGACATCTTTTTAAAGAGTACAATTACATAAAAATTAAGATAATTTTACCATGTTTCAATAATTCAACATTTATGTGTAGCAAGTCTGACCTAAACCTTTTTGCTGCCAATAAAAGTATTCCCATTCACTTCAACTGCAATAGAATAGTTGGACTGACCATCTAAGTTGGGGTTTAAGTCTAATTTTTTAACCAAAGAAGTAGCAAAGGACCTCTAACGTCGCATAACGTGTTTGCACAGTTGTCGTCACTAGAAATGGCACAGAAAGTTGTTTTTTATCATAGAAAACACTCACAGAACAATTTAGGTGGGATGAGACCACCAGAGGCCACCTAGACCTACAGCCAGCTCAGAGTAGGGTGCACTGAGCGACAAGTGCACGCATCAGACCAAACCTTCCCTCCATTCAACACCGAGTACATCACAAGATGAAACAAAAGATTTATGTGGTTTACCTGTTGTGCAGCACTAGAGAACTGCAAAAATAAATCCTTTTGCCAATTAGACACGACCAGCAGAGATTCTGAGCATTATTTGATTAATATCTTCTCCATCTCTGCAAACTGCGGTGCTGTTGACAGTCATAAATTAATTGACCACCCATCTTTTAAAACCCAGACATCACTTCCCATGTGCTAAAATCCAGAGGAGTAATGAACATGTGCTGATCTACATTACTTCTATTCAGTAAAAAACAGTATGAGATGGGGACCAGGTTGACAAAACAGGGATATTACGACTAAAGTGTCCTTATTCTCTTGCCCTAATTCCAGAGACAGATTAACACTTAAAGCCAAATGACTTGTATTTCCATAGTATATGGTTAAAGCAAGAAGTTTCTCCCTGCAGCACTTCCCAGTAAAGCATGCTAATTCAGTAAATCAATGTTAATGTCATGATCAGCAATTTAACCAAATTATTTATCAGCAATTATTTATCCTTTCCTATCAGCAAACCCCACAGTCATTATTTGATGCAATATTCACTATATATACATATATATACACAAGTGGAATAAGGTCTGACCAGTTGTGCAGAAACAGAGCTTCCAACAAATTAATTTGTGTTTAGAGAGAGACGATCCACTGTTTCCAGGTATATGCAGAGCAACAGGATGCAGCAGGGCAGCAGCTTAAAGGTTAGATTTGCAAGAAAAACTCCTTGACTGACATTTTCAAAGCCAGCTAAAAAAAAAGGACATTCATTTAAAAGGTAATTTGCCATCCAGGATATTTCTTCCTTCTGTGTATCTAGAATTCTACACTCATAAAAATGCTGTGTACAGGCTTGGAAATAAGACTCTCTTCCCACTTCTTATTAAAGGCCTCTTTGTTCTTACATTGTGTGGTTCATTAAAAAAGGAGAACTCTCATTTTCCCTATAATGGAAGTTGTGCCCTCAGAAACTATACATATCCCTGAAACAACCCTTCTGTGGAATCTGTTGATATCAGACACATATTTCCCTCAGAAACACTCTCATAGTGAAAGAGAAATAGCTTTTCATAAAAGAAACTAAAAGAACTTGAAAAGTAATACAAAACACAATAAAAGAATTTATTTCTAGCAGTGCATTTCTGAAGTATCTATCCTTTTGGGGATGAGTCACAGTTCCCTAAAGGGCTTGTATTAAAAAACACTTTAAAAATACACAGCAGGTTTCTTTAGGGATTCTATCAGACTTCATTTCTAACTGATTTTCCATAAGTGTGTATTCTAAAATAAAAAATCCTGCTAAACATTGATGTCAGGTAGCAGATGAGATCCTCCACTCTAGCACTTCACTAAGGTTGCACCTGAAGAGTATTCACTGGGGAAAATTACTTGGCTCGACTGTTAGACAAGTTAATCTCTGCCCTCACCGCACCCCCATCTCGATCATTATTGAGTGAGCTGTGTGTAAAATGCATTTGCATTTCAGTGACATGTATTTTTAAGAGCCTGCTAATGCTGGGCATGCTTGCTTGGACACACCACCCCCATTTACATTTGACACGGTAAAATTGGAACCTTTCCATTACTCTGTTTTCACTATTCACTAACCCCTTCTATTTCCAAAGTTTCTTATCCTTCTTGTGAACCTTTATCTCAGAAGCAGGCTGAAGCACCAGGCTCTGCTAATAAGGAGAAAGTCCCCAGTGAGCGCTTGTCTGTTCTAATCTTTATTTTCAGACCACTTCTTCTGCAACATATACTAATTAATTAATTTCCACATTTACTTGCCAAACTCTATTCCATAACGTGTGAGCTTCCACTGTGACTTTTCCCTCTTTCTCTTCATCCTTTTCAGCATGTCAAAATTTCTGCCACCTGACACTGCAGCTGGAATATCAACCACATGACATCTTTGACCTGTTCCTCTACTGATAAAAGACAATTTAAGCCTTGCTTTCATCTTTTCAGCATCTCGGCAACATTCAGTTTTCTCTCCCAAAAATTCCATCAGTGTGTTCGTTACAGCCACCCCCCGTAAGGCTTTCCCATTCTGTCCACTGAAATGACTCAAATTCCACCTTCTCATCCAAAAAATTAGTTCTGTATTGGGAAAGGTCAAAATTATAAAAGGTTATACCATCTATTTGCCACCCCTACTTGGATCACTTTCTTATTGCAGTTCAGAATATTAATTGGGGAATAGGATCTAAAATGGCACTTGAATAATGTTGTGATTATACAAAAGATGGTTTTTCTAAGCTCAAGGTACAAGATTTTCTTTCTGATACATTAGTCAAGCTTGGTCTGAGCCCCCACACTTTTCTGTAGAAATCTTTGCCAGAAAAAAAAAAAAATCAAACGAGGCATTTCTCAAATTGTCTTTCCTGGAGCGCATCATTCCATTATTATATTTTATGGAACTGACACGCATTGGGATGACATTTGTGCATATTCATTTTCGGATACCATTAAGCTGATATATTTCTAGCTGTCTGTGTGCAAAGCCCCACTGCTGCACAGCGAAGAATCCCAGTTCGTTTGGAACCAGCCACAGAATGAGGCACTTCCCAGCTGCCCGCCCTCCGCACGGGCCATCGATCAGAGCCAAGCTTCCAACTGCAGCGCTTTGCGACAATCTAGAGAGACACCTGCTGGCAATAAAAGGAAAGAGCGCCGACCATTCACTATCAAGAAAGCACTACACATTTAATTACGTGGATATATACTCCCCCATGAAAATGAACTATTCGTGGCTAATTAGAAGCACCCAATCTGCTGAAATCATACATTTACTTTCAATGCACCATTTCCCAGATGCGTCCTGCTTCATTTATGATGCATTTCATCTGTTTATGTTGGATATGATTTGCCACATTACGCAGCTTCAAAAATGTCAGTGGGATGGATGCAGCTTAACACAAGAGGCATTTATTTACTAAAAGGCTCATACATCTGGTTTAAAGTTGGAATATCTGCTCTGAGTGCAAGGTATTTTATAGATACGAGTCCTGTAATTTCAACAAATCAATGACAGGATGCCATCCATTAACTACTTCATATATAGCAATTAATTGTAAATGATCAAGCTTTGATGATACTTTAACTAACGTCATCCACAGCAATGGCATTGGCACCAAAGGAAGTATTATCATTGCCACAGCATCAGGGGGATGACAATCCAGACAGCCTTCCAAGGATGAAGCTAATTTTGCTATAATAGGGACAAAAATTATTTTTAGACAACTTTCTTGTGGGCTATAAAGGGAAAAAAAGAAAGTCCTTAGCCAAGGCTTTAAAATCACATTTATCCACAGCCTTGTTAGCTTGGATTTGTTTAGCTTGTGGTTTAGTATTCATATTTTGAACTTTGTCAAGAGCCAAGGAGCAAAATGTGCTGCAGGTGTTGGCACATTGATGACTGTCCAGCAGAGCATTTCAAATGAACAGCAAGGCACAGAATAACCCACTGCTAGTGCAATACTGCTGATGCAGCTGCCACATGTTTGATTCTACCTACTTTTTAAAATTTCCAGCCTTCTTTTCCCAGCTATGAAGCAATGTCTTTCAGCCCTGCTCAGGAAGGAGCCCATTGTTCCACCACCTGCTGCAAGGTGGGAGAAGGTTCCATAAGGAACAGCTACAGTTCTCTCTCCAGGATTTATCCTTGGGTCTCCAGAAAACCCTCGTGACCAGACTTCCCATTTTCTTTAGGAATAAATCAGATTTCACAATACCTAATTTTTAGAAGCAACACTCTGGAGGGGTACCTTACTACAACACACCTATTCACAAGGTCCTCTTCCTTGTGCCCTCCCCTCTCTTATTTCTTCCTCTTGGTCACATTCACAGACAGTTGTCTGCTTTAACATTTTTGTGACCACATGGCAATAGCCAGCAAGTCTTCACTGTATTTTCCCTCCCTCTACCCCAAAACGTGCTGAAATTAGATGACCTTTTTGCATTTTTGCTACAATTTAGTCCATAAAATAAGAAAACAGCAGAGGTGCCCCAGAATTATTGGAAAGCTCACCTTTCATTGTATTAAGGCATTGAACTATTGTTCAAATGAGTTACTTGAAGTGATAGGAAAACAATATTCCAAGAGGCAGCAGAAAATGAACACTAACAGACCTGACTAAACAGTAAAAAGTCCAAGAAATAATAATGGTTCAGGGAAAATATATTTTAAACAAAGTTAAAACAAGGAGGGGGAAAAAAATCCCTGAGCATTTCCCTTTAGAAGCTTTAAACTGTTTTCAATTATTTTAATAATTTCAGCTACATAATAGAAAAATCATTTCTATGTATATAACTGCAAGAGTCCTCCTAGGCTTCATTTCTAAACCAGTCGTGTGCTAAAAAGCCCAGTCCTACTTTTTGTCATCTCTCTCCCATGTCAGGAGAATTTTAAATCCTTGATTTTCAGAGCTTTACTCCAATTCTTTATATCCACCATGATCCACATCATCATCATATAAACAAAAACCAGGCTTGTTTGTCAAAAGTGACCATTTTACATGACAACAGGTTATCCATCAGAATTAGTACTTCTGAGAGAACTACTCCTCACTTCAGATAATCTGTATTTTTGAATGTGTGCCTGGAGGCAGTTACTGTCTGAAACACACTAACTCTAAATGTATGGATTATAACCTCACTGTTGAGAGACAGGAGCTTCAACCAAGCATGTAGGTGGTTCTCAGGGAGCTAATGATTAAGGTGATCTTATATCTGCTCTTACAGGCAGGAGTACTTGGTGATTTTTTTCAAACTCTTATGTTTATTAAATAGAATTGGCTTGACATGATGATGGATGGCCACTCCTTTAAAAATAAAAAGTTATTTTGTTACTGATTTAGTGTATTCTCTTTTCTCCTCCAGATTCTTTATACATAGGGTTAACCTCTCTGCCAGATCATTTGGTTTTTCATGATAAACTACAGAAGAAATATAAAGAAAGAACTGCCAAATGCACTGCTGCAGCAACCAGCTAGCTGTAAAGTTATCTTCCAGCAGAAGAAATGAGGTCACAGCAGCTGAAGATGGAACTGTAACACAATCCATTTAAGCCATGATATACTATCTATATAGTCCATAAGTCTTCCAAATACTTCAACTGATGGATCTTAAAAAAAAAGAAAAAAAAAAAAAAGAAATTCAACAACTGACCATAACCATCCCAAAAGCCTCAGACATGGCTAAACAATAAGGTCATGATTTTTCCTAAGAAAATAATGGCCCTACTGTAAATCTGTTTTAAGATTCACGTGATTTAAGCTTTTAAAATAACAGAGGAAAGTTAAATAATCAGTCAACATACACCGGTTGCAAGTCCTCTTTATGAAATACATATCTTGTTTGTACACTTTGAGAAAGCAACCTTAAGTGGCTGCAAAGAAAATGCTGCTTTTATCATCATTTCTGTTCATCAATGCATGGCACTCATAAGGGTGAGCAAAGGCATATTGCACTGAAGTACTTCAATGACATTTCTGCCCTGAATCAGCTGTATGGTGAAAATGACTCTTAATGAAACTCATTGTACCATTATAATACAGTTCCACTGCAATCACCGTGCTTTTATGTTTGGCATGAGCCAGTCTCCATTATTCTTAGTTAATGTAAGTAGCATAGATTGCACTTGCTGATATGATTTCACATTCTCTGATAGGACAGGCTGCAGCTCTAAAGAGACTCATTAGTGAGAGACCACACACATTCCAATGCTCCTATAATTAGAAACTATCTACATCTCCAAACTTTGGCAATTCTAATCCTGAGGATAACCAGGATAACCTATCTTTTACAGTAACCATTGGCAAGTATGAAAAAAACTCACTTTATATGCCACTACCATTTACACAGTTCTGAAAATATATTACACAATGCTGACTCTTAAAGATATAGTGAGTTTTAAGCACAGTGCTCAGTCCCTAATTATAGTGTAAACTAAAAAAACCCAAATCTTACAGATTCATGCAAAGGCTTTTTTTGTTAATGCCTATTTGAATTAAGTTATGAGCATATGCATATCCACAGTCAAATCCATCCAAATTTTAGAGGCAGAAAATATCCCAAATAAGCTTTGAGGACCATAGATCACACCTGATACCTGAAAACACACAGATTTATGACAATGTCAACTCCCACCACAGAAATAAAACATTTGGGTGACATGTAGATTCTCTTTCAATCTCTCTCAATTCAAAACAGGAAAAAACAAAATATGCAACCCATGTGAATACTGTTAAGCAAATTTTGATACTGTCAACCCTCGTAGTGCTTATTGAGGCAACATTAAATGGTTCTGCCATAGGAATTTCAAAAGGTGCTGGGAGTATGGCATATGAACAGCCAGGAACAAGGCATGAGACTGCCTTCAGGATTATTCATAAGTTCTATTATTTCAAAGCTGGAATGGATTGGGATCTCGTTATTTTTTTTATGTGGTGAACTGTG
The DNA here is from genome assembly GCF_003945725.1 of Corapipo altera. Lineage (NCBI taxonomy): Eukaryota > Metazoa > Chordata > Aves > Passeriformes > Pipridae > Corapipo > Corapipo altera. Next base: position 268,810 of record NW_020884904.1, on the reverse strand, counting down.
CCTTTTTTATGCAACCTTACCTGCTGTGATGACTCATTTTGGTAGCACTGAACCCAGATCTCTAGTCTAATGCTCAGTGGAACTCAGCTTTCCCATTCCACAGGGGGTCTCATTACTTCCTTTAAATTGCCAAGTACACAACTGAAACAATATAGTCTCCAGAAAAGAGAAAGACTATAAAAAATTACATTTCAGAAACGAGGTCATCCTAAAGCTATATTTGGTGGCAACAAACAGGGTTTGACAAAGATTTATGTTTAAAGTAAAAGCACCCATCATTAACTCAGATGCAAATATGACTAATGAAAGTACTTACCTGCTCAATTAATATGCAGACGTTACTCTGCTCTATCAAAATAACTTAATTCCTTCTCCAACATCCTACACATACTCACAGAGAAGCTAAAATGCATAAATCCAAAGAATTTCAAAAGAACTTTTCAGAGAGCCTGCAGGTAGATCAGTTTTTAATGCTGCTTTTATTTCATTTGTAGAACCTGCAGCACTTTGTCTTGTAAAAACGTAGTATCTAAACCACCCCTGAAGCCACCAGATTCCCATTCCCAACACTCCTCAGAAGAACAGGATGCAATGGCAAAGAGGAGAAAACCCTCAAAACATACAAAGTTCCCCCAGTTACCAGACTTGAATGCCTTTGGGCAACTCCTGTTTTCCAGAAAACTTCTTGCTTCTTACCTCATATTGTGTTCTTGGAATAAGGCAGGTGTTTTGAACTCAGTAGCACAGAAATCATCAGAGAGGCAGAGAGTCATGGTTCCTCTGCCAAAATCTCCAACTTCTGTGACTCAACACACTGTAAACACGTACAAGACTGAAACACCAGCACTGAAAAATAGTTTGATTTACACTTTCTAGCCAAACCAGCAGATTTGTTTCATATCCTAAAGACTGGCATAGAGTTACCTGAAGAGAAAATTAAAAATTCATTTCTTACACAGCTAGCGCTTTTTGCATTTCTGCTAATCAGTCCAAATTTCTATTTCAGGCACTTAGTCTCCGGCTAATTTTGTGTTTCAATTGAAAATTCATCTCTTAAAAACTTTTTAATTAGCACTTCTTTCAAGTTGTATAATTGTTAATTAGTTGCTCTCTGTTAATTTTAAGTTTGCTGGCACAGTGCTTTGAGACTTTATAAATAGCCCACTTCATACTGGTTTGTATTATTGTAATGTGGCACATCTAGCAGGGCAGAGATGCATCAGGGAAGGGAGTGGTATTCCTTTGAAATCCATATCACTAATAAATCCTACAGATTATAAACTGAAACCAGTATGAACTTAGTAAAAATAGTTAGATTGTATTATTAGCAAATAATACAGACTATCGTGGTAGGTTAGCCCTGGGTGGACAAGAGGTAGCCACCAAAACTGCTCTATCACTTCCTTCCTCAGCTGGACAGTGGAGAGAAAATATGATAAAAGGCTCATAGATTGATATAAGGGCAGCAAGAAACAACTTACAAATTACTGTCAGAGGTAGAACAGACTTGACTTGGGGGAAATAATTCTAAATCTGAGTAAGATAATGTGAAATAAAAACAAATCTTAGAACACCTTCTCCCCATGCCTCCTTTCTTCCCAGGCTTAAGTTTACCAACAATTTTCTCTACTTCCTCTCCCACAGCAGCAAAAGGGGACAGAGAATGTGGGTTGTGGTCAGTTCATCACACATTGTCACTGCTGTTCCTTCCTCCTCACACCCTTCCTCTGCTCCAGTGGCACCCACAGGAGACAGTCCTTTGCAAACTTCTCCAAACTGGGTCCGTTCCACGGGGTGCAGTCCTTCAGGCACAGGCTGCTCCAGCGTGGGTCCCCCATGGGGTCACAAGTCCTGCCAGCAAACCTGCTCCAGTGTGGGTTCCTCTGTCTGCCAGGAGCCTGCTCCAGTGTGGGCTTCCCAGAGGGTCACAGCCTCCTTCAGGTGCATCCACCTGCTCCAGTATGGGGCTCCTCCACAGGCTGCAGGTGGATCTTTGCTCCCCATGGATCTCTGTGGGCTGCAGGGGCACAGCTGCCTCACCACGGGCTGCACCACGGGCTGCAGGGGAACCTCAGCTCCAGCACCTGGAACGCCTCCCTCTCCTCCTTCTGCCCTGACCTGGGTGTCTGCAGGGCTGTCCCTCTCACACGTTCTCACTCCTCTCTCCCAGATGCTGTTGCACAGCAGTCTTTACCCCTTCTTAGACATGCTAGTGTGGAGCCACCACCAATGGGCACCGTTTGGCTCAGCCTTGGCCAGCAGCACATCCACCTTGGAGCCAGCTGGTATTGGCTCCATTAGGAACAGGAGGAGCTTCTAGCAGCTTCTTCCAGCAGCTTCTCACAGAAGCCAGCCCTGTAGCACCCCACTACCAAAACCTTGCCATGTGAACCTAATACACTTATTAAAATTATTCCAATCTATATTAATACATAGTGGTAGTAGTCACATGTCTAAATCGGGTTTGGGTTGAACAGCACCAACAACTTTTCAAACAGAAACAAGTGACAAATTAGATGCAGTACAACAGTCAAAAAAACATAAGTACAATAGTTAAAAAACACTCTTCTACTCATCATTAAGAAACAGCAAGACAAATATCGCAAATGTGAGAGAAAACAGGCAAAAGGAGCAGAAACAAACAGGGGGAGCAGGAAGGTCACAGCTCACTCCCTGCAATCCCATGCTTTGGAAGTACAGCACACTAGTGCCTGTAGAGATTTTTAGCAGCTTTTCCCCTAGAAAGGAGAAAATACAGCAATTTTTGCTGGAGAATCTCAATCACAGGCAATAAAGGCTGTGAATTTGGGAACTGAAATAAATATATTGGACCATCTGGGAACTCCAACATAATTAAATCAACTAAAAAGGCAGGAAAAAGACAACTAACCTAAAAAGCTAAACTAAAGAGAAGAAATGGTAGAATATCCATGCTGGAAGGCCTCAACTGAGTGTAAAAAAAAGTGATCTACTAGTATATATTTCAAATAACACATTAGATGTTAAATCCAACTTTTTGCAATAACTTTTGATGGTATCTCAGGGATGAAAATTTGTGGGTTTTTTTTAATTGACATAAAAATTCACTGTAAAAGCAGAAGAGCTGTAGCTTTTGTGGCTTTTACATACACGTAAAGCAACTTGTGTGAAAACATGAATTCATGCACATACAACATTCTGAGTATCAGTACTTATTGTCACTAACGCTGCAGAATAACTACTACTGCAACCAACATGAGAATATTTTAGCTGCCCTAAGACTTCATGACTTTAATTCACTATTCTTAGCTTCTCTCGAAAGAAAAGTCTTTCAAAAAGCTTTTATATACTGTAGAAAAGAGGTGGCTGGAATACTGTCACTACAGCCTTTGATGGCTAGATGAGTAAAAGACTTGTTTCTCCAAAATTAACACTTTCACAAGCACTTCAAATATCAGCACTTAAATACACGGAGATGAACGTGCTAAATCTGATAAATCGTGGCACGTTACCCCAAGTGTATGTGTTTGCCTCCCTCTACCGGATCACATGTGTATAGCTACTGGCCGAAAAGCACACACAGACATCTTTTGTGTCAAAACTCCGATCTTTGCATCATTTAAACTCAGGATTAAATCATCCCAATTTTGGAAACAGATTTTCAATGCCCAAAGTGAAGGCACTCGCCTGATCTGTATAAATAAGCCAATTATATCTTTGCTAAGAGCAGAGTTTTTCTCACGTCTCACACCATGACGTTCTTGATGGGCAGAACTGTCTGAAATTCAACGAAGGCAAAAAGGTCCTGCACCTCGGGAAGAATAATCCCACACACCAGCAGAGGTTGGGGGCTGACGTGCTGGAAAGCAGCTCTGCAGAGAATGAACTGGGGGTCCTGGTTGAACAACAAGCTGCCGAAAATCTGATACAAAATGATGAAAGAAAAATGCTAGAAAAAGTGTTATCAGTACCCGTGAAGTTACAACACTTGTATTATGCTTTTTCCTTCAAACATTTGCCTCCTTGGTGAATTCAAGTACCTTCCTCTTACTTCTCAGTGCATTTTTTCCCCTTTTAACCCCTTTCAGCTGAAAATCTACATTCTCTGTTTGAAAAGAGTTACTTTTCTCTTTTCACTAAGACTGATCTCCAGAAACTTAGAACTGCTGCAATGGATCAGGGCCAAGACCAACCTTGAGGTTCTTAGCATTCTACCCCTGCTATTTTGTAATAAATGACCACAACTTCACAATATACGCACACGTGTTAATGAATATCCACATTCTGCCTCTCCAAAATGAAGTACATATACTGGCTTTAACTCTGAAATATTGCACTAATAACTCTTTCAAAATGCTTATCCATAGCTATCCTTGTTTGCCATATAAGTACCTTTAAAACTGCAAGTTATACTGCAGAAATCCTTGACAGTGCAATGGCAAGGCCGTATTTACTCTGCTGTGGTGACAGAAAAGGCTGACAGAAGAAAAAGTTCAAATTCTGTTATTCAAAGTATTACTGATTTAAAAGTATATCAATATTACCCCAAAGTGAATTGCACTCATAAAAGGGAAGCCAAACTAGAGCATAAACAAAAACACATTGAATCAGATTCAAATAAAACAGTAATGTGGTTTGCATGTTCAAAGATAAAAAGGAACTTATGAAAGATAAGTGGAAGCACTGGGCTTTCTGCTGGTTTCAAAAGTCGGGCTCCCTGCAAATCCTGCACAAGCACTGTTTTGCTTTCAAAAGCAACCCAAAAAGATCTAGTTAAGGAAGGGTTATTAACTTTTACTGTACATTCTCAAATTACCATGGAAACAAAACCAGACACTTGCAGGCGCTGTGTCCACCTAATGCCTGGGCTTTCTCCTCACATCATCGCACAGAATGAACTGTGCCAGTGGTTCTTGTCCAATCTACTGACAACTGAGGGGGGGGAAATGTTGTTATCAGACTTCTCGTCTGATCAGTTTTTATTTTATTTTAATTTTTTTTTTCAAATATGTGTGTTCCATTTACAAAATACGCAACCTGTACGGGTATTATACTGGTACTGGAATTTTAGTTATGTAAGCAAGCGAGCTTTGGTTCCAAGTCCGAGCACACTCCCTAAACAGTGCACATTAAAATAAAATACTAAGTGACTCCTGACACTATTTTTCTGTCCCTACCCGTTTTCACGACACTGACTATCACTCTTGGGACATCCGTGCATCTGTAGATCTGCCGAGTTTCAAAACATTCACATCAGTATTGGTTCACAGCACAGAGCACTACAGTTAAAGTACACAGAAGTCCAGGTTCTAGAAAATTTTCCCATTTTATTCAAGGGAAAGCTTTAAAAATAGAATTTACTTCAGAGCACATAGCAGTCGTTTCAGGGCTGTGCATTGTTGAAGTCTGCTCAAGGCTGTGTTAGTAGTGCAGTGGGCTTTTCACTTCGTTTTAAGTGAATTTACCAATTGTAACTAATCTCCACAGCCCCTGCAGTCATCAGTCCTTTACCAGAAGCACTGGTTTAGCACCTCTCTTATTAGGGTTGTCCAAAACACCTCGAATCAGCTTAAATCCATCCCAGAAGTCCTCCTGCTGGAAACCAGAGAGGCTCTTTTTGTTCTGAGCTCCACAGCAGTATTCAGCAATGCCCCACTAGCTGCCCAGGGCTTGGAAGGGAGTTGTCATATTTCATGGAAAGAGCTAAGGCTAAAGAAATAGCAAATAGTAGTAATGACAAATCTCATCCCGAAACACACACAAAAAAATGGAAGATTTTTTTTTTTTTTTTGCGGGGGAAACCCCTACCCCAAAATACCTTATAATCCTGAACATCAGATACGCAGGCCATTAGCTATCCATGAGCAAGCACCCGAAGACGAAATTTTCCCTCATCTCACCACCCACATCCTTCCCTCGTCAGTTCATGGCTCCTTTCTTTCACAAACATCCTGAAAATAAACTTCTAAAAGTTAAAAGACTTTTAGGAGAACGCCTTCCCCGCTTCTTTTACCAAATGCAACCGTCAGAGCCTAACGCGCCCCCGTAACACCACGTTCCCGGCTCAGAAATAAAACCGCTGGGTGAAAACACTTGCCCTTCCACGGAGGAACTCCGCAGCGCCGGGAAAGTGCGCTCTCCCGTGTGAGACAGACCCCGGGAGGTTAAGATCTCGAGACAGAGTTTGGGGGCGAGAAGGAGAGGGAAGGGTGAAGAAGGGGAAGGAACGGGGGACCCGAGACCAGCCCGGGAGGCTCGAGGCGGCGGCGCCTCGGGCACAACCGCCCGGGGCTGGGCCAGGGTTCCTCGGGCACAACCGCCCGGGGCTGGGTCAGGGTTCCTCGGGCACA